>NW_011494613.1:1940807-1948271 GCF_000754665.1 Bison bison bison | reverse complement strand
GGGGGCGGGGGGGTGGAGCGGGGGTAGGGGGTAGCCGGGAAGAGGCACGTGTATATATTCTTGCATCTGTAAGACTTTTCTTCTGAGAGCGGAGCCAATCATTTTTCAGATATGGAAATTAACCTTAAAAGCCAATGATCTGACAAGGAGAAATGTTAATCATTGCGTTTTGTTATTTCCCCCAGCTCATGACTCCAACTCCAAATTCAGCCCTCAAACCTCCCAAATCAAAGTTCCTTTACAACATGACAGAGATGAGCCTTGGATCCGTCTGAAAACAAGGCTGACAATTTTCTCACCACCTAGCAAAACAAAAAAACACTAAACACAATCCAAAAATCCCCAAGGGGAACAGCTTCAAGAATCTTGAAAATCATACCTATTTTTGTTTGTAACGTGTGAAATTATTACAAGTATGTTCACCAAGAGGACTATTGATGGATGACTCACAATTTAGCTAAATTCAATGAACCACACACTGTGCCTATCCCAGTAGGTGACTCATGCATTTTTTATTTCAAGTATCAAGTGTTTGCCAAAAACAGTATTTAAAAAAAGTAATGAAAATTGTTCTGAAAGAGCTCATGAATAGGGTAGGACTACCCACCGACAGCCTCATTTGTGCCCTGACCACTTACATGGGATTTGGTGGGTCTGCTCTAGTTGCGCTTAACTGAGCGCTCCCCACAGCAGGGCTGGCAGGCGGAGGGCAGGTTTCTTACTCACTGGGCAGAGTTATCTGCCCACTGCCCACGTCTCAGCAAAGACTTTGGATATTTGGGGTTGCCCTAATAATGTACGTGTTTTGGGGTACATGCAGGTTTTGCTAAAACATATTGAAAATAGACATTGTTATTTGTCTTCTATTGAACTTTCCTCTTTTCTTCTACATTTTTAATTTTTAAAACCTAGTTATCAGAAAAAAATGGAGAGATGAAAGGTCAAACAGGAAATAATGAAAATGATTGCTAGTAAAGAACAGTTAAGGGACAGAGACTTTATTCTGACTATGAATGTCTCCCTGAGCACCTGCTACTAGGCGATTCCCAAAGACCTCGGAAGATCTGCTTTCTCAACCTACCTCTGACCAGCCAAAGGAAAAGTTCCTAGCCCCTACTGATCTTCTCCCAAAATTCACTGTATTTTCTCATCATCTAAGAAAATGCTTGTAAAGCTCAGAAAGGCATTACTGCATATTAATTTGGGTGTTTTAATATATATCTAAAGCTTTGGGGTATTTCAAGGGAAAGAATTTAAACCCTTTACAAAGTTCCTGGTACTGCTACTCTTTACCCCTAAAGATTATCATGCTTTTAAATCATGAACAATGATATTTTTCAGGTCATATGTTGGCCCTTTATTTCACTTATGATTTTGCTCTTTTCAGGCAAATGATGTCCTTTTCGAGTTCCAAGAGACCTTTCTCCCCATCCACACTGTGGACCATCCCTTCTTCCTTTAACCAGGTTTTTAAAAAGAGGTGCAGCAGGCACTTAGTAGGCTGACCAAATGTTTTGCATTCTATGGTCATTCCTTTATGGGGTTTTGATCTGTTGTTGCTTAGCAACATCTACATAGATATAATTTCCATCTAGTGGTGAAATCAATATTTTTGGTCTCTTGTTAATCTCAAGACATGCTGATCTCTCGATATGCTACGCATCAAAGGATACTTGGGCACTGTTTTACCCTTCGAAGGAGAAACAAAGAAAGAGCCTCTCTGAGAGGATTTTTTCTTCTTACATGTATCTTCTCTGGTCTGCTTAGCAATCGCTGCATAACAAACCAATCCAAAACTTAGTAGCCAAAAACAGCTTCTTATGTTATCTCTTAGAGTTCTGTGGTTTGACTAGGTTCAACTGGATGGCTATGGCTTTGATCTTTCATGCAATTCCCAGTCAGAAAACAGAAGGGGCTGGAGTCTCCTGAAAGCCAGACTGGGCTAGACATCCACAATGGCTTCGTCTCTTATGTGTCTGGACTGGGATGGCTGGAGAGCTGGAGGCTAGCCCAACCTCTCTCTTTTCACACAGCTAGCTTGGGCTTCACAACACTAGCATGTAGTGGGTAGAATGGGTGAGACAGAAAGTGAGAGTGAGCATGAGCCACTCACGGGAAGGAATATTTTATCACTGACATTGTTTGGAACTGCCTTGCATGGTAATAATAAAAAGAAGACTGGTTTTTTTGTTGGCTTTAATATCATTTTTTAATTCTCTATAGACAAAGTACCCCCTTTATTCTACACTTCAGGTGGACAACTCCCACTGTGTCAGTATGCCACTGCTTCCCAACATGGCTGCCTCTGGACTGTTGGAGTTTCTGACTGGCTTCCTTTAGATCTGGCATTCCAGGAGGATGGGTGAAAACTGAGCCTTCTTATGACCTAGAATCATGGACTTTCACATCCACTCCATTCTGTGGGACAAAAGTAAGTCTCACAGCCATTCTAGAGTCCGGGGAGAAGACTAAACAAGTGTGAGTACTGGAAAGCGGACTTCATGGGGGGCATCTCTGAGACAAGCCACCACCATTCTGCACTACTGTTTGTAGTTCAGAACCACGTGATTATTTAACCAAAGCTGGAGTTGACTGGATTTCAACTCAGGAAACTACAAACACCTTTAAAGAACTTTGCTAAAAGAGATTTTAAATTCAAGATTTTATTGAGCTTTGGGATCCTCTGATGAATTTTGTTTCTTACTGAAATAACAGAACTTTGAGTACACAGTGCCAACCTGTCACCACGGCTTCTGAGTCAATCCTTTTATTTCACTCTAACCTTGAGCCAAAATTCTTCCAAACTCTTACAGTCATAGCTCAACTCCATTTCTCAGATACACTGATCTGAACAACCGGGAACTTTCCAGAGCCATATCACTCCATTATGATCAAAAATTACCCACAGAGGCCCCAGGACAGCTGTGAACAGAATCTTCAGGTTTCTCAAACTCATAAATTATGACCAGTGTAAATGTCAAGGGGGCTTCCCTGAGAGCTCAGTCGGTAAAGAATCTGCCTGCAATGCAGGAGATCCTGGTTCAATGCCTGGGTCAGGAAGATCCGCTGGAGAAGGCATAGGCTACACACTCCAGTATTCTTGGGCTTCCCCTGTGGCTCAGCTGGCAAAGAATCCGCCTTCAATGTGGAAGACCTGGGTTCAATCCCTGGGTTGGGAAGATCCCCTGGAGAAGGGAAAGTCTACCCACTCCAGTATTCTGCCCTGGAGAATTCCATGGACTACAGTCCATGGGGTCGCAAACAGTCGGACATGACTGAGCGACTTTCACTTTCAAATGTTAAGACCCTAGAGGCTTAAGTGTTTCTTAAAATAACAATAGTGAACCTTTTTTCTACTCCAGGCACTATTTTCTGTGCTTCATGTATGTTAACTCATATAAAGCTCATAATCAACCCTATAAAGTAGTAGCCATTACTATTCTCATTTACAGATGAGTAAGCTGAGGCCCAAACAGGTTAAAGAATTTGTCTCAGATCCTGTAGGTAGCAATTGGAAGAACCAATGCAGTCTGATTCTAGAACCCAAACTCTTAATAGTCATGCTGTGATGGTCCATAAATCACAGAGCTAGTATCACAGGGCAAGAAAGATTATGTCTGTGATTATGCACCAAATCCTTAGGAAAAGTTTCTGCAGTCAGTGTTAAATCAGCCATTGAGGGATAACAACGTGACTTGCTCCCCACGTACAAACAGGTCAATATCTACTGAGGGAGGTAAGACAAATACCCTAGCAGTGAGTGATGGCACTGAATGGTAGTCTAAGTCCTGAAATGTGTACTGATTAAAGACTGTGAGAGTTGGAGGATTCCAGGCAAGGTCAGAGAAGACACCACAACATTGGATAGAGCCCCTTCTCATTCAGCCAAATCTCAAAACTTGTGTGTTCTTTTCACACATGCACTGCCATCTGTGACTCTCAATCCCTCTGTAACTATAGGATTCATACAGAGGGAGCCATTAAAACTCAGATGCCTGGCTTTACACAGCAGCCTGATTTCAATAGACCCCCCTCACAAAGAAGTTATCAGTCTGCACTGTTAGAATATCACAAAACAATAACAAAGAGGAACATTTTTTAAGGTAACGTTGTTCATAATATTATATTAGTTTCATGCGTACAACAGTATATTTTGACTTCTGTATGTATACACTACAGTATGCTCAGCACTGAAAGTTTCGTTCCTGTCACCCTACAGTTGACTCCCTTTACCAATTCTGCCCTCCTACCACCCCCTTCCTAGGAATGTGACTTACTATCTCAGACAGCAGTTATCCTGAAGAAGCAAAGTTGAGCCTTCAACTGATTCCTTTACTAAAGGAGAAGCTGGCTTGGCTCAAGGAATAAAGCACCCTCATGCCTGTCAGATTCAAGGCTCCAAGTCTGGTTCTGACCTTGGGCTGGTCAGTTAATTTGCAGAAAGCACAGAAAATAAAGTCAAAGAACTTACAGGTAAAAAAACAACAGCACTGAAAATGCATTTAATGTATTATTCTATGATACAAAAACGCCAAGGAGACACTGCATTTGGGTGAAAGCAATCCTTCAAGAGCACTGACCTACTCAAATGTAGCTGCTTTAAAGAATATCATGAATGTGTTTTAACTTAGTATCCATATTTTTTCTATGTTCATTTTTCTTTTTTCTTGAATTGTGTTGTTTTCTGTTAAATTCCAACATGAATCAGCTATAGGTATACATATATCCCCACCCTTTTGAACCTCCCTCCCATCTCCCTCCCCATCTAGGTTGATACAGAATCCCTGTTTGAGTTTCGTGAGCCATACAGCAAATTCCCATTTGCTATCTATTTCACACATTCATATTTTTACCAATGAGAAACAAACTAAAAAAATAGCATTTGGGCAAAAAGATATGTAACATGAAACAACGCTGCTTTGCTGCCTCTGTAGGGAAAATAAAGTATGAGCATCACTATGAAATTAAGTTGATTTATCCTTATCACGTATAATAGGACTACCTGAAGAAAAATCATAAAGTTTATATATAAAAAATCATAATGATTACTACTTCAATGGTAAATAAATATTGGTCACAATAATATTAAATTGTTCAGGATGAGACTCTAAGAGCATAGAAAATTATTGCAGATCTTAAACTTTGAGCCCAGATTATACATCAATGAAATGCCTTCTGTTAGGAGGAGACTTAAAAGGATCAGTTATATTAATTGAAACTCCCTTAAAAACAGATTCAGCAAATGCTTTTTACTATTTTCTAAGCATCTCATTGTCATGGACATTTAACAGTCAAATACAAAATTCATCAACACATTTGATTTAACAACAGCTATCATTAAGAGGGCAGCTTTTAATATTATATCTTATGACCTTTAGGAAAATCTCTAGTCATGGAAAAATACATACTTTTTCATTAGCAAACTAATTTAACAAATGTATATCTCAAAAATTTTAAAGCACTAAAAGAAGAAATCAGGATAAAGCTGCTGCAAAAACAGATAAAAGATTTGCCAGATGACTTAAACTATTAAAACAATTATGTAATTGCATCATTATAAGAAAAAAAATTATGTTCTTGATGCCATTAATATGTCAGTGCCATTAATTAACACTAGATGTTATGAGAAAGACAATCCATTTATCTCCAAATTTTATAAAAGAACAAAAATTTTTTATTTCAAATTCCCAACAAACATCAAACATTCTAAGTCACAGAGTTCAATGGTCTTAATGGTCTGGTTTCCATTAAAATTAAAAATTCTATTTAACTCCAACCACAGGGAAAAAAACAGGGGCCAACTCTGGCTCTAGCTTTGATTACCTAGAGACTTTTAGTTCAGCTGTCATAATTCTAGGAAAGACTCTCATCACCATGTCACAGAAAACTTAAATTATGTTCTGGTGAAAGCTTAGAACTATCTTACTATTCCTTTCATACATTTAAAAACTACATTCAGGACTTATCTTTGTGGTCTAATGTCAGGGATCCAGCATTCTACACCATTCCAGAGGACCATGTGTGCTGTGCTTAGTAGCTCAGCTGTTGACTGCCTTCTCTGTGATTGGTCCAACTCTTTGAGTTCCCCATGGACTGTAGCCCACCAGGTTCCTCTGTCCATGGGATCCTCCAGGTAAAAATACTGCAGTGGGTTGTCATTCACTTCTCCAGGGGTTCTTCCCAACCCAGGGACTGAACCCAGGTCTCCTGCATTGCAGGTGGATTCTTTACCATCTGAGCCATGAGGGGAGCCCAAGAATGCTGGAATGGGTAGCCCATCCCTTCTCCAGGGGATTTTCCCAACCCAGGAATTAGACCAGGCTCTCCTGTATTAAGTGGATTCTTTACCACCTGAGGGCCATGGATCTGGATAAATAAACTGTGGTCTTCCAGCTGGCACTCTGGAGTCACCATGCCAGGCCTCTGCTCCTGGACTTGCCAAGTGACTCCCTCAATGACCCCAGAAGTCCTTTAAAAACTTAGCATTATTCTTTCATCTATAAAGTAAAAATAAATTCACCCATCTTCTTTCCCAGAATTATGCAAGGCTCTGGGGATAAATATAGAAATCATAACTTCTTACCTAATTTACGATTCTTTGTAGAAGGAAATAAAGTACTCTGGGAAAATTAAGCCAGAGTTTTGTATAATCTTTCAGTTCAGTTCAGTCGCTCAGTCATGTCCGACTCTTTGCGACCCCATGAATCGCGGCACGCCAGGCCTCCCTGTCCATCACCAACTCCCGGAGTTCACTCAGACTCACGTCCATCGAGTCAGTGATGCCATCCAGCCATCTCATCCTCTGTCGTCCCCTTCTCCTCCTGCCCCCAATCTCTCCCAGCATCAGAGTCTTTTCCAATGAGTCAACACTTCACATGAGGTGGACAAAGTACTAGAATTTCAGCTTTAGCATCATTCCTTCCAAAGAAATCCCAGGGCTGATCTCCTTCAGAATGGACTGGTTGGATCTCCTTGCAGTCCAAGGGACTCTCAAGAGTCTTCTCCAACACCACAGTTCAAAAGCATCAATTCTTCGGCACTCAGCTTTCTTCACAGTCCAACTCTCACATCCATACATGACCACAGGAAAAACCATAGCCTTGACTAGACAGACCTTTGTTGGCAAAGTAATGTCTCTGCTTTTCAATATGCTATCTAGGTTGGTCATAACTTTCCTTTCAAGGAGTAAGTGTCTTTTAATTTCATGGCTGCAGTTACCATCTGCAGCGATTTTGGAGCCCAGAAAAATAAAGTCTGACACTGTTTCCACTGTTTTCCCATCTATTTCCCATGAAGTGATGGGACCGGATGCCATGATCTTCGTTTTCTGAATGTTGAGCTTTAAGCCAACTTTTTCACTCTCCTCTTTCACTTTCATCGAAAGGCTTTTTAGCTCCTCTTCACTTTCTGCCATAAGGGTGGTGTCATCTGCATATCTAAGGTTATTGATATTTCTCCTGGCAA
>NW_011494613.1:1940029-1940547 GCF_000754665.1 Bison bison bison | reverse complement strand
AGTCAATAAAGCAGAAATAGATGTTTTTCTGGAACTCTCTTGCTTTTTTGATGATTCAGCAGATGTTGGCGATTTGATCTCTGGTTCCTCTGCCTTTTCTAAAACCAGCTTGAACATCTGGAAGTTCAGTGTTCACGTATTGCTGAAGCCTGGCTTGGAGAATTTTGAGCATTACTTTACTAGCATGTGAGATGAGTGCAATGGTGCGGTAGTTGGAGCATTCTTTGGCATTGCCTTTCTTTGGGATTGGAATGAAAACCGACCTTTTCCAGTCCTGTGGCCACTGCTGAGTTTTCCAAATTTGCTGGCATATTGAGTGCAGCACTTTCACAGCATCATCTTTCAGGATTTGAAACAGCTCAACTGGAATTCCATCACCTCCACTAGCTTTGTTCCTAGTGATGCTTTCTAGGGCCCACTTGACTTCACATTCCAGGATGTCTGGCTCTAGGTGAGTGATCACACCATCGTGATTATCTTGGTCATGAAGATATTCTTTTTTTGTACTAGTTCTTCTG
>NW_011494613.1:1939008-1939849 GCF_000754665.1 Bison bison bison | reverse complement strand
GGTATAATCATAAGGAATTTGATTTAGGTCATACCTGAATGGTCTAGTGGTTTTCCCTACTTTCTTCAATTTCAGTCTGAATTTGGCAATAAGGAGTTCATGATCTGAGCCACAGTCAGCAGTATAATCTTTAAAATACTACTAATAATTGCCTCAGCAATCTCTTTTCAGTTATATTCAAAACCTTCTAAAAATTTATACAGCCCCAAACTGGAAATGATAGAAGTGTCTAGCAACAGGAAAGTAGATAGACTGTAGAATATACATACAATGAAATGGTACTCAACCATCAAATAATGAACTACTTATACATAAAACATGGAAAAATCTCAAAAACAGTAAGCTAATTAAAAGAAGCCAGACAAAAAAGTACATACTATGTAATTCCATTTATATGAAAGCCAGATACAGGTAAAAATCAATCTACAGAGACAGAAATAAGATAGTGGTTGCAGAGGGAATAGGATAACTGATTAGAAAAGAGTACAAAGGAAAAGGGGGTAGAAATGTTCTGTATCTTGTTTGCATTGTTAAAATTATCAAAGTTCATTAATGTGTACACTGAAAATCTGTGCATCTTATTGTATATTACTTACACGTCAACAAAATAATCTTACTAGTTATAATTTCCTGAGAACTTTTCCCCAGAACTTAAGATTCCTGATTGGGAGCTAGTATATGACCAACCTAGATAGCATATTCAAAAGCAGAGACATTACTTTGCCAACAAAGGTCTGTCTAGTCAAGGCTATGGTTTTTCCTGTGGTTATGTATGGATGTGAGAGTTGGACTGTGAAGAAGGCTGAGTGCCGAAGAATTGATGCTTTTAAACTGTGGTGTT
>NW_011494613.1:1917408-1938852 GCF_000754665.1 Bison bison bison | reverse complement strand
GTGTTGGAGAAGACTCTTGAGAGTCCCTTGGACTGCAAGGAGATCCAACCAGTCCATTCTGAAGGAGATCAGCCCTGGGTGTTCTTTGGAAGGAATGATGCTAAAGCTGAAATTCCAGTACTTTGTCCACCTCATGTGAAGTGTTGACTCATTGGAAAAGACTCTGGTGCTGGGAGGGATTGGGGACAGGAGGAGAAGGGGACAACAGAGGATGAGATGGCTGGATGGCATCACTGACTCGATGGACATGAGTCTGAGTGAACTCCGGGAGTTGGTGATGGACAGGGAGGCCTGGCGTGCTGCAAGTCATGGGGTCACAAAGAGTCGGACACAACTGAGCAACTAACACACAGATGGACATTTGAATGGTTACTGACCTTTGTCATTACAATGATGTGTGAACTTTCTGCCCAACCCCCATGCACGCATGCAGGAATGCATCTGTGGGATACATCCCCAAGCAAGGATTGGTCCAGATTGATACAAATCTCCATTCTTGGTATGTGGCCATGGAATTGGGGCTCCAAAAATCAGACTCAGCCCGGCAAAGGGCTTGCCATTAGTCAGAGAGTAGGTACCACAGCTCTGCCAAAACTGCATCATCCAAATGAAGGGAAATAATCCCCGAAAAGAAGGTAGACACTTGTGTATTCCAGGGTTTCTCAGTCTCAGAACTATTGACATTTGGGGCTGGATAATTCTTTGTTTTCACACAAAGATGTTTTCTGGAGAATGAAATTTTCCCCACCCCTTATCCTGCCTCCACCACCATTGAGAACTGCTGGGAAAACAACAAATTTCCACCATAAAGTATTTTTGCTGGGCAAGATAGAGCTTACTGGCCATGAAAAGGAAAGATAAAGTCAAACTAAATCACTCCACATTATAAGAGAAGGACCATCTAGCATCTGTGCGTGAAAGCCTGGATAATAAGGGGGCAAGGATTTCAGAGAGAGAAGAAAGTAATCAAGGAAAAGCATCTGAAAGTACGTAGTTCACGAAACAGGGACGGCACTTTCAGGAGTTGGAGTGCGCCCCAAGAGGGGTTACTTTGAAATTTTTCATGTTGTAATTTTCCCTCAGACTTTGAGAACAATCATTGGAAGCACCGTGCTAATTTTTTTTTTTTTCTAATTCATAATTCTCTCTTTTACCCCCGAGTTTTCAGGACAAATTTTCTACATACAACTACCTTATTTATGTTAGGGGTACTTTGGGGAAAAGAAGAAAGAGGGCAGTGACCAGAGATGAAGAGAGAGGACAGCAAATGCACAGACAGGATCCTACAAGAGAGCAGGCTGCAGAAGACCACGTCCTGGAGCACAGATACCTCCAGGAATTCACAGAAATACTGGAGAGAGGCACAGTGGATTTCCCACTTCACATGGAATAGGGTCTGAAGACATTTTAAGTAGATATTTTTTTAAAAAAAGGTTGACTGCAGGAAGGTGAGTGACCTTGGAAACACATTACATATATCTATATTATATGCATAAATAGCCATTTGGAAGGGACTAGAAAGGCCTATATATAATTATGAGCATGGACTTTGCAGCCAGACTAAGTTTGAATCTCAACCCCATATATCTATGTATCTCTGTGCTAGTTCCTAATGCCTCCAAGACTCCATTTTCCTCTCCGTAAATAAAAAGAAAGGACCTACCTCATAGGGTTGTCATGAGGATTAAATGTGGTACAGTTGTTGGCATATGGTAATTGCTATGCAAGGGCTTTAAGCAAAATCAATAGATATATATCAAATTGTGAACAGTGACTATTTCTAGGGAATAGGATTACGGGGGGTTTACTTACATTTAATATTTATTTCTGAATTGTTTAAATTTTCTACAATGATAATGTGTTATTTATAAAATCATGAAAAAATCATTTTAAAATTCCTGTTTAGGAAAAGAAGCAAAGTATCTGCGAGAATCTTCACAGTACACATCAGGAACACATTGTTTTCTACAACAAATGGTAGCGTAAGCTATTTATTGTTAAGTTTTCTGTTAAAATAAAATCTCTATATTTTAAAAAACTTCAAATCGGGACATGTGTCCAGCTCAAGATTCAACTTATCCATCATCAGAAGACAAGTGAGACTAATGAACACATTTGTTTGGATTCTGCTTCTATTTCTAGAGTCTATTACCTTCGTAGGACTCATTAGTGTCTGCTTGTAAGAGATAATACGCTTGAATCATACAAATCTTGTATTTCATAAGCAGAAACTCAGATTCATACATTATTGGTGAAGAATTAAAATTATTATAGATATGTAATATTCTTCTTAAAAATACATTATGTAGTCGACAAATAGAATTGCAGATAGGACTGTCTTTCCATCTGGACACAATAGCAACACATGTATCAGATATAAAATGCTCACATGTGAGGATACAGTAAGTCCCCTACATACAAACAAGTTCCAGTCCAAGAGTGCATTCATAAGTCCAATTTGTTCGTAAGTCCAACAAAGTTAGTCCAGATACCCAACTAACACCATCAGCTCTATAGTACTGTACTGTAATAGGTTTATAATACTTTTCACAAAGATAATATATAAGAAACAACACAAAAAATAAAACATTTTTAATCTTAGAGTAGAGTACCTTGAAAAGTATAGTAGTACAGTATAATAACTGGCATCCAGGGCTGGCATCTAGTGAGCAGGCAAGAAGAGCTACTGGCTGGAGGAGGGAGAGGGGGTGGGAGGTGCTATAGCTGAAGGATTATCAGCAATAGGAGATGGAGGGCAAGCTGCAATTCCACTCACACCTGACGCTGATGTAACACACATTTGCATCTTTGAAAGTTCATAACTTGAAGGCTCATATGTAACTGTATTTACAAATCGCCATATAGCTCCAACTACATTTCTGACTTTTTTATACAGGTTAAACTTGGTTCAAAGGTATTTGTTACTTTTGCCCTATGTAAGGATCATACTCAGAGATTCCTAGGATTTAAAGAAACACATGCTATTGTTCCTGCCTACTGGAAGCTTTGCAGTCTACTTGTGAGGACCACACAGGCTCCTTGGCTGGTAGGAGCAGAGTGGAGGGAAATGGAGTAGGAAGAAGTCTTGTACTAAGAGACTCTCAAATCCTCTTCCACACCTATTGAAATACCACAAAGAGCCCCACCACCCAGCCAAGTGTGGGGCCCAGGAAACACTCAGGCAATTTTGTTTTCTAAGATGCAGAGGCCACAGTGCCCCTGAAGGTTATGTGATGGTGAGTATACAACAGCTACAGTCACCTTGGATTCAAAACCAGTAGTGAGCACAGAGTATTAAACATGATGATCATCATATTAGGAGGACAGAGCGCATTCCAAGGACCATCATATTAGGAGCCCTATCCCAGTCATTTATCTTCATCTTCTGACAAATACATTCCCTCCCTTATTTTGGAAATTACTGCTCTCCTCCCAACTCCAACCACTAATTATGATGGGAGCTGGCCTTTTCTTACATGATCCTGCCCTTCTGGTCACAGCTGATTGGAGCAGGACTGAGCAATCACCTGAAACATCCAATCACAATTCTTCCACAGTATTTTGAAATGGATCTGGGAAAAAAACCAGTTTATATCTCCCTGATGGAAGATGTTGTAAAATGGGAAATTCCTAAACAAAGTGTCAACAGCCCCATTCACTGCCAAGTGGAGAAAGCTGGTGTGTAGTGGGAGACAATAAAACCAGCCAAGAAAAGTAGAAACCAAAAGAGAGATGAAGTCCTGGCAAGTTGTTCTTTGTTTCAGGATTCCTGAAGCCTCCCTGTATTCCTCCCAGCCCTCCTTGTTATTTAATTGTCCTGCTCTTTTTTTAATTTCAATTATGTCAGCTACCCAGAGATCTTTCCACTAAATACCCGCTTTTCATAAACTAGTTAAATACGAATCTCAGACACCTGTCAAAAATCTAGTGACTCAAGTTTTTTCCAACCCAAATAATAAATATGGCTTGGTAAGCCAGCCTCTTTTTAAAAAAAACAAATTCAGCATTACATTGATACTCTGTGAGATCAACCACTGTAATGGATTTCTCCTAACAAGCAGAGGTTTCAAATGAAATTGGTGTGATACATTTTAATCACTGGGGCTTTCTTTAGGTTACGTTGGTGGCAAGATTTTTGTTTCTGATATTTTCCTCCTCTTTCTTCTTTTTCATCAGCATTGCCTTCTATTAGGCAGCCATCAGCAAACCTCAGGAATCCTTTGGTCAACCTCATTTTCCCACTGTAAACTGTTCTGGATGTAAATTACTCATGGTCAGATTTCATGGAGCCATAGGACTGGAAGGAATCTTATTACTTTTGAAGACCTTTTGTTGGAAGCCATCTTAAGTCTGATAAAAACCTTGAGTAATCAAAGACATGTATATGCAATCAACATAACCTCTTTAGAATACTTCTAAATTACCACTGTCTATTCGAAAAAGCAACAATACTGTTCTCAATACCAATATTCTCACTTTCAGTTTGGGAACTCTAAAGTCTCCTCTTTCTCAATTCTTGAGGACAGAGACCAATACACCTTATTATTTAAAGGAATGATAATATTAAAACAAAAAGGTAGAAAAAATAAACCATGCAACCTCATTTTCTTTGTGAAATAAGTGATTACAGTATTGCTGATTACCTGCATAGGCAAAATGCTACCATTGGCATTGCAATAAATTAACTGGGGTTCATTGACATACTTTCAAGAATGTAGAATGACTCATGGGTATTAATGGAATGAAAACCTCCACTCCATCTACTCAACACGTGGCAAGCCTATCTAATTGTTTTTCCCGAAAGTAACACAACAACCAGATATTTAAGCAGCCCATAAATTTCCTTTTATCCTGGAAGAAGCAGGAGTCTTGAGAGAAGAGATCTGGAAAAGTCCTGAGGATTTTCTTTGACTTTTATTTGATTTTCTGAGCTTGCACTACATGGTTAAAAGGCAGGACTGAACAGTCAAAATGACCACATTTCTAGGTAAGCACAGAGTCCAAAGGGCTAACTTTATATTAGTTTTTTTTTTTTTTTAATGTATTGGGTACCCACTATGGACTAAGCTCTTTGCTAGACACGCTTCTTAATCTTATAACCCAGTTAGAGAGAATACAACTATAAAACAACTGTGAAAATGAATGATAACATAATTAAAACTAATTTGTAGTGTTATCCAACCTCTTACTACCCAAAATGTGGCATCAGCTTCACCTGGAAGCTTGTTACCTGCAGTTCTACCCTGACCTTTAAAATCAGAGCCACATTTGGCTAATATCTCCATTTGCACACTCAAGTTTGAGAAGCACTGATTTAACCAACTCCCTTGCCTTACAATTGAGGAAAATAAGGCTCAGGGGAGATTAATTGATGCGTCGTCACCAAACAACTATTTAGGGACCCAGCTGGGACTCCCGGGTCTCCTAGCTTGCAGGTCAGTGGAGCTTAGAGTACTCTAGGATTTTGAACAAGAGGAAGTGAAGTGTTTCATTGCCTCAAATGACCACTGATTGTTCCCATCATCTCCATGCTGAGGACACGCAGAGGACCTGGTGAGCCCACTCACTCACCCACCCCCGACAGGCCAGGCCCCAGCAGCCTCAACGGGCTAGTCCTCAAGCCTCAGGCCTCCCTGGATAGATTCCCCCACCCCCCACTTCACAGTCCTCATTCTAACCTTTTCTTCAGACCCTGTTAAACAACCAATCGCTTCATGAAGCCTTTCCAAATGACTCCGAACCTCTTCAGTCTCTCTCTGCTTAATTCAGATTGGCTTCTACATTCTCCATTGCACATCTTAAATAATTTCTTAAATAGTTTTCTGCACTATACATACTATCAAAAGGATATAATGATAATATGGATGTAATCTTTTATTTTCTATTTCCCTTTTCAGGAATAGTATCTGTTTCTCCTTCCTCAAACACATTGTTTTTATTTTATCATATTGGACTATCACACAATACCAAGCACAAAAATAACTCTTAATGGAAGACAGGACCAAGCTCTTTCCAATGTAGGGACCCCCTCTAAAACTTTTGTAAGACACAGTCATTTAGTTTTTACTAGCATATGTTCTGGGTTAGGAAGCTCTCTACACTTTTAAGGCAGCACTTTTAAAATTCTGAACTCAAGTTGTTAGAAAATTCTAGGCTGAAATCTACTTTTCTCTCACTTCTACCAAACATCCTCAGTTCTAAGTTCCTTTCAGTTCAGCTCAGTCACTCAGTCGTGTCCAATTCTTCGTGACTCTGTGGACCGCAACACGCCAGGCTTCCCTGCTCATCACCAACTCCCGGAGCTTACTCAAACTCATGTCCATCGAGTTGGCTGGGGCCCTTTAGAACAGCTTAATCCATCTTCCACAGGAAAGTGCTGCAAGTTGTTCGAACTAATTTGCCAAAAGTAATCTGGCAACACAAGGCAAGCCTGCTGCTGCTGCTGCTAAGTTGCCTCAGTCGTGTCTGACTCTGTGCGACCCAATGGACGGCAGCCCACCAGGCTCCCCCGTCCCTGGGATTCTCCAGGCAAGAACACTGGAGTGGGTTGCCATTTTCTTCTCCAATGCGTGAAAGTGAAGTCGCTCAGTCGTGTCCGACTCTTAGCGACCCCATGGACTGCAGCCTTCCAGGCTCCTCCATCCATGGGATTTTCCAGGCAAGAGTACTGGAGTGGGGTGCCATTGCCTTCTCCCAAGCCTTGGAGTTACAAAAACTATCTTTTCAATTCAAGCCTATATCCTGCATTTCCTGCCCCATACTACTTAATCAACTCGTGTTATCAACAAACTTGTGTTGAACACCTACTGTGTGCCAGGCTCCTTAGAGAACACACATTTCTGGGAGTTCATAGGACAGAAGGCAATGAGCAGATCAAACACATTCCTGACACACTGCAGGATGGAAACAATTCCACAATGGAAGCTTGAGGCCATTTCATCCCACTTACATTTCATCCAGATCTTCCTAAACTGCCAAAGTGTAAACCCCTCTAGAGAGTCATTGCCCCTCTCCCACACTCCATCCTGATTTAGTTCTAGCTTTCTTCCTGAGCAAATCGTCTTCTCATGGCTGCACTCCTGGATAATCCCTTCCCCAGTCTCTTGTAGAATTCCAACTTCAAAGTAAATAAATTCCCCTAAACCCTCAGCCTTTTCCCAGAATGCTCTCTCCACCTGGACACTGGAATTTCCCCTGAAGACGCTACCTCCCCTATTAAGGAAAGGCTGCTCATTTTCCCAATGTCCTCACACCACAAAGCCAGGGAAAGAAGGCTTGCCATTTTGATACTTCCAATGGCCCTTCAGATTCCTCACTTATGCATTTGCTCACTCATTCATTCAACAAATACTGTTTCAGACACACACTAAGGCCCTTTACCCAGTATACAAACACCTTAAAAGGTTAGTAAAATCTAGTTCCAGAAATAACTAGAAAGACATGATGGTCTCTCTCTGCTATTAAGACAGTTTTTTCTTTCTGGACAACTGTTACACTGAAGCAAAAACTGCTGATTCGAAGACAGATTTTTCAGTTACATTTCTGAGTTTCATTTGTCTTCCTAGGGGAGGGAGATTTTTACTGTTTCATCGTCATGTTACAATTTGGAGGGAAACATTCTACTTTCACAAATTCAAAAGAATGAAAGATAAGCAAATATAATTAGTAATGCTAAAGACTTGTAGAGTTCTATCATGAGTTTGAAAGATACTTGATAGCAAATACTATTTTGAAGATGTATAAATTTCTGCTGTCTCTAATAATGTAAGTCCCAATGAAGCTGGTGTGTACACATTTTTCCCTTATTGCTTTGGACTTTATGAACCTAAGGATTAATGGACAGGATAGAAACATGGACAATTATTAGGGTGGCCTTTTGTGGATTGTGCAAAGCTGCTTCCCAGGTGGCGCTAGTGGTAAAGAAACCGCCTCCCACTGCAGGAGACACAAGAGACATGGGTTCGATCCCTGTGTCAGGAAGATTTCCTGGAGAAAGAAATGGCAATCTACCGGGAGCAGCGTGAGGAGCTCCGCCCGTGGCAAAGGTCATGAGGAAGGAGGCTCGGCATACGCAAAGGCGGGATCAAGCCTCAGGAGTCCCCCTGGATATTCTCGAGCATCTACCCCCAAAAACCAGAGTCTGTCTACTTTACTGCTTTGTGCTCTCACTTCTGACTTTACTGGGGGCTGTCCCCCACCACCATCTCGCTCTCTCTGATAAAGAGTTAACTTACAGCATCAGTTAATAAAGTTCCTGGGCATTAGGAGTGTTTAAATCCAAACCCCTCAGATAGCTCTCTAACTCGCCTGACAAGTTTACCCGGACTCCTACAGCTATGCATACGATTGTTTACAGTCTCTCAGCCTCAAGAGGCACGGGAAGTTTAAGATATTCAAATAGCTTAGAGCCTCTCAGAGAATTAGAAACTGTCAGAATAAAACTAGTACAAGATTTCATTGATGAGCCAATGCTTGCTGCCAAGTTTCCACATCCCCTGTATTGTATTCTTGAATGTGTATTAATTAATATAGTTGGTATGTAGAAAAAATAAGTAGTGGCCTTGGTGTTAGCAACTTTAGACCCTTAAGGTAATAAATTCTTTCCTTTGTTGTAAACCCATTGCACCTCTGCCCTATAGGAATGCAACTTTATCTAACACCTTCGGAGGATGGCACCAAACCTTAAAATAATTACTCTTAGAGAAAATGTCTTACGGTTGACAAACCTTTGTCAAGAGTCATAAAATGTTAATAGGCCTTCTGGCCAGAAGATGATGTAAATCACCTAAACCATTTGTATACGATAAATGTGCAGGAAAGAAACCCTGGTTTCGATAAGGATCAAAGACTGCTGACTTTGCATGATTTCACATCCCCTATTATCCTCTATGTGCAACTTAGGGTATAAAAGCCCCTGTTGAAAATAAAGCTATGGGCCTTGCTCACCGAAGCTTGGTTTCCCCGTGTCATTCTTTCGCATTCTGGCTGAGTCTGCATCTGGAGCACGGAGGTCCTCTGCAACCATTTATTTGTCTGGGCTTCTAAGACCCACTCGAGAAGGTGCCTAAGGTGGGACACCTTCCGCTATTCGAGAGGGCGCCTGCGGCCTCCGTGGTCAGAGCTAACCTGGTGTCACAGGTTATATTGATTTTCCACGTAAACCAAGCTACTCAGCCTCTTTTCTCCACTGAATTTTCCAGCTGAGCTATCCTCATTCTATTACTCTTTATATCTTTGATGAAGATATAAATAAAGCTATTGTATCCAGTGAACTCGCCGACGCCGTCTCCCCTTCGAACTCCCTGGATCAGCCGGGGCTGGACCCCGGCAGCAATCCACTCCACTACTCTTGCCTGGGAAATCCCATGGACAGAGGAGCCTGGTGAACTACAGTCCATGGGATTACAAAGAATCGGACAAGACTGAAGCAACTGAGCACTCACACACACAAAGCTGCAAGAGCCACCTGGCTGCTAAGAACCCTACTGACACCCAGGCCATGCCAATCACTCTCTCTCACCAACATGTTGCCATTTTCAGGAATCATGTAACCTAACCTCACTGACCAACCTGCACTAAAAAGTATCCAGTACAGCTGTGCAATTTGCTTATCACATTCAATCTCATTTGTTTGCCTTTTCATGCCCAAGTAAAGCTGTCTGGAAAAAAAAAAAAAAGGCACAAAAATCAATACATATTGAGTGAGACCGTGCATACAATTTTCATCAGAATATATAGAGTTTCAAGAGCAGAGCACAAAATCTTTTAGTGGAGGGCTCCAGATCCAGGAAGCCCTCTTTGGACTCACCTAAGATAGGACTACATAAACAAGCACTTCATAAACCCCTTTTAATGACCATATACTAAAAAATATTACAGCATTTAATAGCTGCTTTATTGTATATACAACACATAGTTTTAAAACAGGAAGTACAAAATAAAGGGTTCGTTTATTTTACACAAGTTGAAAACTGGTTTTATAGTTGCAGCATGCTAGTTGGCATCATATAGATGAATCTAAATTTCCAAGCAGGAATGTTTCACATTTCTGAATATACGAATAAATGAGTTGTTCTAAAGTATTTGCTAAACACACACACACACATTTTGATCATTGGCAATTTTACCCTGGATTACTCAGGTTTGAGTCAAGTGTTCACACACTCTGCCTTTCACTGGGGCCATCTCTTCATACACCCGTAACTCTCTGGCACAGGGTGAAATCATGATTTAGTAAAGGGGCAAGTAGGAGGCGAAATGGAGTGCTTTCTCCCCTAATTGATATTTAAGTGAGACAATAAAAAGGATGAAACAAATTAAATTAGCTAAGAAGCAAGAGCATCCCAATGAACTGGCCAAGATAATCAACTTGGAAAATTAGCTATTAAACCTCACACATGCTCATTTTCATAATTTTGTGTGTGTGCTTATGAAACACAATCCCTCCCCACATCAATAGAAACCATGGGGATGAAGGTGCTCTTCACTTCTCTGAGATAAGTTATTTGCACTTGGCCTTGATGAAGTTGGAAGTGAAATTTTTTTTTAATGCCCTCAATCATCAGTTCCCATTTCAGTACTAGAGTGTTTTGATTAGAAATGGAAAAGTATATAAAAGAGAAGTTGACTCAAACTGAAATCCTCCACCTGATTTTATTCTCATTTCTAAATCTGTGTGCCATAATATGGGTTTTGGTTTTTATTATTATTACCTTTATGTATCATCATCATCAAGTACCTGATCTTTACTGATTTTTGGACTACCTTCCATAAATTTCTATGAGATTTAATAACTCCTACTGTTTAAATCTTTTCTAGCTCATCATCCTATGTCTCTCAGTGTTAGCCCCTCTTACACATAGGTCTTCATACTTATCAACAGTTAATTCTTTATTGCTCGTGATAGTTATTGAAAAGACTACAAGCATGAATATAATCTGTGGACAATAAAAATCCATGATTAATTTTACCTAACAATTCTAATTTTATAGTCCATGGAGCTATTACTAGAACACAGAATAAGTAGCCAAGTGAGTTTATGTGAGATTCTCCTTTATACTCACCACTTTGCTAAATCATAATTGCTACCCAGGGTAAGACATAATTTACATGGAAATTTTTTTTAAAGGAAGAGAATTAATGAATCTGGATGATTCACAATCAAGAAATGTGAGAGCCACTGTCCTGAAGATTAGCTATTCAGATAAGAATGTTTTAATTGAAGATTATGATGGTTAATTTTATGTGTCAACTTGACTGGGCTAAGGGATGCCCAGATAGCTGGTAAAACATAATTTCTGGAAGCGTCTGTGAGGGTGTTTCTGAAAGAGATTAGCATTTGAATCGTTTGACTGCATAAAGAAGACTGCCCTTGCCATTGCAGGTAGGCATCATCCAATCCATTGAGGGACTGAATAGAACAAAAAGACAGGAAGCTCAAATTTGCTCTCTGCTTGAGTTGGAACAGCCAGCTTCTCCTGCCCTCCAACATCGACACTCCTGGGTCTCAGACCTTTGAACTTGGACCAGGACTGTACACCTTCAGCACCCCCACCTCAAGTGCTCAGGCCTTCAGACTCAGACTGGGACTTACACTGTCTGCTCCCCAAAGAAAATAGCTTCCATAACTCTTCTTCTCTATATGTGAATAAACTGTATTCTAAACTTGGAGCAAAAGTGAATAATCTAAGAACTCTTAGACCAGAGTTCTGGAGATCCCAGCTGTCATAGGGGATGGCTCAACAGTAGGGGTTCCACTGGCCCTGGGTTGCAGAAAGAAACTCAAACTTATGCTTGGTACTGAGAAAGCCAATGTCCAAACTAAGTCATACTCTGCATGTTCAGCCTTGTTTATCCTTTATCATTTCTCAGAAGAAAAAAAAAGACCAGGTAAAGTAGTTGATTGTTGTTAAGTAGATGATTATTTTTGCTGTTGTTCAGTTGCTATATTGTGTCCAACTCTTTGTGACCCCATCCATGGATGGTAGCACGCCATGCTCCCCTGTCCTTCACTATTGTGCTTAAATTCATATCCATTGAGTCAGTTATGCTATCTAATCATCTCCAGCCAAATTCCTGGTATTAGCATTAATTTTAACTAAATAGAAAATACCTCATGGCACACAACTAGATTAAAATATATTTTCACTAGAAATACAAAGAGGTCTTACCTTTTGAGGTAGAGATAAAGAAGGGCCTTGGTAAAGCACACAGTTGTGCATTAAAATTAGTTACACAGATTGAATTTCTTTATCAGAAATAGAATGATATGTGTTCCTGGCTTAAAAGTGTATTAAAACATTTAAAACAATAAACAAATACCACTAAACTGTCATACCACCAGATGCACTTTTGTCTCATTAGGAGTCGACACATTAGATTCTCGATAAGGGAAATAAGTTTTTGATGTCTTACCTTTTGAATGTCTTGTCTTACATTCAAATTGTTTTGTCTGTTAAGTTTCATCCCCTCAAATATTTACTGAGTACCCACTGTTTCCCAGCATATTGTATTTATTCTGGGGAAACAGTAAAAGAGATGAATATCTCTTATGAATATATTCACCTCTTATACTGTATAGAGTATAAGACATAGCCCCTTCTCCAAAAGCACTCACAGGCAATGAGTTTGATGACAGACCAGAAAAATATTATTATGCAACTTGGGAAATGAAGCATTTATGTTGTAAAAGGTTAAGTAGAATATTGCACTTTCAAATAATCCATCTTGTTCCTCTGGGTTAACTCAGTTGTTTGTTAAATCTTATACTTGCCTTCAAGTAAAAAGAAAATTGATAGATAAGCATATACAGAATCCCAACTATGTTCCAAGTATTTTACATTTAAAAATAATACACCCTTCTCTCAAAGAATCATAAACCTTAAGAGTTAAAAGAAAATTTATATTTTTAAAAGGCAAGATTTACATTAAAACTAACCTGTTAGAAGAAGAGAGGTTAAAGCTAAGTATGAGAAAGATTAATCTAGGTCACATGTTAAATAGGCTTCCATGGCCTACTCTTGATGCCTACTTAGCTGCTGCTGCTGCTAAGTCACTTCAGTCGTGTCCGACTGTGTGTGACCCTGTAGACGGCAGCCCACCAGGCTCTCCCATCCCTGGGATTCTCCAGGCAAGAACACTGGAGTGGGTTGCCATTTCCTTCTCCAATGCATGAAAGTGAAAAGTGAAAGTGAAGTCACTCTGTCGTATCCAACTCTTAGCGACCCCATGGACTGCAGCCTACCAGGCTCCTCCGTCCATGGGATTTTCCAGGCAAGAGTACTGGAGTGGGATGCCATTGCCTTCTCCGATTCTTTATGCCTACAATAGATTAAAAATGGCTGCAAATTCTTTGCCACTTTTCCATCAAGAGATAGACCCCCTTCTCCTTGAATCTGGGTGGTCACGATTTTTGACCAATAGAATACAGCCGAAGTGATGATGTGCTAGTTTTCCAGGCCCAGACCAAAAGGAATTGGAAGGCTTCCACTTTCTGTCTCTTAGAACACTCACTCTTGTAATACTGCCCACTATCCTGAAAGGAAGCCAAGGAAACCCCTCATGGAGAGGCCCTTATGGATGAGAAGAACCAAGAATCCTAACCAGTAGTCCCAGTCAAGCTCCCAAATGATAACAACAAGTTGCCAGCCACCTAAGTGAGCCATTCATGCTGAAGGTGAATCCCTTGGCCTCACTCTCTACCTCTGCTGCCACTACACAGAGCAAATGTGAACTGCTCAGAGGAAATGTCCTGAATTACTGACCCACAAGACCGTATTAGTCCTTCAGTCGTGTTCGACTTTTTGCAGACCCATGGACTGTAGCCCACCAGGCTCCTCTGTACATGGAATTCTCCAGGCAAGAATACTGGAGTGAGTAGCCATTTCCTTCTCCAGGGGATCCTAGGGATTGAACCCGGGTCTCCTCCATTGCAGGCAGATTCTTTACCGTCTGAGCCACCGGGAAAGCCCCAAGACTATGAGTCAGATAAAATCAGATTTTGGTAGGGGTCAATGGTTATGTAGTAATAGATTGTTAGAACAGAACTTAATGATTTAACATCAGAATTAACAGAAGTAATACTATCACCTCTGTGTGTGACACAGTTAGGAGTACAGGTTCTGGATCAAACTCCTGAATCCAGCTGTGTGACCCCAGACAATTTAATCTCTCTGCACCTCAGATTCTACAAAATTAGGTTAATTTTAACCTAAGTCATAGGATTTTTGGCAAAGGCACTGGCACCCCACTCTAGTACTCTTGCCTGGAAAATCCCATGGATGGAGGGGTCTAGTAGGCTGCAGTCCATGGGGTCACTAAGAGTCGTGTCACTTTCCCTTTTCCCTTTCATGCATTGGAGAAGGAAATGGCAACCCACTCCAGTGTTCTTGCCTGGAGAATCCCAGGGACGGAGGAGCCTGGTGGGCTGCCGTCTGTGGGGTCGCACAGAGTCGGACACAACTGAAGCGACTTAGCAGCAGCAGCAGCAGCAGCATAGGATTTTTGAAAGAATGAAATAACTCACATAAAGCACTCAGAGCTTAGCACACAGCTAACATTGTTGAGAATTCACTCTTAGTATTGTGGGAAAATCTTCTGAATTAGAAACTACTGACTTGTAAAAACAGACTTTCAGAACATCTGTTCACAGCTTGGGAACTTGTTTGTCTATATGTTAGATTCTTAAGCTTTACTCTGCTCAGTTTCCCATATAAAACCATGAGCATTTCAATGACTATCTCCCTCAGGATTAATTTGGTGTTATCCCAAGCTCTTATATTTCATGTACTGTGAAAACATTCTTTCAAGAAATGGTCTGCCTCATTGAAACCATGTATCTCAATTGTGTTAAGTATATAATGACTTGCCATGTTAACAAGATAAATCCAAGGTTAATTTAATGTGAGTATTTGAGATTTATTTTATTTCTTCTGGCTCTGTGAATTTAAACATTTCCGCCACTTAATTTTTTTCCTGTGTTTAGTTAGAAACATTATTCCAGCAAGCAGATCCACAGGATAAATTTGCAAATACCACTTTCCAAACTTCTGAGCTGTTTAAACAGAGTATGAATTCCATGCCTATGAGTATTTTTTTAATTGTTTATCCTGCTGTTAAACATTACTGAATTCTGCTACTTCAAACTAGTCAGGTGGTTCTCTTAGGGTCCAAAATTAATTTTGAGCAATTCTACTAGCCATATCCTGTATGGCTCAAGAGAGTAACTTGTGAGGAGAAAAATCAAGACGAGTTTAAAAAAAAACAAAAACAGGTTTGCAAATTGAGATGTGAATAATAAACCAGTCTCATTAATGTTGTAATCCAAAAACCTTTAATCTTCCTGTGAGAACTTGTACGTAGGAGCATACTCTCTGTAGACTGTTGTCAGAAATTCAGAATAGTATCATATATCAATTCACAATAATCTCTGGACATATCGTGAATAGCATTACTCAAAATATCTTAATTTGTGCATCAGGTCTTCTAAATGGGTAAATTCCCTGTGCAAAATGAAGGCAAAGAACACTATAAATTGAAGTGCAATAAAAGGAGTTTATTTCCAAGCCACAGCTTGGAATCATGTCTTTTTAGAATGTTGCTGGCAAAGAATGAATTCTTGATTAGGCTTTGTTGATAGGCAAAATGTGGAGCACATTTTCAGTTTTCTAAGTCTTGGTGACTCTAGAAATCCAATTCTGAACTACATAAAATAGCTCATCACAGTTCCCCCTCCCCCCACTCAAAAAAGCAATAGTCAACAAGGAGTGAACTGACAGCCTACAAGAGAGTTCATGATTTCTAGGCTGGTCTCTGGAGATACAGACAAAAACTTTTGTTTTTAATTTGAAAACATCAGGGAGGATAGAAAAATTGTTAGTCAATGACAAAAAAGAAAGAGGAAAAAGATGAAATAGGTAAGGATGGAGGGACCAGCATATTTGAGGAGGGGAGCTCAGAGATATTCATGAGGAAATTATATCATGTGTCATCAGAAAGGTTTCTAGAGCAGTTGTGTCGGAAGTTGCTGCCGCCATAATCCGCAGATACCGTATGGAAGTAAGAATGTGAGTGCCTGGAGTCAGTTCCCTAAATCCACCACTGGCCAACTGTATGATCTTAGAAATATCTTTAAATATTCTGCTCTTGTTTCTCCAGATAACAGCAATTATTAAAACACGCCCTCTACTTGTCCTACTGAAATTCATGAGCTAAAATTCTTTGAAAGCCATATGCAGATTATAATGTAAATGATGTAGCTTGCTCGTCTAGTTTTTGTCACCCTTGTTCCAAGAGCCCATCCCAGTGTGAGCCTTCTTGAACACTGAGGTCATGCCCTTTTTTAAGCCTGATTCATTAGCATATTGTTAGTTTCTGCTTCCTATACCATAGACAGGGTCAGAAGCTCCATAGAGCCAGAGGATGTCCCTAGTTTCCTTGCTGGTATTGTTACATTGAGCCTACCTACAGATCTCCCTTTTGGCGGCCCCTCCTCTATGGTTTCACATTTCATGGGGTACAATATTTCTGTCATCAAATTATCTTCAAATACTCAGTCCCCTGACAAACATTAAGTCACATAAAAACATTACCAAAAGGTATTAAAAGGTGAGCCTCCGTGTTTTACATTTCCTCTGGAGTCTCATTTTCAATGATTTACATAACTGCTTCAGAATATCAAATGCTTTTTTAAATGTCACCATTTGCGGGGATTATTTGTACATTGCTCTTAATTAACTTCCATTTCAAAATCTGGTTGGTCAGAATCTTTTATTTTTTTTGCATCCTATCTTGTCTCACTCAGCACTGGTTTAATTAGGTTCCCAGCTTGCTTTTACCTAGATCAAAAGCGGGAAAAGGGGACTTGAGGGGGATTATCATAATAAATAAAATTTGCCTGCTCGTCCTTTGGTTCTCCATTCTATGTTTTTTTTTTCAGTTTGTACTGTAGAAATAATGAAGGCACAACATGCCTATTCTACATATGATAATGCATCAAGGGGACCGCAGACACTTATTAATAAATATTAAAACAACAACTATGCTATTTAAAAACTGAACCTAATTTCAAGCTCAACATTTTGTCTTGAGAATATAGAACAAATAAATCATACTACATTTTTAATGGTCTTCTCTCTTTCAGAAACCATAATATCAAGAGAGAAATGTCATCCATACCATTTACTCATTAAATTATAGTTACACTAATTTTTCAACTGACAGAATCATGAGATAAAATCATCAATAATCAGAAGAAAAAAAGAAATGTGAGAGATCATTCCAGGAAAATGAATGCAGGGCAAAATGAAATCTAGCTAGAGGAAACTCATGCATATCATTCAATTTTGATACTCATTTGATGATTTTTCAAACAATGCTGTAAACAGTAAAAAAAATAAAAGTTTATTTTATTCCCTTTCAACTCTCCAACTAAATTTCCACTGTCCTCTCATGGTAGCCACTGCTTAGAAATAGGATATAAAGGTTTTCAAAGTATTCTAATGCTGTAATAACTAAGTGTATGTAACATTTATAAGGGCTTCTCAGGTGGCACCAGTGGTAAAGAAGCTGCCTGCCAATGCAGGAAACGTAAGAGACAAGAGTTCAATCCCTGGGTCGGAAAGATCCCCTGGAGGAGGGAATGGCAACCCACTCCAGTATTCTTGCCTGTTAAATCCCATGCGGACAGAGGAGTCTAGTGGGGTACAGTCCAAAGGGTTGCAAAGAGTTGGAAATGACTGAAGCAACTTAGCACACAAACACATTTATAAATATAATCATACAAATAATATCCAAAATGCATGCATGCATGCATGATCAATTTTTCCTTTTAACATTCAGGTTGTTGAATATTTTACCACATACATCTTTGGGCATATGTTTAAATTTTGAGGGGGGGGGGGAATATATATTCCTGGGGATGTAATTACTAGCTCAAAGGATACATACATTTTTATTTTGGTACCTTCAGCCAAATTTGCCTTCCAAAACCTAATGCAATTAGGTTTGTGTATGAAAGCAAGCATTTCCCTACATTCATCACTGGACACTATGTTATCCATCCTGTTTCGCAATACAATTATGATTTTTTTTTATTCTATAATTTCAGTGGCATCTTGAAAAAGAGCAGAGGTAAAGTATGAGCTTAGTTCTCTACCTTTTACTAAAGTCACCATTAAATATCTAAAACTGGGAACAAAATAAGTAAACCTTTTTTCTGAGCGATCTTTCAACATACACGCAGACACCCGACCACATGTATGTACATGAGCATGCACGTGTGCACACACACACAGAATCATCTCTAAAATATCCATAAAGGGCGGAGTGACAATATGGAATTCTTTTTTTTTAATATAAGTTTATTTATTTTAATTGCAGGCTAATTACTCTATAATATTGTATTGGTTTTGCCATACATCAACATGAATGTGCCACGGCTGTACATGTATGCCCCATCCTGAACCCCCCTCCCACCTCCCTCCCTGTGCCATCCCTCTGGGTCTTAATCTTTAATTTACAAAGGGACATTAGGTTGCAAATACCAGATATCCAAGTAGCATCTGAAATTTTGTATAGTTCAAACCATAAGCTCTAGGGAAATTGAGACTTTTTAAGATTAGAGTTAGTTTGATATTTAAGACGACCTCAAAAACTGTCATGTGAGATTCTGGAAATAAAATATATCACAATAATGACCCTTATTGCTAGGTCTGGTTTCAAATCAAAATTCAAACAACTCTTATTATGACAGTTCAACACAACAGTGAATTATGGCACTAACCATGAGCAATTTGTCCAGCCTTTGTTTGAATGGAAAACAGAACAAGAAAGACACATAACCAACCTCTTAGTAACTATTTGGAAAGTAAAAAGAATTAAAACAAGAATAAATGTCCACATTTTGACCAACATAACAGAACAGAGAGATCAAAAGTATACCAACTATACAGCTTAAATATGAATATATTATAAAATAACATAGTACTAAATAGAGAGTAGGAAGGATTATCTAACATAGTTTAGGGATAAATAGGTTAAGAATCTGTTAAAAACATGGATTTGCACTATATACCAATTAATAAAACTAATTCCAGATAGATTAAAGAGATTAATATAGGAAATAAAATTCTTGAAAAATAAGCAGAATAGAATGATTGTCAGACCAATGGAGACAGAAGTTGCAAGGTAAAATTGACATTCAAATATGAAAAACTGTTTTATCTTGTTTAATAAAAAAAGAAAGCTAATATAAGTGACAGTAGCATTGCTATTTTCAAGACAAATATCAAGGTCAAAGGTATAAACAGACAATTTATAAAAAGAGTAAATACATATAAAGGAGTAAGCACATTCTTGCTGGTATTCTTAACAACTCAGGGTGTTGACGCAGCTTAGACTGGCAAAATATTCTTCAGTTCACTTCAGTTCAGTCACTCAGTCGTTTCTGACTCTTTGCGACCCCATGAATCGCAGCACGCCAGGCTTCCTTGTCCATCACCAACTCCCGGAGTTCACTCAGACTCACGTCCATCGAGTCAGTGATGCCATCCAGCCATCTCATCCTCTGTTGTCCCCTTCTCCTCCCGCCGCCAATCTCTCCCAGCATCAGAGTCTTTTCCAATGAGTCAACTCTTTGCATGAGGTGGCCAAAGGACTGGAGTTTCAGCTTTAGCATCAGTCCTTCCAAAGAAATCCCAGGGCTGATCTCCTTCAGAATGGACTGGTTGGATCTCCTTGCAGTCCAAGGGACTCTCAAGAGTCTACTCCAACATCACAGTTCAAAAGCATCAATTCTTCGGCACTCAGTCCAACTTTCTTCACAGTCCAACTCTCGCATCCACACATGACCACAGGAAAAACCATAGCCTTGACTAGATGGACCTTTGTTGACAAAGTAATGTCTCTGCTTTTGAATATGCTATCTAGGTTGGTCATAACTTTCCTTCCAAGGAGTAAGCGTCTTTTAATTTCATGGCTGCAGTCACCATCTACAGTGATTTTGGAGGCCAAAAAAAAAAAGTCTGACACTGTTTCCACTGTTTCCCATCTATTTCCCATGAAGTGATGGGACCAGATGCCATGATCTTCGTTTTCTGAATGTTGAGCTTTAAGCCAACTTTTTCACTCTCCTCTTTCACTTTCATCAAGAGTCTCTTTAGTTCCTCTTCACTTTCTGCCATAAGGGTAGTGTCATCTGCATATCTGAGGTTATTGATATTTCTCCTGGCACTCTTGATTCCAGCTTGTAATTCTTCCAGCCCAGAGTTTCTCATGATGTACTCTGCATATAAGTTAAATAAGCAGGGCGACAGTATACAGCCTTGATGTACTCCTTTTCCTATTTGGAACCAGTCTGTTGTTCCATGTCCAGTTCTAACTGTTGCTTCCTGACCTGCATATAGGTTTCTCAAGAGGCAGGTCAGGTGGTCTGGTGCTCCCATCTCTTTCAGAATTTTCCACAGTTTATTGTGATCTACACAGTCTAAGGCTTTGGCATAGTCAATAAAGCAGAGGTAGATGCTTTTCTGGAACTCTCTTGCTTTTTCGATGATCCAGCAGATGTTGGCAATTTGATCTCTGGTTCCTCTGCCTTTTCTAAAACCAGCTTGAACATCTGGAAGTTCACGGTTCACGTTTTGCTGAAGCCTGGCTTGGAGAATTTTAAGCATTACTTTACTAGTGTGTGAGATGAGTGCACTTGTAGGGTAGTTGGAGCATTCTTTGGCATTGCCTTTCTTTGGGATTGGAATGAAAACCGACCTTTTCCAGTCCTGTGGCTACTGCTGAGTTTTCCAACTTTGCTGGCATATTGAATGCAATACTTTCACAGCATCATCTTTCAGGATTTGAAATAGCTCAACTGGAATTCCATCACCTCCACTAGCTTTGTTCGTAGTGATGCTTTCTAAGGCCCACTTGACTTCACATTCCAGGATGTCTGACTCTATGGTGAGTGATCATACCATCGTGATTATCTTGGTCATGAAGATCTTTTTTGTACAGTTCTTCTGCGTATTCTTGCTACTTCTTCTTAATATCTTCTGCTTCTGTTAGGTCCATACCATTTCTGTCCTTTATCGAGCCCATCTTTGCATGAAATGTTCCCTTGGTATCTCTAATGTTCTTGAAGAGATCTCTAGTCTTCCCCATTCTGTTGTTTTCCTCTATGTCTTTGCATTGATTGCTGAGGAAGGCTTTCTTATCTCTTCTTGCTATTCTTTGGAACTCTGCATTCAGATGCTTATATCTTTGCTTTTCTCCTTTGCTTTTTGCTTCTCTTCTTTTCACAGCTATTTGTAAGGCCTCCCCAGACAGCCATTTTGGTTTTTTCCATTTCTTTTCCATGGGGAGGTTTTGATCCCTGTCTCCTGTACAATGTCACAAACCTCCATCCATAGTTCATCAGGCACTCTATCTATCAGATCTAGGCCCTTAAATCTATTT
>NW_011494613.1:1916264-1917308 GCF_000754665.1 Bison bison bison | reverse complement strand
GTATAATCATAAGGGATTTGATTTAAGTCATACCTGAATGGTCTAGTGGTTTCCCCTACTTTCTTCAATTTCAATCTGAATTTGGCAATAAGGAGCTCATGATCTGAGCCACAGTCAGCTCCCGGTCTATGACCCCAAAAATAAAGAGCCAGTAAATTGTTCATTCATTGTCAATAATAAATGCCCTAGAAATTTCTTCTAGGAAGACTATGTGTGCCTGATAATTTACCTATATTATCTTATTTCAACAAAAGAAAAAACCCATAAGCATAAATACACTCCTTGCAATACTTTCTACAAAATAAAAGCATTTTAAATGCCAACCACAGGAGAAAGCATTAAGAAAAGAATGCTCTTCTGACCAGCATGCTGCTGCTGCTGCTGCTGCTGCTGCTGCTAAGTCACTTCAGTCATGTCCGACTCTGTGCGACCCCATAGACAGCTGCCCACCAGGCTCCCCCGTCCCTGGGATTATCCAAGCAAGAACACTGGAGTGGATTGCCATTTCCTTCTCCAATGCATCAAAGTGAAAAGTGAAAGTGAAGTCACTCAGTCGTGTCCAACTCTTAGCCACCCCATGGACTGCAGCCTACCAGGCTCCTCTGTCCATCGGATTTTCCAGGCAAGAGTACTGGAATGGGGTGCCATTGCCTTCTCCTCTGACCTAGAACACATCTGGTTAAAAACAATCATCACCATTAGCACATGGAACTCTACTCAATGTTATGTGCTAGCCTGGATGGGAGAACTGTTTGGGAGAGAATGGATACAAGTATATGTATTGCTGAGTCCCTTCGCTGTTCACCAGAAACTACCACAACATTTTTAATCAGCTATACCCCAATACAAAATTAAAAGTTTAAAGTTAAAAAAAAAAAAAAAAAACTACCATTTTGAAGCTTGAGTAGACTTGATAAGAAATAACATTTAAAAAAAATATTCATCTGAGACAACTAGACTTATCATGGTGATCATTTTAAAATGTATATAAGTATCAAATCACTATATTGTGTACCAGGAACTAAGGCAGTGTTGTAGGTCACA
>NW_011494613.1:1893518-1916091 GCF_000754665.1 Bison bison bison | reverse complement strand
GTTTAGACAAAGGCAGGCAAAAGGTACACACTTTCAGCTGTGAGATAAATAAGTACTAGGGATAAAATGTAGAGCACGGAAAAAGAAAAAGATCATTAACACCACTTTACATTATAAATGAGAGTTGTTAAGAGAGTGAATTCTAAGAGATCTCATCACAAGGAAAATCTTTTTTTGGAAAGAAGAGCAAATACCAGACTTTAGCAAGATTTGCAGGTCTCTAAGGACATGCACCCTGTTTTGAGAGAGATGTCTATCACTTGAAATTCCTTTCTGGGCTGCCCTTTTTAAAAAGAGACCTAGGATCAGCTCCATGACTTCATCATCATTATTCAGTGATATTGTTTATAATCATTATTTAGTGATAATTCAGAAAATGTTTATGATATAACCATCCATCATTTACAGGAAAGAATAGGAAATGGTCAGCAGAACCTGCTACTGAGGAGAGCTACCCAGCTGTGCAAGCTCATGGCACAAGCCAAACAGATGTAAACCCTAATTTTGAAGTCATAGATCACACCCCCAAAGCAACAACCAAAGTTTAGGGACCAAGGAAATAGCCAACGCTTTTCAAGCTAGAGATGCTAGTGACAAGTCGTGGCACGTATTTGGTGCTCAACAATGAACACAATACAAGCAAGGTTTCCAAACCCTGGGCACACACTGAGGCCTCCTTTTGCAAGGCTCAATCCACTGCTCTAATCTATCTACTGCTCTAATCAATCCACTGCCTTGCCAGGCTCCTCTGTCCATTGAATTCTCCAGGTAAGGATACTGGAGTGGGTTGCTGTTGCCTTCCCCAGGGGATCTTCCCAACCCAAGGATCGAACCCAGGTCTCCAGTATTTCGGGCAGACTCTACCGTCTGAGCCACCAGGGAACCCCACTGTAATCTAGAGACAGACTATTAATCAAGAACCTAAATGTAAGTTTTAATTACAAGAAATGCCCAAAAAGAGAGGTGAGATGAACATACCCCAAAATTAAAAGTTTGATTCAAGTGTGTGATTTGGTAGTTCTTAAATTTTCATAAATATAATTATTTTTAAAATCTTTTATACAAAAGTGCTTAGAGCGACAACACATTTCAATGAGTGAACACTCAATGACTTTTTGATTGCTGCTGCTGCTGCATGGATGAAATATAGTAGAAAAATAGCATGGGGCAAGATACTTCCTTCATCAAAGGAAGATATTACCTAAAAGCTTCTACATAATGCTTTTCCCATAGAGACAGGGAATGTTCAGATACACATTTTTTGCCTCCTGTGAAAATAGTTGTTCCTATAATTTAATACTATATATCAAACTACCTGGGCCATTTGACACTGAACAGTTGAAATGCAATGATCTGTCTAATCCATCAACAAATTTTCATTGACCATCTCAGATGTATAGGTTTTTGAGCTAAGCTCTACAATAATTTTTCCAATAATTAATATCACTGGAGCTAGAAGGATTTTTACATTTTCAGGTACTATACCATTAGAACTGAGTGCAGTTCAGTTGCAGCTATTGTTTGTATTGTGAGGGTGTGAGAACAGCATTCTACAGGAAGGACCCCAGTATCTTTTGCCTTGTGAAATGAATCTGTGAGCAGAGTTGTAGAATAATTTAATTAGTAAGAACAAATTAGTTAGATTAAATTAGTAAGAATAAATATTAAATTAAATTAGTAAGAATAATTAAATTAGTAAGAATAAATACTATTTTTATAACCTTAAGCCCTTTTACCATCAACTTCTAAAATACAAATGGTACTTTTTATCATTACATAATAGAAAGCATCCACTCATTATTTGGGAAATACCTTGCTATTTTAAGTGATAAAATAATCAACGGAGGTCATTAAATGGTGTCATCATGTGCTAGAGCCTTTATCATTTTGCAGAGTATTACATCTTACACATCAAGTCTTATTTAAACATTAGTACAATGGCACCCCACTCCAGTACTCTTACCTGGAAAATCCTATGGACGGAGAAGCCTAGTAGGCTGCAGTCCATGGGGTCGCTAAGAGTCAGACACGACTGAAGCGACTTAGCAGCAGCTTTATATATTATTGCAAAGCATAGTATAATAATCTTCTTACATTGTAGGCTATTGTTGTTGTTCAGTTACTAAACTGTGTCCGACTCTGAACTGTAGCACACCAGGCTCCTCTGTTCTCCACTGTCTCCTGGAGTTTGTTCAAATTCATGTGCGCTGAGTTAGAGATTGGTGATTGTAGGCTATACTAAAGGTGATAATTGAGATTCTTGAAAATTAGCTAAAAATCAGTACCTAAGAATCAGATATACCTAATATATTTCATTGAGACAAAACATTTCCTGGACCAGAATTAGGAAAAAATTAGAATTTGACTTTAAGCTAAGCAATGGTATAACATCCTTAAAGAAAGAACTTGTTAGATGAAGATTGGTTGGTTTGGAATTTGGGAAAATGAATTTTTTTTTCCTATCCTCCTGGTTTTATTCAGATGATAATGGGGGAAGACTTAGGAGGCCCACTTGGCCAGGCATAGCCTGCAGTAACTGCTACTGTGGCACTGAACTTCCCCTTATGATTTAAAAATGGTGCAACTTCTCACTCAGCGCCCCACGTCCTTCACAGAAGGAAAAGTATGGCCTCACTTAGGGACCTGACCAGTCCTAGGACAAGAATGTCATTATTACAGCCATAGCTTCCTCAGGCTCTCATAGGCTAACATCCTTATGCCTTAAACATACAGAGTTTATAATTAACTCCCCTTGACCAGAGTCCAAGTTCATCAAGTCACCTTCTGACTCTAAACCATTTGAGGTAGTTCTACAGAGATAGTGTGCCATCCTTCATATTGTTTAGTGCAGATTAAGAGTTTGGTTAATATGACTCTGTCCCTGAGAAACTCAACCACTCTTAGTAAACTAAGTCCTATAAACAGATAAAACCCATAAATAGAGCAAACCCTTACACACATGTGCATATGCATGATATTCCATTTTTTTGTAAGAGACTGATTTAAAATTTTATTTAAAGTCTCCCATGATAAATAGATCTTCAGCAACTTTTTAAGAACACAATTTGACCCCTGTGGAGACAGGTTCAAAGCAAATCTCATTTTCTTTACATATGTTTTATTCCCACTTATTTTATAGAAAGTTTAGACATTATTTGTCTTCTATGGCTTTAAAGAAAACTTTGATAACAGAAAAGTTATCCTTGCTTCAAAGGAGGTTTGGAAGAGCATAGAGCTGCTTCCTCAGGATGGAAATAGCAAGAAGTCAGAAAGAAGCAAACTATGAAAAACGCAAGAGAATAATTTTCAGAGTCTCCTAAAGTAGGTTTTCTAGAATGGCTTGAAGAAAATATTAGGTATAAACATATGAGCACAAACACTTATCTCTAAGTGCAATAATAATAATTTCATAATTTCTATACTTCTATTATTAAAATAATTAAGGACTATCAATAGTCAGAATATCAATAATATTCCAAAGTGGGTTTCACAAAAGTTAGTATCAGATCAGATGTGAGACCAAGACACACCAACCCACTACTGTCCACTGACATACACTGCAGAGGCGGTGGAGCAGGGCTGCATATTTCAGAAAATGTAGAAAGACCATTTGTGTAAGAAATTACAAAGTTTAGCAAATCAAATGTACTATCTGCACAATAAGATCGGCAGGGTTTTTAGGAAGTGAAAAGTGAAAGTGTTAGTTGCTCAGTCACGTCCAACTCTTTGTGACTCCTTGGACTGTAGACCACCAGGCTTCTCTGTTAATGGGATTTCCCAGGCAAGAATACTGGAGTGGGCTGCCATTCCCTTCTCCAGGGGATCTTCCTGACCCGGGGATCAAACCCGGGTCTCTGCATTGCAGGCAGATTCTTTACTGCCTGTGCCACTAGTACTTTGAAAGTGGAAGTTGCTCAGTCGTGTCCAACTCTCTGAGACCCAATGGACTACACAGTCCATGGAATTCTCCAGGCCAGAATACTGGAGTGGGTAGCCATTCCCTTCTCCAGGGTATCTTCCCAACCCAGGAGTCGAAGCTAGGTCTCCCACATTGCAGGCGGATTCTTTACCAGCTGAGCCACCAGGGAAACTCAGTACTTTAAGCCTATATAATTTTTGGAAAACTCTTAAAAAGAGAGTGATGGAGGTAATGCATTGCTGGGGGCGGGGGGTGAGGGAGAAGGGAGGAGAGGGAGAGAGGAAGAGAGAATAAAAAGAATAAAGGTTTGGGCTAATTTAAAATTAGAGAATATTTTAAAATATCAAGAATACAAAACAAGAAACTGAGAAATGTAGAAAGATAAAAATAAGATTGCTAATATATTAAAAAGTTACAGATATTAAAACATAAAAGTATAAATCATTAAAGGTAGAAATAAAGCAAAGGTAAATATAAAGAAAATGTTGAAAGAAAATCATGATGCTTTAAAAATTAAAAATAAAACAGGAAAAATGAAAATAAATCTATCCAAAGAATATTCTAGAAAATAGGACTTAAGGCCAATATTTTTAACTTTTTATTTAAATTGATTGATCCTAAGTTTCATTTCCTGTTACTAGAGTCTAGAGGTTGAACCCAAGTCTTCCTAAACTTGGAGTTATGTAATGAATGCTCTTTAGAGTTAAAAGAGGTCTTCCGTCAGTTCTCTTACCAGTTCATTCTTTCAAAGCAGTTTTGTGATTCCAGTTATCTGTATTGAACTGTCCACTGAGTAGCACAGGAAATCAACTTGGAGCTTGGGATAGCCCTACCAGTGGAGTGCCCCAGTGGCACTTGCATTCTTACAAGCCACAAAAGGAAAGGGTCCCTGTCCTTTGAAGTTCAAATTACAACTAGTAACAAAGGGAAAAGCAGTCCATTTTATGCTGTCTTTACTAGGCTTACAGATACAGTGCTTACCATTTTAATGACAATAACAGAATCATTCTACGTCAGTTCTGAAGTTTAGCCACGTGTTGTTAAGAAAGAATAGGAAAGGAAATTCTTCATAATATTCAAAGTAAAACTATGAGTCAATTATCACAGATAACGGAAACACAATAAACCAGACTTAGCCTTGCATGTATTGGCGTAGGCAACAAGGCCAAGAAAGACAGAAAATTTTGCACACATCACAAGATTACAAACCAAAGCACCGTATCACTGGAAGATATGTCTAAGTTTAGAGTGACAGCACACCCCGAAAGCTAATCTAAACAACTACGTCCTATATTTAGATTCCTTGTGGAATATTTTTTCCCTTTTCCCAGAATATCAGGCATAACACAAACTACTTAGTTGGAGCCAGACATGGTCCCATCAGGTAAAATTTGGGGGAAAGTATATGGGAAAGCTTGCTCATTAATGGCTTGCCTAGACTGAGAAAATAGAAAACGTCATTTCCCAGTAGTGTGTATCCAGCCACCCTCACCACCAGTAAAATCATTTCTTTTTTCCAAGACCTAAAGGGGTCAAGCAACATCCAAATGATTAGTACCATTTAAAGAGGCTGAAAGCTTTGCAACAGCAGCAGGCAGCACGTGAGTCAGACAGGGACATTGGGACACTGAGAAACCAGTTTCAGAGCAGCCAGTTTGGCCTTTCCTTCTGAAAATGCTGTCAATTTTGTTCCCTAATCACTAAAGTTCATCCTCAAGGTTGGAAGAGCTCAAAGAAAATCTTGGTCAGCGTTTTTTGTGATTTAGGAAATCTAGCTTACACCGTATAAAGAAAAGGGGCTTCTCTCTGGAACACAGCCTGGGCGAATCAGAAGACATTACTCCTCCTATCAAATTGCTAAAATGTGAGCACAGATTTAGAAAAATATCACTGAAATGTGAGCACAAATTTGGGAAAATATCATTCGATTTACTCTGAAGCTAGGTATCAGAAAAAGTGTAGTCTCTACCTCTCATACAAGTTTTAATATACCATGCGGACACGACTGAGTTAACTGAACAACAACAATTATGTAACTAATTTACTAGGTTATGCTGGGGAAATCCCTGAGAGGAGGAATCAAAGAAACTCAGTTCTCTGCCCACACTATTAAGGTAGCATGCATGGCTGGGTGGTTAACTGACTTGTCAACCTGCGTGGTCTGAAAGAACTATTTTATCTATAGGATAGATGTTCAACTATACGGAACTCTTAAACTGCAATCAAATTCCAGAAAATAGGCTGCAGAGAACAGCCTTAAATGATAACCCAGGAAATAACATTAAGAAGTTCATTTTTCAATGGCGATAGTTCAGACATTGCTACCTTGTCTCTTAGATGTATACAGTCCTCAGAAGATAAGTGACATGAAAGATCATGATCCAGACTCTCAGTAACCAGGATTAAAAAAGCAAATAAATGATGGGACCTGACACAAATCTGTCTTAATCAAAATAGTGCAGACTCAAAAGGAAGGACCTAATAGAGAACAATAATAGAAGTTTAAAAACTCACTGGCAAAGAAAGACAAGTGTATTAATCCATTCCTTCACTTGACATCATGAACCCCAAAGTTGATAAAAATGTCTCCTTGCTCCCATTCTAATCTTAGCACTGTGTTGAAAATAATGAAGGAAATGAGAAGTGGGTATGATTTTTTAGCAGCTTTATCATCACCACCACATGACTAGACCACTTAAGAGAAATGGGTGACCCAAGGAAAGGAGAATAAGAAATTGTTTATCAGTAAAAGGCTCACTCTGTAAATTCTGGATTACACCCCAACAGAGAATCATAATAGAGGGCAAAAAAAGAGTCATACAATTTGATCAAACTCTGCCTAACAAAACAATGTCTACATTCTGCTAAAAGAATCAAAATATTTATTCCTGAAGATTTCTCTAAGTGAGATTGGAAGAATCGGAGGATTTGCCATGAACAGATTTAGATTTTTAAAGAACAAATAAGCCGCCTCATTAGAGAATAAACAGTATTGAAGAACAGTGTCACAGGATCCCACCGATATTTGAAAGCAGATTGTTTCTATGAAATCTTTCACAAGCCAAAATGGTGTAAAATTAAGAAGTGATTACAGTAGGCCACACCTTACTAACAGGTGCACAAAATAAAATAAAGTGCAGACGCTCACAGACACAGTTCAAAGCCATGGTGGCTGGATACTGAGTGTTGTTCCCCAGGAAGAAGCTTGGGGTGCCTCTGCTGGGGTGTGCACTGCCTCTGTAACAACTCACTGCAAAACAAACACTGAAGATTATTTTCAATTTTTGCCTTTTTTGGTAAAAGCAAAAATCCTGTGCAGATTTCTTGCTGTTAGCCAAAATAGATACTAATGTAGGTCTTTCGTAAAAGTCAAGCGACATAAAACAAACTTTCAAAAGGCTGGAGGTATCTACAGTTGCAAGAGTAAGACCAGTGGAGAGATGGAGAGACTATTGCAATCATCCAGGAGAAGTAATTAGCCTCTAATTAAAATAAATAAATTTTAAAAAAAAGAAAAATGGTGGCAGCTCAGACAGGAGTACCAGGCAATGTCGACAAGTAGTCTGGGGATTTACTATGAAGGAAGAACTGCCAACAGGATTTGTCAAAGGATTACATACAGGATACAAAAGAGGAGAGTCAAGAATGACCCATCCCAGTGCTTTTGTCATGCGAAATCTGGCAAAGAGTTTCGCACTTAGTGCGGTGGTGAACAATGGGTAGAAAGCAAGATCACGAGGAAAAAGAATCAAGATTTGTTTGGACATTAAATTTGACATGTCTATTGACATCTAAACAGAAACATCATTTAAAATATCTACATGAGTCTGGATATCAGGGGAAAGGCAGGGCTGGGGATATAAATTTAGGTCATATGCATATGGATGACATTTAAAGTCATAAGACTGGATGAGATCATCTAACAAGCAAGCTTAGATATACAGAAAAGAGGCCCACTCAAACATTTAATCAGTAAGATCCAAAGAGGATATATACAGCAAAGACTGGGAAGGTATAGCCGGTGAGACAGGTAAACAAAGAAACAACAAAACCGAGACACCATGGGTGCACTGGAAGTCCAGTGAAGAACCAATTCCAGGAAAGGGGGCACATTGTCTGTGTCAAACGATGCTGCAGGACTAAGAACGGGAAATATTAAGGACTGGTCACTGGATCTGGCAACACAGAGGTCATTGGCAACCTTGACAATGAAAAAAAAACTGTCATAAAACATACATGACATAAATATATCCCATATATTGGGATGTAATATTGCTTGCACCATCCAAACCTACTCATGATTAATGTTACTCGAAACAACTTCTCCAGAAAGAGATTAAAAGAAAAAAAAGGCATTGCTACTGATAAGACCCCAATAAAAGATAAGTTTATTTTACCTATCAAAAATGTCTTATTCATAACAAAATAAGGGTTTCAGCATAATATTACTACAAACATTAATACTAAAGAAAATAGCCAATATACCCTCTCATGATCATTTGAAAATTAAAGCTTTAAATTGGATATATTACACAATAAAACTCTTCACATGTCCTTTTGTTCATTGACTCTCCTCACAAAATCCAGGCTTTACACACCCCTGTGTAAATCAAGCTCTGTAATCCCATCCTAATAAAAGCATCTAAGTATAAGTTTCTTATATTAAAAACAATGTAACACTGAAATACAATTTAACTGAAATTTTAGAAAAACAGACCCATATTAGATTCCTTTTCAAAGTATCTGGGCCTATCTTAGTCCACATACACATTAAAAGAAAAACACTTTTTTTAACTACAATGGAAACTTCCATAAAATAATTTAAGATACTCCACATGTAAGCTATTATCTTACATACTTACCCCCAACTTCTCTTTTATATTAAGTTATAAGTCAAAATCATAACAAAGATAATATAATCACAGGCAGGTTAGAAACCCATGACAATGTAAAGATTTGAAACAAATCTCATTAATGAGTTCACCAGCATTTAGAAAATCATCGGTAAATTTGTCCAACTAATACAAACAGAAAAAAACCAATACAACTATATAAAAGGTTATATATATTGCCAAGGGGTTTAAATAAACCTGAACAAATTAGAAGGTTTGATATGTTAGGGTAATAGGAGTCCAAGTGGTTTTTCTTTTCATTTTAGTGATTTTTTCAGTGTATTACTTTGTCACACAATAACATTTGTAAGTAAATAAACACGGGGTAGTGGGTGAGGAGAGTGTACAGTGGTCTTAAGGCTGTTAACAGGTAGCAATGTCTTTCGTTTTCTTCCATTAAATGGTATAATTCTTCTTTGCTGCCTGAAGCTAGATTGGGTTCAGCCAATGGTTAATGGAAGCTTTAAGAATTAGTGTGTGTTTTCTCATATTTTCTATTTTCTCTGCCTTCACAATGGGCAATGCTCCAGAGAGAGGCTACTGCATCAACACAGGTTCTAGCATTAGACAGTAACAATGACACAGCACAGCTCCCAACTCATTCTTGATGAAGACGTGAGTGAGAATTAAACCTTGGTTATTTTAATCTACTGAGATGTAGAGTTTATTTGTCACTGCAGCATAACCTAGCCTATTCTGACTGATGTAGTGAAAAATAATTCAGTACAAAGGAATTTTGAATAAAGAGAGTTTATATGACTTTCAGAATCACATAAATCATCAACGTTAAAACTGGAGCTCCATTACCAACCTACGATCCTTCAAATTGAAACCTGAGTGATTGGCTTTACATGAAAAAGTCATGTATTTTTCCAAATAGGAAACATGATTTTAAGTTTAAAAAGCTCACCTTACTGTTGTGAAATAAAAGAATGTTATATGCGTGAATAAGTCTTAAATTGCCACAATTATAAAATTGTCACTTTTGAGTAAAAAAAAATGCCACTAATAGAAACTTCCTTTCTACCAGGTAAGTCTCTTAACTTTATGCTTGAAAATAAAGCTGATAATTTGCTCAATAAAATGCTCAACCTTCGGGCATAAGTTTTGTTTAATCATTATAAATTAGATATGATTTTACTAAGGCTATTTTCAAATAAAAATATAAAATGCTTCATATTTTTAAATGAAAACACTTTCTGGCTAAAAGATCACTTTGATCATGTTTCAAAATGCAAAACAAAATCTGTTAAAAGAATAATATATAATTAGGTAAAATGAGAATTTAAAGGCACAAGCTTATATTTCTCAAATATTTAAACTCTGCCCCAAGAAAAATGTCATTCAATCCATATAGATCAGATTTGCACTGAAATATTTCTTAGTGACTAAACAACAACAAAGTAATTTTGAACTAAACACGAGCCTATAGACATCATTTTAATTCAAGAACAGCTAAATGTATTGTTAAAAGCTTAAAATTCTTCATCCACAACATATGTACAGTCCAGAATGAAGGAATATGTTTTGAGATTTCTCTAGTAATCTTCATAGAGTACTTTTTCAAACTACCTATGGAATCAGTGAAAAGTACAACACAATTTGTCACAAGTTGTGCCAGACCAGGCAGTAGCAGGAGGAAAAATTAAGGGAGAAAGAAACAGATTAATATGTTTCAGGTGCTACAACGTTATTCATATTTAGGTCAGGAACAACCAAGTCCAAATCACTGTAAGGAAACAAAGACAGTGGATTTTAATAGAAATTTAAATTTCAAACAAATTAACACTGGTTAGATGTGTTATTCTGACCAGCACTGGACCACAGTTTAATCTCTAGATGCTCTACAGTTTATATAAATACGGTGTTAGTTTGACTTTCCTCTATTCTGATGAGGTTCTGTGATCTAGAGTGTGAATATATTTGTTTATTGATCACAGAAGGTTTTTAAAGATAGCACAACCAAATTCAAATCCAGTGGGCCCATCACATGTAAGACTTTAGATCTCACCTTAAATATCCCTCCAACGTGCCCCATTTAAACACACAGCTTTACTTACAGTATAGCTGAAAATACTTTTCAACTCAATGCTGGTGAACACTGAGAATGAATTACTGGCCATATACACATGCACAGCTGTAAACATGCCCTTTATATTGGGCATGATTTGGAGGAAAAACCATCTTAGACAGATGTCTGCTCCATGGTTTCTAGTAATATGTGATACCATCCGCACTTTTTACAGTTAAACCCTTGAAAACTGGGAGACAGACAAAGAAACCCAAACGTGAAGAGCATTCATTAAAAGATGTAAATAGCCAAGATCTGGGCTGTTTTGTTTCAATCTTCTTTATCCTGTTGAAAACAGGAAAGCCTCCTGTCACGCAGGCTCCAGGATTCTCAGGGCCCAATAAAGGTTAGTGACATTTTCAATTCATCTTTGTTTTTATTCTTCTAATCATGAACCCTGTGCCAGCCTGAGAAACCAGCTGAGTATAATCCATAACCTTTTGCAAGTGAAACATTAATTCACAGCCCATTCTGATGTCTTTTTAATGTAACAGCAAACGCAAAAACACCCATAATATATACACACACACAAAAAAGTAGTCAAATAGGAAAGTTTGTTGAAACTTTTACAAGACAAAGTTCCACCTACTTTAACGGGCAAGTATCATTCACTAACACTAACTCCAGCCTAAATCAAGGACAAATAGAAGTACAATAACCAGAGTAACATCCAAATAGATAATCGAGAAGAAATTTTTAAAAATTCAAATTTCCTGTCAATTACCAATACAATAGCTATGATATAATAGGTATGTACTACAGAAAATACTTTCTTAATCCATTATTGGTACAGTTAAATGAATGAGTTTCTAAACTGATCAGAAATATACCACTGCTTCGTCTTCTTTAATACCCATACCCACTGCCTTATAGGGTGCTCAGGAACATGGACTATTAGATTCAATATAAATTACAAAATATAATATGGGTCCTAATCATTTCATTGATGTTAATACTTTACCAACCTGAAATTGGGTCTTCAAAACCATCTTCTGAGAGAGAATGAACATAATTTCTTCTGGAGAGTACATTACTATCCAAGGATCTACAAATCTGGCTTTGCCATCCCACTTGTGACTCTTTGAATCAGAAAATTAAATGGAACAAATGCCAGCAACTTAAGGACACTGAAGAAGCAGCTAATAAGCAGAATTCAACTGAGTTACACAATGGCAAGGCACTGGACCTGAAGAGTCAGCTCCAATATATGGACAATATAAGACCAGCATTTATGCCAAGAAGTGCTCATTTCTATTCTGGATCAAGAAAAGATAGTCTATGAAGATAGTATACAGAACAAGACATGATTTCTTCATCAGAGTGACTACCTTGACAGGTCAAGGGGAGTCTTCTGAAAGTATAAGATCAAGAAACATACAGACTGTGAAGGTTTATATTCTTCATTCCTACATCTTCAACATGCACAGACATCGCATCAATGGCTGAAAATAATCCAGTGAATGGAACACAACCCAGTTTGAAGGAATCAGGAGGAGAAGGGCAGAAATGGAACAGGGATCTTGGTCTTTATTAACTCTGATTTCATTAGCTCTAATTGCCTCATTATTATAAACATTATTATATTCATATTTGTTTCATCTCAAACTAATTTAATTGATAGAATTCTGTGTCCTTGCTATTATATGATACAATTAGCTCTCATTAGTTCACATTTCACTCATTTTCTCCTGACTGATTGCACTACATACTAATGCTCACTAATATCAATATGTAATGTAATCAGTCAGGAGTAAAACGTGGTTACAGTGTCTCTAAAACGATCACACTTATCACTCTGATTGTCTTCAAAGTACCAATATCCCTTCTAGAATTTCTGTCTTAATAATGTCAAATTTGCTGTTAATAATAAAAATTTTTACCATACTTATTGACACATTGATTAACCATTTAAGTAATTCAAGAGAGCGGGTTATTAATAAATTTAAAAAGACAAACTGTCATTTGCTTATGTAGCCTTTAAATCACAGCAAATGAAACATCTATTATTTCTTTTGTCTCCTTCTGAATCATAAGGTTTTCTTTTCCTCTTCCTAATCTTTCTGATGTTGCTGTTAGGATCCTTCTGTGGCCATGTGGAGAGCTTCAAGGAAGCGAGAACCTGCAGCTGATGCTTTCCATGGGAGTTTAAGAGGTCCCTCAAATTGTGCTACTATTAATTTGCCCTTTGAGTGTCTACAGCAGGGAGTCATAAAGACAGAAGTGAAGCACAGAGATTTGTCTGATTATTACGTCAGAAATGCTAAAGATGAAAAGGGAAAAAGAGGGCAAAAGGCTTTTTGTAATGAATTTTATAAAACCCATTGGCTTTCAGTGGAGCCCATTTGGAAATGCCTTGCTACGCTCCTCAGATAAAATACACAGAATTTACATTCTCCCTCTGGACTATTTTAGCAGTATTACTTAGAATGTAAACTTGTACATACATTTATAAATAAAACACTTGCTGCTCTTTTTTCCTTCACCAAGAATTATACCCTATGTTTTCCTACTAAACTATGAATCATTCTGAGAGAAATAATGGCACAACAAACTCAACTGTATTATCCCTCTGAGCAAAGCTCCTCAACAATACATGTATTTAACAGTCTTTTCAACTGGTCTTGAGCAGGATCATAGGTTTAAAAAAAAAAGAGGAAAAAAAAAACACTGAATGCCAGAAAATTTAAAGCAGATGGCTTAATGGTTTTGATTTTTGTGAAGTTTAAAACAAAAATCATTTAAAGTAAATTAAAAAAAAAAAAGAGGACGTATCTATATTACTTTTGCCAAGCTAAATCCTACCTCAAATAATGGCAGAAGACATTTAAATACCAGAGTTGCTATAATAATCCTTGTTTGAATCATGGTTTCCGTGAACTGGGTTAAGCCTTTAGACAGAAACTAATTGCTACAAACACTAATTTTCAAGTCCCTTTTGTTTCCCTTTGCAGGCACCTCTGGACGCAGAAGGTACCCAATTAGCAGAATTCATGGTCCTGATTGTGTATTGTGGGGCTAGTGTGCGAGCTGTATAAACACTGTTGATTACCATTCCTCTGTAATGGCTGATTTTTTGATTGCTTAATAAGGCCATCTATTCTGCATCAGGGCCTGGCAAAGCAGTTGGTAAAATCAGTTAGGTCACTTTTTTTCTGGTCCGAGTAGCAGGAGGAGTCTGTGATGGTAGCAGTTGACTAAAAACATAATTACAGGCTATTTAATCGCATCTGTTTCCCCACTTAACATTGTTTGTTCAAGTTAGACATAGTTAAGTAAATCAAAAGGACAATAACTGCAAAAACACGAAAAAATTACTATTACATGGTTAAAACTCTAGGGTTTGGTGTAATTACAGAAAACATAGCTTGCAGTGTTTTTTTTTAAGGTACTAATTTTTATTAGCTTCTATACACACATTTTGCTTATTTGATTGTTGCTAGTTTTTTAGGATCTTTTTTTTTTAAGATTCCATGTTTATGTAAATAAATATTTGTCTGGCTGGACCGATTTCATGTGAAGGGTCCTACAGGGATGATATTGTTTATTATGATGATTTTATGTGCTCATCCAGCGTTATAATTAGCAGTCAAGTAACTCCTATCCTGTTTTGTGGTTAATAACTAATCCCATAAACATACCTTTTACTACATAGGATTGTCTAATGGATGAGTCCAAGTGAGTGTCGTACCCAAGGGCACCGCCATTCACTCTGAGCTGCCCTTTCCTCCTTCTGAGTACCATACCTGTAATTTATCAATAATGCAAAACCGCTCTACAATCAAAGGGATGAAACTGAAAGGCACCCAGACGGCAGGAGCTGCCAACAGGCATCAAGCCCATGTTCCGATGCCACCGAGCAAACCGCTGAATCCAGCAAGGATGGTGAATCAATATCAGGTCAGATGAAACGAGAAGCAGCTGCTCTCAGAAATGTACACTGTGCTCAGTACTACACATAGCATGTTTGTAAGACGACTTACAGCCACATAAGGCAGGTACTTTCTTAAGCAGTCCACTGGATATGTTTTAGAATAACTCTTTTGTGAGTGGACACAACAGAGAAAGCTGCCTTTTGCAGCCACCCACCAAGACTGCTACAATCTGATGCTTAACAGGGAAGGACTTAAAACAGAGCCACCCTCAACTCCCAGGTTATCTGAAAAGGATTCAACAGAACAGCTCTCTGCAGGGCCTTTGGGAAAGGAGGGTCATCTCCCTGCAAGTGCAATTGTCTTTTTAAAAGATGTTTCTCAGGACAAGATCACAGTTTCAATACCAATTTTAAATGAAGCAAGTGTGCTAAGACATTAATATGAGTTCTTGATCACTCGCCAGCCTGACTGACCTAAATATATCCAACATGGCAAATACACAACTTAAACTGATTTTAGGATTGTGCACAGTTTTAAGGTTTCTAATGATCTTTTAATGTATTTAATTATATAAAGTGGTGTTGGAGAAGACTCCTGAGAGTCCCTTGGACTTCAAGGAGATCCAACCAGTCCATTCTGAAGGAGATCAGCCCTGGATGTTCTTTGGAGGAAATGATGCTAAAGCTGAAGCTCCAGTACTTTGGCCACCTCATGTGAAGAGTTGACTCATTGGAAAAGACTCTGATGCTGGGAGGGATTGGGGGCAGGAGGAGAAGGGGACGACAGAGGATGAGATGGCTGGATGGCATCACCGACTCAATGGACATGAGTTTGAGTGAACTCCGGGAGTTGGTGATGGTCAGGGAAGCCTGGTGTGCTGCAATTCATGGGGTCGCAGAGTCGGACACGACTGAGCAACTGAACTGAACTGATCCTGAAGATAACTGGCACAGAGCACAATTACCATATTAATCCAATCTTTCACTGATTCAACAATTCATATAGTTATAGTGCCATCCTATGGGGCAGCATGCTCAGCTATTAGCCATTACTTGTTTCATGTAAAAATGTTTTTTGAAGGCTTGCAGTATATCTGGGACTGTGCTGAGTGGGTATTGAGGTTTATAAGGACAGAACATTGAAGAAGGCACCGTCCCTGACTTCAGGGAGCATACAATCCAGTGATGGAGAGGAATAAATAAGCAATCCCTACAATCTGAGATAAGGTCTTTGAAGGAAACAGAAAATGCCCTGCAATGGGATGACCAGGGAAATTTGATTTAGAGAAGGCCTGTAAAGTGATTCCTTTTTAGCTGAAACTTCAGAGATGAGAAGGAGCTGGCCATGTGAAGACCAGAACCTGGTGGATGGTGGGGACACAGAGAATTCCAGGCAGACCAATGACACATGCACAGGCCCCAGGTGGGAAAGATATCTCAGGTCCAAGAGATCAGAAGAAGTTATGTTATGGTTGGTAACAAGAGTGGATCATGAGATGAGAAAGGAGAGGTGGGCAGAAGGAGACCAGCAAGTCCAAATAAGTCAAGGTAAGGTGTCTGGCAAAAATCTCTAAGTAGGAGAGCATTGTGGTTTGATTGAGATATTAACTTTTTAAAGGGTAACTATTCTGTGAGAGAACAGTCAGAAGGGACAAGATTAGAGTTGGTGGGAACAGGTTGAAAGCTGTAGTTATTCAGGCAAGAGCAGATGATACCTACAATTGGGTGCACAGTGTGGTTATGGAGAGGACGAGGGTGCAGATTGTGAGGATGGGAAGAGGTGAACACATCGGAGAAATATTTTAAAGATAAAATGAATGACTGTGTGTGTATCTTGTCTTTCCAACTAGATCAGAACCTCTTAGAGAACAAAACCATCTTTACAGTTTCTATATACCCCATCTGCACATTATAAGCTCTTCAAAAACAGTTTTTGAAGTAATTGATTTGTCTGAAGTGCCAGACATGCAGCTGGAACTGAGACTCTCACCTTCTGATTTCTACCTCCCTAGCCTTTCCATCCCTGGAACCAGTTGGTCTGCCCTGAAGAGAACTTAATGTTGTTAGAACAGGAATGTGCTAGGGCCTGAGGCATTGCAGCCACAAGCCCAACAGGAAGAGACAGACAGTGTCTTAATGGGACAAAGCCCCAGTAAGGTGGCCAGCAGTCCAACACCTCCCACCCAGGGGCACACACAGACCAGCACCAACAGCTGGAGAGCACCCCATCATATGAGGCAGGTCACACCCAAGGGAGGGCTGCAGAGTCAGCCAGACTCTTGCCGGCAGGGTGATCCCTGTGATTCTTTGGTCTTCATCCCAGGAGATCAAAGCTTAGACCTGAAGACAATGCTATCAAGTTTCTGATTTACTTCTTCCTCGTCATAATTAATCAGAAATTAGGGTGACCCTAAGGAGCCACTGTGTAAAGAAGCATAAAGGCAAGGCAGGAATTCACTCAACAAATATTTATTGAACATATTCTACGGCCAGGCACTAGTCTAAGTGCAAGGGTGGGTCGACAAACAAATGTCTCTGACTTCAAGGAGCTTATATCCTGGTAAGGGAGACACAAGAAAACCAAAATAAATAACATATTAGATTAGAAAGAAATGTATGCTATGAAAAAAGGTAACAAACCAGGAAGTGGTGGATGGCTCATAGGATTTGGTTGTTTGGTGGATGGCTCATAGGATTCCAGTGTTTGGTTGGAACATAGGATTTAAAGTAGAAAAATAGAGAAGATAAGATTGAAGGAAGAGTGAAGGAATGCAAATTTGCCAAGAAGAGACCTAGTAAACTGTGACAATACAGAGCAGCAAAGGTCACAACGATAACAATGGAGAGCAACAGAGGAGCAGAATGTGCAGTTCTAGGGACATTGAGCTGCAGGGGGCACTGACCCTTTGATTCTTACAAAGCGGTGAGATGCAGGGATGAGCTCTCAGTGACTTAGGACTCTGCCATCCTCTTCTCTCCTCCCACTGTTGTGATTCCAGCATCCCCAGACCATCGTGCCTCCCCATGATATATGGTGGTTCTAGAGAGGGCTTCAGATTGAAGCCCTTAGTGGCAGTGCCAATCTGAGTGACAGGTAAGACTGAGGAGTGACTCACCTTGTTAGCATATGAAGTATCTAGAGTAATGAGTTCTCAGGAGCTAATCATCAGCCATGTGCAGATGGGCTAAGTGTTTACACACATCATCAAATTTAACCCTCTCAACAACCCTGTAATGTAGGTATCAGCCCCACACAACAGATGTAAAGACCCAAGGTTACGCAGCTGGAAAGGATTTCAACCTGTGTGCATCTCACTCCAAAGCCAGTATCCTTTCTATTTCGCCACACATCCTCCTAGGATAGGCTCATCACGAGTAAACAAAAAAGTGAGGGGAAGTCAGAGGGCAGGTTGGGAGTGGGGAGATGGAGAGACAAGTACCACTGTCCAGAGCTAAGAACTCTCGCTGCAGTCAAGAGGGCTGGGGCTGGTGCTTCCATAAGATGTGCTGAACTCGGAGGGTTGGCAGAGTTGATAATGCAGATGCTGAAGTTTCCAAGGATGATGTCATTAGGTAGTATCAGCCTAAATTCCTACTCAGAGCCTGTGTATGTGTGTGTCTGTATCTAAGTATATACAGATACACATTTACACACACGTGTAAGTAAGGCAGAAGAGAGACACATAGACAAACAGATATTAACATTGCTAGAGTTAAAATGAGATCTGTGAGCTAGGTATTCAAGTTCTCCGTGACTGAGGATAGAAAAGTGAATCTCAGGGGTCTATTTGGCTTCAGTTTTGAAAGTTACTCAAGAAATTCCAGAAGGGTATATATAAAAACTCCAACTATTAATAAATAATGCATGTTGTGGAAGAGGAAAGCAAATAAAGCCCATTTGCTACTAAAGACATCAGCAAAAGTATGTATTTTAAATATTGCCAAACCAAGAGAGATCAAACCAGTCAATCCTAAAGGAAATCAACCCTGAATACTCATTGGAAAAACTGATGCTGAAGCTCCAATATTTTGGCTACCTGATGCAAAGAGTCCACTCACTGAAAAAGACCCTGATGCTGAGAAAGATTGAGGGCAGGAGGAGAAGGGGACAACAGAGCACAAGATGGTTCACCGATTCAATGGACATGAGTTTGAGCAAGCTCTGGGAGATGGTGAAGGACAGAGAAGCCCGGTGTGCTGCAGTCCATGGGGTCACAAAGAGTCAGACATGACTGAGTGACTGAACAACAGCCAACAGGTAGGAGAGCTGATGCTATTCTCTGATATTAGAAATCATTGACCAGAGTCTCAACATGGCAGATCCCAGGAACACAAAAGCAGCTCTGGACAATGTCACAGAGAGTCTCAAATCCTCTTGATCTATCCTCTTGATTAGAGAATAGATCCTTTTGATCAGAGAATCTGCAAATCCTCTGATCAATCCTCTTGATCAGAGAATAGATCTTTCTGGAGAATGATGATTTCCTTAGTGGCTGTCAAAGTGTGATTCTCAGACTGGAAGCAAGAGCATCCCCTATAACTTGTTAATACTACAGAGCCTCAGAGTCCACCCTAGGTCTTCCTTATCTGACTCTAGGAGTGGACCTCAGTGATCTGGTCTAATAAGACCTCCAGGTTGAACTTGGTATAGGCTGAAGTTTAAGAACCACTGATTATAATCATTCCACAATATATGTAAATCAAACCATTGTGCTGTACACCTTAGACTTACACAGTGATGTATGTCAATTATTTCTCAATAAAACTGGAGAGGAAAAGAAAAACAGCATCTAAGCATAAAACTTCCCTCCAAATCAGGGGACAATCTGGAGGCAAGAAAGAAGGAGAGATACTGAACCAGAAATCGGAATTTACTTACAGAAACAATGGGCCCCTGTGTAAGCACATTGTTTTCAACAATTAAATCCTTCTACTAAGACTGTGTTTGGTGAAAACATCAAATATCACTTTCTTAAATCACCAGATAACAAAGAATGCACAAGATTATAGGTGTTACAAATTGTGTTTAATTTTATTGGACTCAGTTTTTAGGCAAAAAAAGAAACCTAAAATCTTTAACCATATAATGATCACATAATGTTGCATTTTGTTCTGCAGGAGAGGCTTCAGGTGCAAGGAGCACCAGCAGCCTAGGAGAACATGTTGGCAAGTGGACATGTGTACTAGATGGCAACATGGGGACAAGGACATGGATGTAAGGGTCAGTAGAAGCAACTGAGTCACCGCCATAGAACAAGTAGTCCTTTCAATCAGTACTATCCCATCCCATCCAATTATGACATCAATCGTTCCCACTTCCTCTAGAGCAAGGGTCCCCAATCTCTGGGCCACAGACTGGTACCCCATGAGATCAGCAGCAGCATTAGATTAGAAATAAAGTGCACAACAAATATAATGTCCTTGAATCACCCTGAAACCACCCCCCACAACCCCAGTCCATGGAAAAATTGACTTCTATGAGATCAGTCCCTGGTACCAGAAAGGTTGGGGACTGCTACTCTAGAGGGCAACCATGGGTTTGATTCAGCCATGGTACAATAATTAATGCATGTGATGATGACACCACTTCCTCAAGGAAAGGCTAAGTTGTATTCAGCACGCTGTTTAAGTTGACCTGCCTGACTCTTTGCGACCCCATGGATTGTAGCCCACCAGGCTCTGTCCATGGGATTCTCCAGGCAAGAATACTGGAGTGGCTTCCCATGCCCTTCTCCATGGAATCTTCCCGACTCAGAGATCAAACCCACATCTCTTGGTTCTCCCACACTGCAGGTGGATTCTTTACCGCCTGAGCCACCAGGGAAACCCCTTAAGATGACCATTTCCATAAAACGCTTTTAAGTGATGCTTAAGAAATAAACTTACCCAGAAATATATAAGACAAAAAATGTGTTTCTTGGCAATGCCAGATAAATGAAGTCTTTTGTCACTTCTTTCTAATCCTAGAGAAAGAAAGGACAGTGGAAAGAATACTGGGGAGGCATTTGAGGCCCGGCAACTAGTTGTGATGCCAACAAGACTGTGACAGGGAGAAAGTTACCAAGCACTTGGACTGTAATTTATCTGGCTAGTTTGCTCATTTACTGAAGGAGGGGGAATAGGTAAGCTCTAATGTCACTGACAGCTTTAAAAACCCTAAACTATCATGAGTTTACACTTTAGTCTCACCCCTAGACCAGAAATTTCTTCCCTTAAAACTATCTCACCTAAGACTTTACAGACTCCCTCAAGAAACCTGTCCCCACTGTATTCTCTATCCTCAGAAGTTAAAGGATTTAACAATTCACCATTAAGTGCTTACCATTCTGAACTTCAAGATTCTTGGAAAAGGAATGTCATACTACATTATTTTTTTTCAAAGAAATTGTTTAATCTGTGTAAGTTATTTGACTCGGTCATTAGCAATCTTTGTGCCAGGATAGCTCCTAATCAAATTCCGGCAGAATATAAGTACCATTGAGAAGAAAGCATACAGATCTTTCTTCTGAGAAGTACGTATTTTTCTTTCTGGTTGAGCAATGTTATGCAACAAATGCTTCCAACTGGCTTTCTATCAAGGAAAATCATTAAAGATGAAATGCTCTGAGGGACATGATCATAGGAGCCTGAGATGCTTGTAAGTAATTACATTCATGCTGATAATTAGAAGAAATAGTCTGTGTAGTGGATATAGTACAATCACCTTTCACCACTGGTCTTGGACTTGATTTCTCCAAGGAACGCCAAGAAAAGGCTTTATTTAGCAGCAGTTTCTGCTTCACTCAATCCACTTGTTTTGTAATGTAAAAAGGAGAGCCTGAAAAGAGAGAATGGGCACCTTGACATTTTAACTGCTTTGTTTTTAATGAAAAATTTTTTTCTTTGAAGTGAATATAAAGCAGGTATGGGCAACAAGCCAGAAAGTGCTTATTTTTCAACTACTAGCCTCATATGTCCTAAAATGCCTCCATCTAGCCTCTAAAAATGTTCTCATTAGATCCCTCCACAGGTTGGTATAACCAAAAAGCATTTCTTAGCAGCCATAACAGAGGTACAGACATAGGGAAAGCATGTAGCCACCCCCAACCTTAGCGTCAGGTCCCAAGTCTCAGAACTGCAGAATAAAATTAGCCTCCAAAGCCAACACGAGGCAGATGTATACACATCGAGAGAGCAATTTATCAGAACTGGTATTTCTCCCCCAACAGCACACTGACTGGGGCAAACTTAGAATGAAACTGACAGTAATTCCTTTTTTACAGTGAATTTGTTGCCTGTAATCATTGTGGATGAAAATTTGTTCTAATTTTACTTCTTAATCAAATGGATGTTCAAAGAGCAGAGAGGGCACTAAACCAGAGAGACACTTGTAGGTCCTTAGCCTGCCTAAAGACAGTCAACACAGTGCCTCTCCCTGCTCCTTCACACTCTAGTTTGAATTCCCAGTGGCTTTCTTTCCTAACTCTCGTTTGCTCTCTTCCTTCCCCTTCACTGGCTCCCACTGCTGCCCTTACTTGTTCCTCTGAGTTCCTTGTCTAAGACTCTCTCCCCAGGAGCACTCAACATCTTTTAGTGACATCAAATAAAGCAGTAAGTAAGCGAAAGTGTTAGTCACTCAGTTGTGTCTGACTCTTTGCAACTCCATGGACTGTAGCCCTCCAGGATCCTCTGTCCATGGAATTCTCCAGGCAAGAATACTGGAGTGGGTAGCCATTCCCTTCTCCAGGGGATCTTCCTGACTCGGGGATGGAAATTGGGTCTCCTGCACTGCAGGTAGATTCTTTACCATCTGAGCCACCAGGGAAGCCCTAACATCTGTG
>NW_011494613.1:1885490-1893418 GCF_000754665.1 Bison bison bison | reverse complement strand
CATCAAATAAACCTGGGTGCAGATCTTAGCCTTGCCATCCTCCTTTTGTGTGACTGTGGGCTTCAGTTTCCACGAGGACTAAATGAGAGCAGCTCTCCACACACTGGGCAGGAAGCCTAGCTCATAAGGAAGGACGCAAAGAAATTATATTCCTCCTCTTTTTCTTCTCCTCCAAGCAAATGATTTCACTCCTGTAGCTAGAAAACACTCTGTAGAAAATTCCCCAATACACGAGTATTCCCTAAGGGTGTAGCATGCATATGTGCTCAGGCATATCCAACTCTTTGCAACCCTATGGACTGGAGCCCACCAGGCTCCTCTGTCAATGGAGTTTTCCAGGCAAGAATACTGGAGTGGATTGCCATTTCATCCTAACCAGAGATAGAACTGGCATCTCCTGCGTCTCCTGTATTGACAGGCAGATTCTTTACCACTGAGCCACCTGGGAAGCCTTCCCTATAGGTAGTGATAACTAAACTCTATGAGGTCAGTTCATATCCCAATTTCTACCAACCTGCTGACATTGGACCCACAGGAACCTAAAGCTAGTCATTCTTGCCTCCCCTACTCTACTTTTGTGAACTGATTTGTGTTCCTCTGAAAATTCATATGTTGAAGTCCAAACCCCCAGTACCTCTAATGTGACATTATTGAGAAACAGGCTCACTACAGATGGAATTAGATAAGGTGAGGTCATACTGCAGTGGTGCAGGACCCTAATCCAGTATCACCAGTGTCCTTATTAAAAGTGGAAGTCTGGACACAGATATGCACACAGGAACACCACCAGGTGAAGACTGGACTAATGATGCCACATGCCAAGGAATTTCCAAAAGGTGGCACCAGCGGTAAAGAACCTGCCCACCAATGCAGGAGACATAAAAGACACCGGTTCGATCCCTGGGTCAGGAATATCCCCCAGAGGAGGACACAGCAGCCCACTCCAATATACTTGCCTGGAGAATCCCATGGACAGAAGAGCCTAGTGGGCTACAGCCCATAGGGTCGCAAAGAGTCAGACATGACTGAAGTGACTAACATGCATGCAAGGAACTTCCAAAAGCTAGAAGAGAGGTCTAGAACAGGCCTAGGGCTTCAAAAGGACACTGGGACACTTTGACCCTGGACATCTCGCCTCCAGCACTATGAGACATAATTTTCTGTAGGTTAGGCCACTTGTAGTGTTATATCAGTCCTAGGAAACTAACAACCCACCCTGAGCACCCCCACGCAGCAAGTTCCCCATTTCAGTAGTAAACCATGAGGTCATCTTTCCAGCCACCTGGGTTGGGGTCACCTTTGACTCATTCTTTCCCCTTCCCCTTCTCATCCATCTTACACCAAATCCTTTCAACTCTATCAAGGAAATAACTTTCTCATCTCCTCCTCTTCCTACTGACACGGGCAGAGTTGGCCTCACTCTCTTTCATCAGGCAACACCATAATTGGTTTTCTGACCTTACTGTACTTCATCCTCTTTAACGCTGCTTCCACATTGCCACCAGACTCACTTTTTGAAATCACAGATCACAGGCCTTTAACGGCCCATGCAATCTGACCTCAATCTATCGTGTGCTGCCATCTTACAATGTTCTCTTTCTAACCTCACCCCTCATCTCCTTATTCCCCACTAAAATGTCACATCTCCAGACACCCTGGGTAACTCACCCATCCCCCACATCTCCTTGCCTATGTGCTTTTGCTGGTGCTTTTCATCTGCTTGGAATGCACTGTGTCTTCCTCCTTCAAAAGTCAAAATATCACCCAATCTATCAAGGATAGAGACAAGGTAAAAAGAAAAATCTTGGCATTGGTGAGAATCAATCAAAGACCGGTTAGAAGGAAAAGATGGTTGAAATGTTTTCATTTTGATGATCAAGGTCATTGAGGGGGCTTGCTAGGTGATTCAGTGGTAAAGAATCAGCTTGCCAATGCAGAAGACCCAGGACATATGGGTTTAGTCCCTGGGTAGGGAATATTCCCCTGGAGAAGGAAATGACAACCCACTCCAGTATTCTTGCCTGGGAAATCCCATGGACAGAGGAGTCTAGTGAGCTACAGTCCATTAGGTTGCAAAGAGTCGGATGTGACTGAGGAACTAAGCATACAGCATACACATAAATGTCATTGAGTGACTTTCAAACACCTAAATCTCTGTGGCTGTAAGACTGTCCTTATGCGTAACAGTATAAATTAGCCAACTATGATAGTATGTCTTAGTTCATGCTTGGATGACACCATCATGTTTGAAACATTGAGTATAAAGACATCTCTGCTCATTCAATGCCAAAACCAAGTAGGAAAAATTCTAGCATGGCTGGAATTTAACAAATGCCTGGAATAAAATATGCGAAGTAAGCAGCCTATTTGCCTAATTACAACAGAAGTTACATTCTTATGCAAGAATATTTCATTAATGTGAAAAATATAAAATCCCTCTTTCTGTACTGTAGGAGGCATTCTATTTTTAGATTTCATCCTCAAGTCTATGACTTTCCCCAAAATCTTCCAATTATAAGGTTACTAGCATCTTCTTCTGGAGAAGGAAATGGCAACCCACTCCAGTGTTCTTGCCTGGAGAATTCCAGGGACGGGGGAACCTGGTGGGCTGCCGTCTATGGGGTCGCAGCAGCAGCATCTTCTTCTTTAGCAACATCTAAAGAAGTTGTTTTGCCAAGGTCTGCACTCTTACCATCAGCCTTTCATCCCTCTCTTGAACTTAATAAAAAAAAAAAATACAGAAGTTGTTAAATCTAAAATCTAGACTATTCTCCCTGGCCTGGCATGCTACAGTCAATGGGGTCACAAAGAGTCAGACAGTTCAGTTCAGTTGCTCGATCATGTCCGACTCTTCGAGACCCCACAGACCACAGCACACCAGGCCTCCCTGTCCATCACCAACTCCCGGAGTCTATTCAAACTCATCTTCATTGAGTCGGTGATGCCATCCAACCATCTAATCCTGTCGCCCCCTTCTCCTCCTTCCTTCAATCTTTCCCAGCATCAGGGTCTTTTCAAATGAGTCAGTTCTTCGCATCAGGTGGCCAAAGTATTGGAGTTTCAGCTTCAACATCAGTCCTTCCAAGGAACACTCAAGACTGATCTCATTTAGGATGGACTGGTTGGATCTCCTTGCAGTCCAAGTGACTCTCAAGAGCCTTCTCCAACACCACAGTTCAAAAGCACACAATTTGGCAAATGAACAACACTATTCTACCAGCCTGAGTCTCTATATAAGCTGTAGAATCCAGCTGAAATTCTTTCTAACATTCTGACCAACTCCAAGGCACAGATTCAAGTTACATCGTTATCTCTGGAACCCTTGAATAAAAATCTAACATATACGTACCTTACATGAACACACAAAAAAGCTCTGTCACTCACATTCTAAGCAGTACAACTGAATCTCAGATTCAACCCTACACCTTCCAAATTGAAATCCAATCACGTTCCCATGGCAGGAAATGAAACCATTAATATTGTCTAACTCTTGGCTCAACCCTTCCCCAATACACGCAGTGTGTGTGGCCTGTGTCCCCACCCTCCACTGGACCCTCCATTGTAACCTCCCAGTTCCCTTCATGATTCAACACCAATAATTCCCTTCTGCCATTCTGGCAAGGGGCAGGGGGTCACGGTGGGGGTGGAGACACAGAAGAAAAACTGTTTTCAGAAGTAATTTTACAAAGTGGCATAGTCAAAGTGGCAAAACATAACTATTTATAATAATTATGATAGTAGAGCATTAATACACTGTTGACCTTTGAGGTCCAAAGAGAAGCTTTTAGCCCACGAACATGAACTAGCGAACAATGAATTTTAAAACCTCAAGCTCTTCTCACACTCCCATCCCTGAACCCCATGCCAACTGCTCGTTTCCTCTTATTTGTTCAAGTAGAGGGAGCATTCTGAGCTTCAATTAGGTGCAAAATAAAGGAGACATTCTATTAACTGCAAAATAAAAGCCCTTCGTTGGAGGAGGATCCACCATTTTCACACTCACACCCCCTCACTCCCTGGCAAGTGGAGCCTGCCTATGTTGGCCGTGTGTGTGCTCTTTCTTCATCCCTAGTCACGTAGTCATCAAGGTGGGAGGAGTATTTTTCATCCAGTGAATTTTAGTCATTTCATTTTTTAACTCAATGTTTTTATCTTTTATTTTTTTATTTTTTTTATTTTACAGACTATGCTTCCACTGGTAGTTTTTAAACGAGTTTTTTGAAGTTTTTTTCTAAGTTTCAAATTCAGTTTCTCGCTGAAGTGAAACAGACCCTGTTTGCCAAATTGCAATCTCCTGGTCCATTTGCACAAGGGCCTTCACAGAAACGCCAGAGAAGTAAATCTGAAGTGTGCTTCCCCCATGCTGAGGCATTCTCAAGCAATTCCCACCTAAACACACCACCACACACACACCACACACACTCCACACACACCACACACACCCCCGCCCTTAGTGGCATATTTAGATGCCTCTAAGCTCTTAGAGTCATTTGGCTGAGACTCCAAATGGTATTGGATTTCACACCCAACACTTAATTTTCTAGTGTTGAGGACAGAAATCCAAATATGAAAATTTTTAAATTGCTCGGATTTGAACATAAGCTTATGTCCAACCTCTTACTGCCTCAATAGGCCTCTGTTGATCCATCAAGCTATTTTCACTTTTCTTCACTTCTCTTCCTACCTGTTGATGGGTGAAAATTAAATACAAGTACTCTGTTTAAAAAGACAGCTATGTTATTGTGCTTGAAGCACTCAGAAAGGGTTTATTCCTTTCCAATCTTTCATTCAAATTTACTTTCTCCAGTACAGTGGGGCAGGTTCTTTATTTCTCTCTGTCCTAGACCGCAGGCACCTAAATTACAAGAATTAGTTCTAAGAGGGCATTTAACAGGACTGAAGTTTGCTTTCATACCCTACTCTACATCAAAGCACCAATCTTCAAGGGCTGACTATATTCCTATTATTCAAGTTAATGAATCGTTCTACATTTTCTAATATCTTCAGTTTTAAATGCAACAATATCCTCATATAAAAACACTGGGTCGTCTGTGAAAGATGTTGAAACATTCAGTGCATGAGTTGTCATTGCAAAGCATGAGATTGTGTATGCTTGGAACTTACTAAGATTTCACTTTCCTGTAGGAAATTGAGTTGGCTTTCTTTCTATAAAACAAATGAAATGGACTCATATGAGCACAATGTGATAATACTATATCTGAAAAGGAGACAAACATAAAGGATAAAAACTTTGAAACCAAGAGTTTAAAATGAGACTGTTGAGAAATAACATGGTATGTATTATTATCTCCATTTTGCACAAGGACATCAAAGTTCAGCAATAGGACCAACTAGATAATTGCAGGGCCCTGTGCAAAATGAAAACGCAGGACACTGTGTTCAAAAATAATCAATAACTTCAAGGCAGCAGCAGCAGGGCACTAAACCAAGTGTAAGCCCCATGCAACCGCTGCTGCTGCTGCTGCTGCTAAGTAGCTTCAGTCGTGTCCGACTCTGTGCGACCCCAGAGACGGCAGCCCACCAGGCTCCACTGTCCCTGGGATTCTCCAGGCAAGAACACTGGAGTTGCCATTTCCTTCTCCAATGCATGAAAGTGAAAAGTGAAAGTAAGTCGCTCAGTCGTGCCTGACTCCCAGCGACCCCATGGACTGCAGCCTACCAGGCTCCTCCGTCCATGAGGTTTTCCAGGCAAGAGTACTGGAGTGGGCTGCCATTGCCTTCTATTGCACATATATGAAGATATCCCTACTCAGAGAAATTCAGTAACTTGCGTAAGATTAAGAACTAATAAGCAGGTGGAATTTGAACCCTGGCAGCTTGACTTCAAAATTCAAAACTCCCACTCTTAGACACAACAGTAAGCACCATTCAGGACTTCCCTGCTGGTACAGGGAATAAGAATCCATCTGCCAATGCAGGGGACATCGGTTCTATCACTGGTTGGGGAAGATTCCACATGCCGAGGAGCAATTAAGCCTGAGTGCCAGAACTACTAAGCCTGAGCTCTAGTAGGGTCCGCAAGCCACAACTGAGCTTATGTGCCTCAGCTGCCGAGCCCATGCACCCTAGAAACTATGCTCTGCAACAATAGAAGCCACCACAATGAGAAGCCCACACACCACAACTAGAGAGCAGCCCCTATTCTTTGCAAACAGAGAAAGCCCACATGCAGCAATGAAGACCCAGCACAACCAAAAATGAATACTTCTTTAAAAACCACTTATTGAGTGTTTTCTGTGTGCCAAGGATAAAGATAGTTTCATAGGATTGATACAACAGTCTAAACATTCTTATACCCATTTTACAGAAAATAAACTTAGAAAGGTTGAGTCATCTGAACACTGAAGTGGACAGTTGCTATTTTTTGGCTATCCAGCATCCATCACTGCTTCATAAATACATGTCAATACCCTTTTGAAGACTTACCTTTTGCAGAATGTAAGCACCCTGAGGGCAAGGACATTTTCTTGTTCTTCAACATATTCCCACTGCCTAGAATAGTAGATAATAAATAATAAGTATTTGCTGAGTTAGATGTTTTCCCACAATAGCAGTCAAAGTCTTAAGAGTTTTACAAACTCAGATCCTTCCTCACATCACCAGTACAGCAAGATGGGATAGGCAGCACATACCCTAAGCTGGAATTCTCCTGGAACATTACTCTTTAGTAGGGTGCCAAAAACACAGAAATGGTAGACCCTGGTCACTCCAATGGTCCTGGCCTGACAAGTATAGTGAACCATGCTTTTTGTCCAGGTTCTGTCTTAACACTAAGCCTCTCTCTCTAGCCTTCTCATTATACACATGATGCACACATGAGCTACTCATTACATGTATCTAAGTCAGGGGCCCCCAAGGCCACCCCCCAGTTTTGAGGATTTGCCAGAAGAACTCACAGAACTCAGAAAACCTGTTATATTCATGGTTATGGTTTATTACAGCAAAAGATGTAGATTAAATAAAATCAGCAAGGAAAAGAGGCACACAGAGTGGAGTCGAGGGGAAAACAGTGGCAAGCTCTTCGTTAATTTTTCACAGTTGAGTTGCAAGGACAATGCTTAACTCTCCTCCCAGTGCAGGTGACTGTACCAGCCAGGGAAGGTCACCAAGGAAATGGCGGTGGTGTCTAGAGTTTTTACAAGGGTCAGTCATATAGGCATGCAACACCTGACCTGAGCTACTCAGTCTGCAGACCCACAGAGGGTCAAAGTAATACGATGCAGCCCAAGTCTTCAGGCAAACAGAAATGCTATTCACTGTAAGTCACGTTGTTGGCATTAACTATCCGGATGAACTGATACAGCGTGACCCAAGGCCTCAGAAGTACAAAAATACTCTCTTCAGGCAGGATCTTCCAAGGACTCAGAGTAGTTATCTTCCAGGAACCAGTCAAGGGCAGCCCTTCTGAAGACAGATTTGTATTGAAAGGAGCAAAGCTTCAGCAGCCTGGCTCTACTGAGCTAACCTTGCACTGTACGACAGCCAATAAACCTCTTTCCTTCAATTAGCTAGAATTGATTTCTGTTGCTTGTGCTCATGTTGATGTTTAACAGAAAACAACAAAATTCTGTAAAGTAATTATCCTTCAATTAAAAAATAAATATTTTTTAAGTCCCACTTATATACTAAATGCAGAAGGCAGTGGCACCCCACTCCAGTACTCTTGCCTGGAAAATCCCATGGATGGAGGAGCCTGGTAGGCTGCAGTCCATGGGGTCGCTAAGGGTTGGACATGACTGAGCGACTTCACTTGCACTATATACTAAAAAAAAAAAAAAGAATCTATGCAATCACACAGCTACTAATTATAAAACCAAAATGTACATTCGGGTCTGCCAGATTGTACCAACTACATCTTTAAGAATTGGGTTTTACACTGTGGTGTCCTAAATGACCAGGGCGGCGGG
>NW_011494613.1:1884645-1885390 GCF_000754665.1 Bison bison bison | reverse complement strand
TATGTACAGTTGGTTCATTTTGCTCTGCAGCAGTAGCTAACAAAACATTGTAAAGCAACTATACTCTAATAAAAATTAATCAATTGGTTTTTACAGGGCATCACTTGGGATAAGAACTTGTTACCTAGATCCCAATCATTATAAAATTTAAGGTATAACTCTGCAGTCCTTCTTATTACAATTCACCCTAAAGAAAATAATGAATACACACATATTTACAAATGTATTTTTTACAGCACAAAATGAAAAACAATCTATACTTCTAACTAAAAGATGATTGGTTAAATCAGAACTTGGCAAATCTTTTCTGTAAAGGTCTACATAGGAAATACTTCCAAATTTGCAGCAATACAGTTTCAGTTGCAGCAACTCAACTCTGCCTTTTTAGGGGTAAAGTAGCCACAGATAATACACAAACAAATGAGGATGGCTAAGTTCCAATAAAACATGAATGGAGTCGGGGGGGCGGGGGCAAGATTTGGCCTGTGGGTCAAAGTTTGCCACCCTGGGATTCAGTTCAGTTCAGGTCAGTCACTCAGTCATGTCTGACTCTTTTCGACTCCATGAATCACAGCACACCAGCCCTCCCTGTCCATCACTAACTCCTGGAGTTCACTCAAACTCATGTCCATCGAGTCAGTGATGCCATCCAGCCATCTCATCCTTTGTCGTCCCCTTCTCCTCCTGCCCCCAATCCCTCCCAGGATCAGGGTCTTTTCCAATGAGTCAACTCTTCGCATGAGGT
>NW_011494613.1:1883736-1884545 GCF_000754665.1 Bison bison bison | reverse complement strand
TCTTTTCGACTCCATGAATCACAGCACACCAGCCCTCCCTGTCCATCACTAACTCCTGGAGTTCACTCAAACTCATGTCCATCGAGTCAGTGATGCCATCCAGCCATCTCATCCTTTGTCGTCCCCTTCTCCTCCTGCCCCCAATCCCTCCCAGGATCAGGGTCTTTTCCAATGAGTCAACTCTTCGCATGAGGTGGCCAAAGTACTGGAGTTTCAGCTTCAGCATCAGTCCTTCCAAAGAACACCCAGGGCTGATCTCCTTTAGGATGGACTGGTTGGATCTCCTTGCAGTCCAAGGGACTCTCAAGAGTCTTCTCCAACACCACAGTTGAAAAGCATCAATTCTTCAGTGCTCAGCCTTCTTCACAGTCCAACTCTCACATCCATACATGACCACGGGAAAAACCATAACCTTGACTAGACGAACCTGTGTTGGCAAAGTGATGTCTCTGCTTTTCAATATGCTATCTAGGTTGGTCATAACTTTCCTTTCAAGGAGTAAGCGTCTTTTAATTTCATGGCTACAGTCACCTTCTGCAGTGCTTTGGAGCCCAAAAAAATAGTCTGACACTGTTTCCACTGTTTCCCCATCTATTTCCCATGAAGTGATGGGACCGGACGTCATGATCTTCATTTTCTGAATGTTGAGCTTTAAGCCAACTTTTTCACTCTCCTCTCACTTTCATCAAGAAGCTCTTTAGTTCTTCTTCACTTTCTGCCATAAGGGTGGTGTCATCTGCATATCTGAGGTTATTGATATTTCTCCCGGCAATCTTGATTCCAGCTTGTGTTTCTTCCAGTCCAGCGTT
>NW_011494613.1:1863906-1883636 GCF_000754665.1 Bison bison bison | reverse complement strand
CCAGTCCAGCGTTTCTCATGATGTACTCTGCATAGAAGTTAAATAAACAGGGTGACAATATACAACCTTGACGTACTCCTTTTCCTATTTGGAACCAATCTGTTGTTCCATGTCCAGTTCTAACTGTTGCTTCCTGACCTGCACACAGGTTTCTCAAGAGTCAGATCAGGTGGTCTGGTATTCCCATCTCTTTCAGAATTTTCCACAGTTTATTGTAATCCACACAGTCAAAGACTTTGGCATAGTCAATAAAGCAGAAATAAATATTTTTCTGGAACTCTCTTGCTTTTTCGATGATCCAGCAGATGTTGGCAGTTTGATCTCTGGTTCCTCTGCCTTTTCTAAAACTAGCTTGAACATCTGGAAGTTCACGGTTCACATACTGCTGAAGCCTGGATGCAGAATTTTGAGCATTACTTTACTAGCGTGTGAGATGAGTGCAATTATGCAGTAGTTTGACCATTCTTTGGCATTGCCTTTCTTTGGGATTGGAATGAAAACTGAACTTTTCCAGTCCTGTGGCCACTGCAGAGTTTTCCAAATTTGTTGGTATATCAAGTGCAACACTTTCACAGTATCATCTTTCAGGATTTGAAATAGCTCAACTGGAATTCCATTATATGATTAAATGTAACACAAAATTATTCAGTTTTTTTTAATTAAGTAGATCTGTATTGCAGATATGAAAAAATAGCTATGACATAACAACCAAGTGAATAAAACATGTGGAATTATACTATACACACAACTTTCAGGGGGAATAAAGATTTGTATATACATAGGAAAAAATGCTGAAATAATATGCATGAGACTATCCATAGTTATCTTGGAAGGCTGGACTTAGGTGGACTTTCATTTACTACAGCATACATTTCTCTACTGCTTGAAATTTTTTATTATAAACGTTTGACATTTGCAATCAGAAAAATTCTTTTCAGAAATAAAAGTTGAAGTATCCATCTGGAATACCTACTTAGTCCCATACTAAATTATTCAGGCATCTAATAAGTAAGAAATTCCAAACATAGGATAAATTCTGTATTCAATAGAAGATATTCTTCCATCATAGGCATTAAGATGTCATGAGCCCATAAAGTTCCTACCAAGCCAAAGTTCTAGAGAATTCTTTTAGAATCTCAAAGCCACATTCTTTTCCTCTGCCATCAAAACAAATGTTCCACCGACAGCCTTCTCTCAAAAGGAATAGATTTTTAACCACCTCAAAATATACAAGCCCTGGTGAGAAAAGACTTAGATTGCGAGTTTGGGGAAATAATCCTTACTTACAGCTCTGCCACACTACAAACACATTGGTGAGTGAAAGTCCTTCAGTCATGTCCAACTCTTTGTGACCCCATGGACTGTATAGTCCATGGAATTCTCCAGGCCAGAATACTAGAGTGGGTATCCTTTCCCTTCTCCAGGGGATCTTCCCAACCCAGGGATTGAACCCAGGTCTCCTGCATTGCAGGTGGATTCTTTACCAATTGTGCTATGAAGGAAGCCACATAACAGTCAAGTATTCATATTCCATTTCTAAAATATTTACCAATGTCTGAAATTTCCCAACCTGTTGGAATTAACAGAGCAAAGCACTACTTTCTTGAACTGAATTTATATGCTGCAAACAATCCACATACCGTGAGACACGAAAGAGCCAATGCTAAGTTTCTTAACTATATAAAAACAGATACGAACCCACACAATCATTTTAACTTTTCTTTTACTACCTTTTTTTTTTTAATGACTGCTAACTTCACTGATAGTTTACAGAAAAGACCAAAAACCAAGAGCTGGACTCTTTTTCCCCAAACCTTGTTTACTTCCAAGGGGTCATTTTGGACCAGTAGCCGTCATAAGGAAAGCCCAACTGGTCTCACCAGTCACAGGTCCCTAGATGCTGGCTTATCCCTCTCAACCAGTGTCATGTAATTACAGACGGATAACCCATGTTCCAGAATTACTTGCATTAGATATGCTAGCTGAAAATGGTCTTAAAAGTGCTTTTTCAACAATTGTTTCTAACTTTTAATGTGTCAAAAAGATGATAGTTTACTATCTCCATGTGATTAACATAAGAAAACTCATTTGTAGATAGCTTGGTCAGATCCAATCAAAGAAAGCCTCCCTTTCTGTTAATTGGATAATTAATGGCATTTTTTAAACTAACACTGATCCAACTATCCTTTCTGCTCACTGGCAGATTGATTATCCATGAAGAAGTTCTGTTATCTGTATTATCCTATTTGGATGAGAAGGAAGGCCTTGGGGAAGGGACAAAAGGATTAGCTTTGTTTACTCCCCACTCTACCCTTTCACATTCAGCCTCCTTTGTAAGTTGGCTGTGATTTGAGTCTTAAGGAGAAGGGATGAATCTTGATTAAGAAAAAAATCTTTAATAGAATTAAAGTCTGTTTCAGGCATCAAAAATAGAATTTTGATTATGTCCTTGCATCCATGGTTTCTGAAGGGGAAGAGGGAAATAAACTCTTTGCCCACTTACCTGTATTTATCTGCCAAGCTTCTTTTCTGTCTCACTATCTTCCCACCCCCGCCTCCAACACTCTCATATTCCTATGACTAAAAAACAAAACCATGGGCTGGTTACTGCAACAGTACCATTTATTTGTGTTCTTCAAGCAGCCTGCAACACAGCCAGAAGATAATGGACACCTCATTTATTCAAGCTCTGAATGATCATATTTAATTCCCTGTGACAGCTGTCTTCCCCACATTAGCATTGCAAATAAGTTCGGTTTTGTAATGGCTTTCTATTGAACATGATTCAATTATCTGCCGTCTGTACCAAGGCAGGATACGGTCTTAGTATCTATAGCAATATTTCTGCAAGCTGCTGCTCTTTACACTGCTCACATTTAAGCTGGCTGTTTACCACAATGCTTTCCTTGAACTATATTGAACTCCCTACACTTTCAAATAAAATAAAGAGGAATGAATGTAATTTGAAAAAGCAGTTACTGGGTATATAGATATTACATACCTCCTCCCTTTTCTATATGTAATCAACCTGGAAGCACTCTGAAAAAACTGCCGATTGTCCTGTTTTAAACCCAGATAATAAAATCATTATGGTCAATTAAATGATTAGACAATGCTAGACATGCTGGGGTTCAATGGTTGGTTTTGCATATCACTAACACACTGTTAGGCATTAAGGCAATCAGCCTGACTTCAGAGTCGTTTTCATGCAAGGGAGGCAGGAAACCTACACATGGAAGAAAAGTCCTTTGGGGACTAAAGGAAGAATCCAAGGTGACCTCATCTTAGCAAGAGATAAAATGCAGTCCTCTCTTCTCAAAAATGTACATACAGCTCACTAACTGGCTCCCGCCTCCAAAGTTCATCAGCAGATGTAGCCACCACCTGGGTTTCCATGGGTTTCCTGACCTTGGCAGCTGTGCAACCAGCGCAAAATGAGGAGACAGAAGAAAGAGGCAGCTGAGGAGGGAAAAGGGGCTGCCTACCCAGACTCCACAGGGTGGCATCAAGACCCTGTGTCACCGTGACTCTGAAGCACCTGGGTAGACCGCCCAACACTGATTCATGGTCTCCTAAAGGACAAAAGGTCTCTGGGCTGCTTTTTACATCCCGATGTTAGAAGCACCAGCAAGGTGGAGCACAGTGACTTTCCTCCCAGCAAGGATATATGGGAACTGGCCAGAGGGATGGGAAGTGGACACTTAGCATCCTGGCTGAGTTCCTTCTCTCCTTTGACTCTGTCTGCTGTTCAATTCAGGAATGAGTTAATATGAAAACTTGACTCCACGCAAAAGTCACATGCCCCAGCACAGCTTTTCTCAGTAGAAATGTTGGCTTTCTGATCCCGGGCCCAGCACCTTATACCTGACAAGTCAATCCTTCCCCCGCTCTCTGACATTCACTTAACATGCATCAGTACTTTACAGACTTTAAAGTACATGCCAATCACCTGGAGATCTTGAATCTTGTTAAACTACAGATTCTGACTCAGTAGGACTGGGACAGAGCTTCAGAGTCTACGGTTTGAACAAGTGCCCAGGTGGCCACTGTTGCTGGTCCACAGTCCACAATTTGAGCAACAAGGATATAAAACGTGGTCTCTAGAACAGAGGACTCTAGTCAGTAAAAAGGGCAAGCTGGGTTAACAATCCTGTCTTCTCTTAAGGCAGGATCTTCTGATTCTAGTGTGAATTACAATAATCTGAAAACTTTTTAACGTTATACTTTAACTTTTTTCCGTTTAAATTTTTCAAAACTCAGTTTATTGGGAGTTCACTCCCAGGAATGCTTGATCAGTAGGTCTGGAGGAGAGCCCAGAAATCTTCATTTTAAAGATTTGAACATTTACTATGTATTGTAACAGGTTCTTCTCATACAGATGGTCCTGGGAACACACTCTGGCACTGTCTAAGGGGTCGTACTGAGGACTGGTCTAGAACCACTCAACATTAATGCCACTGTGCTTTCATGCAGCCCTTTATATGGGTCTCCTGCATTGCAGGCATATTCTTTTCTGTCTGAGCTACCAGGGAAGCCCCAGTAGATAATGTGTTACAAAGCCCTTCCATATTAACTGTCTGATTTGAATTTCATAACAACAGGTGAGCCTCTATTTTACAGATGAAGAAACAGTTACAGCAAGCTTGAAACATGGCTAAGGCCACCTGGCTACTGAATAGGGTTGACCAGCTCAACACAGAGACACATCCGTAAGTTATGTGTCCCAGGAACCCCCTTAGTCCTGGGCAAACTGGGACTGTTGATCCTCCTTGAATCTAGTCACAGGTTTGAAAGAAAAAGTGAAAGTGTTAGTCGTTCAGTCATGTCCGACTCTTTGCAACCCCATGGACTATAGCCCGGCAGGCTCCTCCGTCCATGGGATTCTCCAGGCAAGAATACTGGAATGGGTTGCCATTTCCTTCTCCAGGGGATCTTCCCAACCCAGGGATCGAACCCAGGTCTCCAACACTGCAGGCAGATTCTCTACTGTCTGAGCCACCAGGGAAGTCCTGGGGTCTTCTATGGTTGCATTCAACCATAGAAGGCTTCCCTAGTGGCTCAGATGGTAACGAAAGAAAAACCTGGGTTCCTCTCAATTCAGCGTGGTAAACCTACAAATATAAAATGCAATAGCAAGTAACAGGCAATGACTAGCTGATTTCGGTAAAAGTGAGATTTACTAGAAGGACTTTGGGTAGCCCCAAAGTCACAGGAAAGATTAAAAGACCAAGATCAGAAAATGAGCAGGAATGAAAAAGATCAGGCAGCCAGAATTACTGCTAAACAAATTTGTCACCCAGAATACACCAGTGACACAGTACCAAGCAGGCAATGCCCTACCCCCTGGCACTGCTGCCCCCATGAAGTGCCTGTTGCTGTCACTATTGCTGATGCCAGGAAAGACTCCCCACTTTTCCTGTACTTCTCTGTTATTCTCTATCAATTCAAAGTCCATGGTAGATGCATCTGACTGGCCAAGTCTCAGTCACATGTCTATATGATAGCTGCATACCCAATTAGTTGGGAAATTAAATATCAATCATTTTTAACTTTTAGAAACCACAATAACATAGGGCAAGGATTCAGATACTAGAAGCCAAAAAGAAAAACCAAGAAACAAAAACAAACCTAGATATTCCAGTATCTAGAGTTTTTCAAATTTTACCTTTAAAAGTATTCCCTAAAATTAAGATGTCAGTATTGCTCTACAGCCATAAAAACTAGGAAGCAAGAGCAATTAATAACTTTAACCTTATGATACAGTAAAGTTGTTTTCATAGCAATGTAAATAAAGAAATATGTGTACTAGAATATAGTTATATACAGAAGTATATAATGGAACTTCATTTAGAAAATTACTTATTAAGTCTGTAAAGTAGAAACTACTGAAAAAATTCTCTAAGAATCCTTTGCCTAAACTGTTATTTATGCTCTCCAAAGGCTTTAAACTAAACTATAGCCATAATATTTCCTTTTCTTTCCTACATGCTAGGGAGGCTCATCAGGAGGGCAAGGATGCTGGTACCTTAAACATGTTTCATTCTAATAAACACAGTATTATTGATACTAAATAATCATAAAACAGTGAGTGAAAATTTGAGCCCCTTCACTTTAACCACAGAGCATATGGAAATAAGTAAATAGTACACAATCACTGAAATTTTACAGACTTGCTGTTCCTAGCTCACTATATACTATATTCACTAAGGGTGGAATTTCTCACTGTAAAACACCAAATCTGTCAGAAGTAATAGCTTCCTCTGATGCCTCATGGACTTGGAAGATCCTTTGAAAATGCCTCCCTATCCTATCCTGATTCCTCATGAGTCCCTTTATTGATTTTCTGCAGCGTACACATATGAAGTAAATTATTCTAGTTGGTTCTTCCAGACATCTGCCAATAAGGCTACTCCAACTTATTCAATTTGATAGAGTGCACTACAATCCTTAGATGAATCTTTGACTTTTCCTTTCTTCCTTTTATCCTTATGGGTTTCAGTTGCACTCTTAGGATTCTAATCACATTCTCTTTTGTTGACTCCAAAGACAAGCCTGGTCTCAATGCACCCTGTACTTCCATCTCAGAGCTCCCCATATCCCAGGATGACATAACCTCAATGCCACAAACTAGTCTCCTCTTCCTTGAAAGGAGAAGAGGAACTGTTCCAGAGTCAACCCCAAGTATTCTTGCCATGTCCTTTACTATGGGCACAGTACCCACCTCTCTGCAGCACCATGATCTCCAGTCTGGCCAATGTCATCTTCCTGCAACCCCTGCTCTCTGCCCTATCCCATAGCATTGGGATGTTGGCCAATTTAAAAACCACAGATAAACATAATCATTCCTTTACTTAACTGTCACTCATGAAACACTCCTCCACCTTGTGCATTGCACTGGCAAAGAAAAAACACAAGAGCATAATGGGACTTTGTTGAGTAAAAATACAGAAGTCATCACAGAGAAAATTCCAGAAACTAGTGTGTGGCATAACCACCTCTGTAAATCCACAGGTATTTTGATGTTACCCTGCCTCATTTCACCCCAGTCTGCCCTTCCACTGAGGTCCCTGAAGCAAACCTCACATCTCTACCTCATCTCCAGGTTCCCTCACTTCCATATCCTCTCCTAAGATGTCTGAATTCACTCCACTGATGCTCTGCAACTTGCCATTACCCCTGACTTCTGCCCTGTAAGTGACTGTGCCCAGGCCTCTTTATCAGACTTGTCTTGAGCCTCTGCGCTCCCTTCACTTCATATCCTCCTCTCCCTTCACATTCCTCTCATTGTGATGGGAGGTGAGCTGCAGAGCTGAACCCCTCCCCCCCACAATGATACACACAAGTTGTCTTAGCAACAGTGCCTGCTGTCAGTACAGTTTCACTTCAGAATCTTCCACTGAGGCCGAAGGAGCCCCTAACAGAGTCACTGTACTGTGCCTGGGAGTCTCTGGGGACTCCCAAGCCACTTCAGAATACTCCAAACCAATCTTCCAGGCACTTTGCAGGAGGCTGGCTCCACTTCAGCAAAGTGCCCTGCGCTGAAAGATGTGTTTTCCACTGGTAACTAGTGCAGTTAATGAGAGCGATGGACGCACAGGCACTAAGGAAATTAGCCAGAATTTAATTCTGCCAATAAATTGCCTTGGGCTGGATGGCTCACCACAGGCTTCCCTGAGGCCTACTTTAAGTTGTAGGCGTCTTTTAAGTCTTCAGAAATCAGACAATATTGGCTTCTATGCTGCAATAAAATGTCTTTGCTATAACAATTATTATATTTATAATCTGTTCAGCACCTGGCATCTCTTCTGTAATAATTTAACACACCCCAAAACATGCCCGTCTGTGATGGGTATAACATGAGCCAGGATACGCAGGGACAGTATGCCTTGTGTGGTTGTTCTTTCTTGGGCATTTTCCATTTTTCTTTCTTAAACCACCATCTTAGTAGAATACACGTTAATACAGTGAGTGTGATTTCTTTGACTCAGAATCTAGTACATTATGTTGATGTTTGGCACGAACCAACACAAGTCTATAAAGCAACTATCCTTCAATTAAAAAATAAACAAATTTTAAAAAATCAAGTACATTTTCCACAGGTTAACAAACTGCTGTTTGTATTCATCACTTCAAAATTCCCTTTATTTTTAATAATTTTTTTCTGATTAAGCAAACTTTTATCCAAACCTCAAATAAAGAATGCTGACAGTAAAACAACTGGGAATAAATAAACATACAGCACTTTACATTTTTAGGGAAGCAATCTGGTTCAGTTACTTCAGGCTTCCAATTCCAATTCTTCCAATTCCAATCGTGCCCACTCTGGAAATAATATGACACCTCTCAGCACTTACTTCACTGGGAGGCGTCAGGCCCCAGCCTCACTTGTGAAGCAGCATGTTCCCTAGGAGTCTACTCTCACCTGCCCACACACAAGAAGTACCTCCATTTAGGAAAACAGTAAATGAAAAAAAAAAGTCAATAAAAAATGAAATTAAAACTCAATTCCTTCCAATTATTTTTTACATATTACATATGTACAAATGAATCTCCGTATTTGTGTATGTGGTGTTGGAGAAGACTCTTGAGAGTCCCTTGGACTGCAAGGAGATCCAACCAGTCCATTCTAAAGATCAGCCCTGGGATTTCTTTGGAAGGAATGATGCTAAAGCTGAAACTCCAGTACTTTGGCCACCTCATGCGAAGAGTTGACTCATTGGAAAAGAGTCTGATGCTGGGAGGGATTGGGGGCAAGAGGAGAGGGGGACATCAGAGGATGAGATGGCTGGATGGCACCACTGACTCGATGGACGTGAGTCTGGGTGAACTCCGGGAGTTGGTGATGGACAGGGAGGCCTGGTGTGCTGCGATTCATGGGGTCACAGAGTCAGACACGACTGAGCGACTGAACTGAACTGATGCTAATTTTACACACACAAATACGGAGATTCATTTGTACATATGTAATGTGTAAAAAATAATTGGAAGAAATTGAGTTTTAATTTCATTTTTTATTGACTTTTTTTTTTTCATTTACTGTTTTCCTAAATGGAGGTACTTCTTTGTGTATGCCTATGCTAAATTTCGGAGAAGGCCATGGCACCCCACTCCAGTCCTCTTGCCTGGAAAATCCCATGGATGGAGGAGCCTGGTAGGCTGCAGTCCATGGGGTCACTAGGAGTCAGACATGACTGAGCGACTTCACTTTCACTTTTCACTTTCATGCATTGGAGAAGGAAATGGCAACCCACTCCATTGTTCTTGCCTGGAGAATCCCAGGGACGTGGAGCCTGGTGGGCTGCCATTTATGGGATCGCACAGAGTCGGACACGACTGAAGTGACTTAGCATAGCATAGCATGCTAATTTTGGAGAAGGCAATGGCAACCCACTCCAGTACTTTTGCCTGGAAAATCCCATGGATGGAGGAGCCTGGTAGCCTGTTTATAGACTTAGAATCAGAAGTTACAGAGAGATGGAGAATTATGTGTTCTTGTTCACTGGTTTTTTTAACTGGACAAAATTCAGCAGTGGAAGAGAGGCCCAAATCCATCCAAACATGGATGAAAAAATCCATTGTCTCTGTAAAAGAAAATCTTTTCTTAAAACAGCTGCCAAATAGAAGCCACCAGCTGTTTTGATGATTTGGCCGGTAAAGCTGGCTAACACAGAAATATTATATAATGCTAGCATCCCCCTGGCCCAAGCATCCCCAACCAGATTCTACAGAGCAGGTGGCGGGAACTTGAGTCCATTGGGCCAGTATTCATCTTTCCAAGCTTTCTGGCTCATAATACACAAGACTGCTGGCAGCCAACTCTGGTCATAGCATCTTCCAAACAATTTTCCCACCTATGAATTCTGAACAGAGGCTTGAATGAGTGAAACTGAAGCAGCTGCTCTATTATGCATTACCAGGTAAGCACCTGGGCTCAAGCCCCAGGTCCAGGGCACTGGATACACCAATGGACAAGGAAACAACAATGAAATGTTAGTGCCCCAGAGTTACATGGTAGTTCAGGATATGTTACCAATGGTTCAGGTTCCACTCTGAGGCACTTCTCTACCTAACTGCTTCTAACATAGGGGACCCTTCATCAAAAGCATGACTTTCTATTGGGACAGAGTGATTCCCCAATGGACTACTTGGTGCCCTGGAGCAAAGCAGAAGACTTACAACAGGAGAGATTTTCAAACTAGACAGAGCCCTCCCCACATATTTTCGCCACCTTCCTCCACCTAATTCATACAAGATCTCCACAACCTGTGTGGGAAATGATGCCTTCTCTCTCACAAGCACTCACGTCCAGCTCTCAGAGAAGGCATGAGTTCCCTCAGCGAAGTCACACTCACACATCACATGGCCCCACATGCCTCTGTCCATCCTGCCCTCCTATCCCAGAGAAATAACCATCCTTGTTCCCCCAGACCTGCTGCCTCCTTTGAAAGTGAAAGTCATTCAGTCATGTCTGACTCTTTGCGATCCCATGGACTGTATAGTCCATGGAATTCTCCAGGCCAGAATACTGGAGTGGGTAGCCCTTCCCTTCTCCAGGGGATCTTCCCAACCCAGGGATTGAACCCAGGTCTCCCGCATTGCAGGCAGATTCTTTACCAGCTGAGCCAAAAGGGGAAGCCCAAGTATACTGGAGTGGGTAGCCTACGCCTTCTCTAGCGGATCTTTCCAACACAGGAATCGAACTGGGGTCTCCTGCAATGCAGGTGGATTCTTTACCAATTGAGCTATGAGGGAAGCCCCCTGCCTCCTTTAGAACCCCATCAGTCATCTCCCTTTAGCTCCATCTCCTCCCTTTCACTAGCCCCTTCTTCACAGTCCCAAATAGATTCAAGGCTTGATTCCAAAACTGTAACTTCTAGCTGCCAGTTGGTTTCCTTTACTTTTCTCCCAAACTTCTTAAAAGAGGACCCCACAGTAGCCCTGTATCCTTAACCCTGCCCACACCTCCCATTATGAAAATCTCTTTATTCCAAACATTCAAGTTGGATCCTATTTCCTGTAAGGCCTTCATGATACAGTTTTCAAATCTCAAGTTTCCTCAGTCTTAAAATCAGTTATAGTAACACTTCAATCCTAAAGGAAATCAATACTAAATATTCATTAGAAGGACTGATGCTGAAGCTCCAATACTTTGGCCACCTGATGCAAAGAATTGACTCATTACAAAACCCCTCATGCTGGGAAAGATTGAAGGCAGGAGGAGAAGGTGATGACAGAGGATGAGATGGTTGGAAGGCATCACCGACTCAACGGACATGAATTTGAGCAAGCTTTGGGAGATGGTGAAGGACAGGGAAGCCTGGTGTGCTCCAATACATGAGGTCACAAAGAGTCAGACATGACTGAGTGACTGAACAACACTGAATTACTTAGGAGGAAGCCATTACAACAAAGAGACTTCAAACTCTGGTGGGTTACCAGAGATGCTTATTTTCTCACATACAGCAGTCCCAAGATGAGAGCACCGGTTATCAGGGCAGCCACGCTCCATGTGATCACTCAGAGAGCCAAGATATTTCTATGTTTTTGGTTTACCAGGTTTTAATATGTATATGAAACTACTGGGGCTCTTGTTAAAAATGCAGATTCTGGTTTCAGGTCTGGGATATAGCCTGAAAGTCTGCCTTTCCGACAAGCTCCCAGAGGATCCCAGGCTGACAGGCTGTGGACCACATCCTGAATAGGAAAACTCTAGCATGTTGTCCATGCCTGTTTGATCAAAGCTGGGTCACAGGCGCCGTTATATATCAGCTCTCAGAAGGAAGAGAGGACATGTAAGAGCGCATGCCCAGTGTCTTAAGACCCAAACTCAGAAGTGACCCCCGCCTACTCACATTCCACTGGCAAGCATTTGTCATATGACCATACCTGGATGCTAATATGCGTGGGGATCTAGGCATTATTTTTACTGATTATGGTATTTTCTAAAGAGGACTGAGAGCAGAGAGCAGACATATTTGAGTATGGAGTTCTCCCCAAAACCAAGACAGTTATTAGAATGTGATGGACATTCCACTACAGTGAAGTTAAATGGCCTAGGAAGGTGATGTTTCATTTCAACAGGAGCTGAAAGCAGTTGGTTGAGGAGTAGGACAGGGAGGCTGCTGGCTTGAATCACTGTAGTGATGTCCCTAAGGAGGCAAATAGGTCCTTAAGAGAAATACAGGGTACAGTCTGGTGCACTCTAGATTCAGAAGTAGCTTTGCCCTCAGTGGGTTTGTTTTGGCTCCAGTGGAGGTCCATATGAAAAAAGTGAGTGTTAGTCACTCAGCTGTGTCCAACTCTGTGACCTTATGGACTATAGCCTGCCAGGCTCCTCTGTCCATGGAATTCTCCAGACAAGAACACTGGAGTTTCTGCCATTCCCTTCTCCAGGGAACCTTCCTGATCCAGGGATGGAACCCAGGTCTCCTACATGGCAGGCAGATTCCACCTACTTGCCTCTTCCCTGATTCTACAGCGGTATAAGACTTCAGGGTCAGCCCTCCTACCACCTCAGTGCAGAGGTTCTATAGCAAAATGCCTAGCTAGAAGGGGTAAAAAAAAAAAAAAAAAAAAATATATATATATATATGTATAAATATTCAAGATCTAGAATTGACATAAGAAGCCAGGTCATAAAAGGATAAAGTGCTGATGATCAAGTAAGAGTAGAAGCTCACTGAACATAAAAATAGATTCAAGAATTTCCAGAGATTCTTCAGAAACTAGAGAAGAGGTATACAAATCGCCCTCCTTTACTCATGCACACTACTGCCTCAGGCATTAAGAAGTTTCACACTGGCTGTAAGAACACTCCATCACCTCTGCACCTCACTTTCTAGTTGGTCAGATTGACCACTTGCTTCACGAGGGCAGGGAGTTCACTCAACCATCTGATGCTACTTCATGCATTGGTTACAGCTTTGTTTTCCAGAACTATGTGGAAAACTTGACCTAAAAATGCAGCTATTTCTTGCTCTAATTTCCATTTCCCAAATGCATCAAGTTTTCCTAATTAAGTTCCTAATTAATACAAACCTAACTCACAGGATAAGTAAATATTACAGGATTCTGTCCTCATTTCTATTTCCATTGTAGCTGGTTTTCATGGAACCTATGTTTGTGAGAACACTATAAATGTTTGATGCATGAAAATTATTTTCCCTCAGTTTAATGAAATACCGCATAATTGCACTCATCTCAGGTGCTAGCAAAGGAATGCTCAAAATTCTCCAAGCCAGGCTTCAACAGTATGTGAACTGTGAACTTCCAGATGTTCAAGCTGGATTTTAGAAAAGGCAGAGGAACCAGTATCAAATTGTCAACATCCACTGGATCACTGAAAAAGAGAGAGAATTCCAGAAAAACATCTATTTCTGCTTTATTGACTACGTCAAAATCTTTGACTGTGTGGATCACAACAAACTGGAAAATTATTCAAGAGATGGGAATACCAGACCACCTGACCTGCCTCCAGAGAAATCTGTATGCAGATCAAGAAACAACAGTTAGAACTGGACAGGGAACAACAAACTGGTTCCAAACTGGGAAAGGAGTACGTCAAGGCTGTATATCGTCACTCTGCTCATTTAACTTATATGCAGAGTATATCATGCAAAATGCTGGGCTGGATGAAGCACAAGCTGGAACCAAGATTGCCGGGAGAAATATCAATAACCTCAGATACACAGATGACACAACTCTTATGGCAGAAAGCGAAGAAGAACCAAAGAGTCTCCTAATAAAAGTGAAAGAGGAGCATAAAAAAGTTGGCTTAAAACTCAACATTCAGAAAACTAAGATCATGGCATCTGGTCCCATCACTTCATAGCAAATAGATGGAGTAACAACGGAAACAGAGACAGACTATTTTTCTGGGCTCCAAAATCACTGCAGATGGTGACTGCAGCCATGAAATTAAAAGACACTTGCTCCTTGGAAGAAAAGCTATGACCAACCTAGACAGCATATTAAAAAGCAGAGACATTACTTTGCCAACAAAGGTCCATCTAGTCAAAGCTATGGTTTTTCCAGTAGCCACGTATGGATATGAGAGTTGGACAATAAAGAAAGCTGAGCACTGAAGAATTGATGCTTTTGAACTGTGGTGTTGGGAGAAGATTCTTGAGAGTCCCTTGGACTGCAAGGAGATCCAACTAGTCAATCCTATAGGAAATCAACCCTGAATATTCATTGGAAGGACTGATGCTGAAGCTGAAATTCCAATACTTTGGCCACCTGATGAGAAGAACTGACTCATTTGAAAAGACCCTGATGTTGGGAGGGACTGGGGGCAGGAGTAGAAGGGGACGACAGAGGACGAGATGGTTGGATGGCATCACCAAATGAATGGACATGAGCTTGAGCAAGATCCGGGAGTTGGTGATGGACAGGGAAGCCTGGCATGCTGCAGTACATGGGGTTGCAAAGAGTTGGAAACAACTGAGCAACTGAACTGAACAGAATGAAATGGAAGAGGTTTCTGTCTCCCTACTTCCAAGGGAAGTAGGCTACTACGTGTGGTTTTAAATTCTAAATAATATATTCACACATGACATATTACAATGGCATATTACAATGAAATAAAAACTACACAAAACATATTTCTAGAAAGGGCTAAATTGCAGTATATTTAGTCACATTCATATGTTTAACAAATATTCACTATAACAGTTTATAATAATCTGCTTTCAAATTCAAGTATTTTCCTTCTCATCAAATATATTAAGTCTTTTCTAAAGTGAAGTTGTAAACAAGTGAAATTTCCCACTTAAATTATCAGGTTGGCCAAAAAGTTTGTTTGGGTTTTCCCTTAAGCTGTTATATTTATAGACAAACTGGAATGAACTTTTTGGCCAACCCAATACTTTGTATTCTAGTCCCCTGGCCTTGTATACTAGGCCTTGCTCTGGCCCTTGCTCACTTCCCCAGCCACATGCCTCACCACTCCATTCATTCTGTACTCCTACAAGACTGAACCACATTCAACTCTAATAAAGCTCATCCTCTCTCCTCTGAGCGTTCATGGGTACTGGCCTCTCCACAACCTCTCTCTACTTCCTTACTCCCTCTGCCTTGTTAACTTTTAGATCTTAGTTGAGGTTATCACTTGCTCCAGAAAGCCTTTTCTGAGCACCACCTGGACCCCCAACGTGAAGCTAAGGAGCCTGGTCTGTGCCTCTTACAATACCTAGATCACACATCTATACTGTCATATTCTCACCAAACTAACTGCTTCTTATCTGTATCTTTTCCTAGATAGTAGCTGCTCAAGAAGTATTCCCCAACAGCTCAGCAGGTACAGAATCCACCTGCAACACAGGAGACACAGAACATGCGGTTCCATCCCTGGGTTGGGAAGATCCCCTGGAGGAGAGCATAGCAATCCACTCCAGTATTCTTGCCTGGAGAATCCCATGGACAGAAGAGCCTGGCGGGCCATAGTCAATGGGGTCACAAAGAGTCAGAAACGACGGAGCATGAGCACAAGACAAAAAATGCCAAAGATGAATGCATCAAGGCTAAAAGATGTGAAGAACATGTTAGATGGCATTTTCCCTCTAAGGGTTTATACTTTTATCTCAGTCACATGAATGCATAATGTCATTCAGAGGCTGTGATATCACAGCCTCTCCCAGACAAAAAGTAGTATTCTATGAAAATAAGGCCCAAATTATTGCCTCCATTTGAAGAATCTTTCTAGTCCCTTAGGCAACTTTATAAAGATAGGAAGATTCTAGAAGTATTTACTTTAACCTCACGCTAATAGTCAAAAGACACTAACTGTGGCACGAAATTGCTTTTAAAAGCTAATTTTTAAAATGTTCCCATTGTTTATGGGAGAGTTACAGATATTTCATCATATATAGACCTGTCATATGATTAAAATGAAACTATATAAAGGAAGTCTTTCATTTTCACATTGTTTTAAATCTATAGTTTCAGTGGTTTTTAAAAAATACCTGCACATGACAATCAATAAGTATTTAATGGTGACACTGATGATCACGAGGATAAGAGTGATAAAATAAATAATATAAAAGGATGACATCACCAAGAGCTTCAAGTTGTCCTCCAAAGACTCTAAACGTGTTTCACGCGAAGCTCGTTTTCATAGCTGGACAACATCATGAAAGAAATTTCTAGTTTTAAAAAGAAAACCAATTCTGAAAGACGTTGTTGACATTTGTGACCCCGTGGAAATTATTTCAATCTGTGGGCAATTTGTTTTCAGTCTTTGTATACAGCACAGAAAATTCAGCCAGCTCTCTATCACACACCACCCATCTCAGCATTCATTCTCTTTTCGTAGCTCATCAAGACACGAAATAAACTAAACAAAATGACTACACTGACATTTTCTTCAAATGCCATAATAATTGCTAAATTGGACTCACCAGAAACAAAAGGATATTTTATTTTCTGTTGATCACATACATCTTTTTATACATGAGGCTCCACGACACTATCATTCCCCACCACGCTGCTTCTGCCAATAACTGTGACTGATTGGGATTCATATAAAGCCCCCAGCCTTGTATGGAGCATGACAAGAGTCAAATTAGGTGGGCTGGGAGCAAAACAAAGAGCTCCAGAAAAGGAATTAACTGAAACTCAGCATTTTGACAGAGCCTTCTTCATGCCAGCGTGCATGCTGCCTCATTAAATGATGTGAAAAGGTCAGAGGTTAATCAACTTCAATTTGGCATGCATATTGAGTAGTTTTTAGTCATCATTCTATATTTCCAAATGAGAACAGGCAAGAAACACTTCAAGTTAGTGGAGCATTTTCTAATGACAACTTTTAACTCTTCAGAGACAGAATTTCTCATTTAACTTTGTGTACTTTTTCCCCCTTAAAAGCCCTAAAAGGGAATGCTTGTACACTGTTAGTGGGAATGTAGACTGGTGCAGGCACTGTGGAAAACAGTATGGAGATTTCTCAAAAAAAAATCTAAAAATAGAATGACCATATGAACCAGTAATTCCATTCCTGATTAAATATTCAAAGAAAACACTAGTTCAAAAAGATACATGCACCCCAGTGCCAACAGGCACATGAAAATATGCTAAACATTGCTAATTATGAGAGAAATGCAAATCAAAACTACACTGAGGTATCACCTCACACCAGTCAGAATGGCCATCATTAAAGTCTACAAATAACAAATGCTGGACAGGGTGGAGAAAAGGGACCCTCCTACACTATTGGTGAGAAGGGAAGCGGGTACAGCCACTATGGAGAACAGTATGTAGGTTCCGCAAAAAACTAGCTGCCACATGTTGGTCATGTAACAGTAGTTAACTTCTGTTTATTGCTGGGTAGTATTCCATTGTTTTGAAATACAAAAGTGAATAGTTCATCTGTTCACCTGACAGTGGACATTTGGACTGTTTACCAATGCTTAAGATTGCTGCAATTAAGCTCTGAACACTTGTGTATAAGTTTCTGTATGAACATATGCTTTCATTTTTTATTAAATAAATACCTAGGGATGGAATGACTGTGACACAGGGTATATGTATGTTTTCTGCTTTCCAAAATGTTTATATCATTTTACATTCCCACCAGCAACGTGTGAAACTTTCCTCCATATCCTCACCAACACTTGGTATGGTCAATCATTTTAATGTTTTACATTCTAATAAATATGTGGGAGTATTCCTTTGCAGTTTTTATTTGCATTTCCCTAACAAGTAAAGATGGTAAGGATTTTTTCATGTACTTCTTTGTCATCATATATTTTCTTCCATGAAATGTGTTTAGATATTTTACCCACTTTTAAAAACGGAGTTCTTCGTTTCTTTACTGTTGTGTTTCGAGACCTCTTAGAATATTCTGAATACAAGTCCTTCATCAGATATGTGGTTTGCAAATATTTTCGCCCAGTCTGTGGCTTGCCTTTTCATTCTCTGCATAGTATCTCTTGAAGAGCAGAAGTTCTTACTTTTGATGAGGACCAATTTACCAATTTTTATTTCTGGTGTTTTATCTAAGAAATCTCTGTTTAACTCAAGATCATATCTATTTTCTTCTATACATTTTATAGATTAGGTTTTATATTCAGGTTTATGATCCATTTTGAATTCATATTTGTTTATGGTACAAGGTATGGATAGAAGGGTTTTCTGGTTTTTGCTTATTTGTATATGAGTATCCAGTTATTTCAGTGTGGTTTGTTGAAAAGAATATCCTTTCTCCACTGCATTACCTTTGCACCTTTGTTTTAAAAAAAAAAAAAAAAAACCTCTGATCTTTCCATTCGATTTTTCTGTAAACCTAAAACTACTTTTAAAAATAGTCAATTATTTTAAAGTAAAAGTAAATCAACAGGTATTATATGTATGGGAGATTATCTTTTAATTCCCACTCTTTTCTCCATGGGTTACTAAAACAAAGCACCCAATAATGTATTTCACTAGCAACACTATAGCAAATACCTGACCCTGCAGGAAGTTTAGTAGTTTTTATAGTCAGAACTTTCAAAGATTATGCAAAAGTTCAAAAAAGAAAATGGAGTTTTAATAGAAAATTTAGAAAAAGAAAGAGGACACTTCAATTAAACATGGAGGGTAAAATACAAGCATTCACCTCTGCTGCTTTCTCAACACTATTAAACAAAATAAGAGAAATAAAAAGTCATGAAGCCCCAAGGATAAAAACACAGGAGAGAAGACAATAGCAAATAAGAGATAAAAACAAAATTTTGGAATCTGGAAGGAGAAGGATGGATGACCCTGAATCCAGAGGACCAGAGCAAGTTAGAAACTAAGTACCTACAGTAAGGAAAGGCAATAAGAAGCCAGTCAGTTCAACAGAAGACCCAGGAACTGGAAATACCAGTTACCTCTGAAGGTGGGCCAAAGGATGAAACTGAAAGAGGAAAAATAGTTTCTCTGCACTCGGATGTCTCTCCATCTGATCTCTCTCTAAGGGCTGATTCAGGCTTCCTCACAGCAGGGTTGTTGAGTTCCAAGTTGCAGCAAGTATTTCCCAAGAAAGAAAGGTCACTGGTGAAAGAAATCAAAGAGGACACAAATAAATGGAGAAATATACCGTGTTCATGGATCAGAAGAATCAATATAGTGAAAATGAGTATACTACCCAAAGCAATCTATAGATTCAATGCAATCCCTATTAAGCTACCAATGGTATTTTTCAGAGAACTAGAACAAATAATTTCACAATTTGTATGGAAATACAAAAAAACTCGAATAGCCAAAGCTATCTTGAGAAAGAAGAATGGAACTGGAGGAATCAACCTGCCTGACTTCAGGTTCTACTACAAAGCCACAGTCATCAAGACAGTATGGTACTGGCACAAAGACAGAAATATAGATCAATGGAACAAAATAGAAAGCCCAGAGATATATCCACGCACCTATGGACACCTTATCTTTGACAAAGAAGGCAAGAATATACAGTGGAGAAAAGACAATCTCTTTAACAAGTGGTGCTGGGAAAACTGGTCAACCACTTGTAAAAGAATGAAACTAGAACACTTTCTAACACCATACACAAAAATAAACTCAAAATGGATTAAAGATCTAAATGTAAGACCAGAAACTATTAAATTCCTAGAGGAAAACATAGGCAAAACACTCTCCGACATAAATCGCAGCAGGATCCTCTATGATCCACCTCCCAGAATATTGGAAATAAAAGCAAAAATAAACAAATGGGACCTAATTAAATTTAAAAGCTTTTGCACAACAAAGGAAACTATAAG
>NW_011494613.1:1863299-1863806 GCF_000754665.1 Bison bison bison | reverse complement strand
TTCCAGAAAAATAAATGACCCAATCAAAAAATGGGCCAAAGAACTAAATAGACATTTCTCCAAAGAAGACATACAGATGGCTAACAAACACATGAAAAGGTGCTCAACATCACTCATTATCAGAGAAATGCAAATCAAAACCACAATGGGGTACCATTTCACGCCAGTCAGAATGGCTGCTATCCAAAAGTCTACAAGCAATAAATGCTGGAGAGGGTGTGGAGAAAAGGGAACCCTCTTACACTATTGATGGGAATGCAAACTAGTATAGCCACTACGGAGAACAGTGTGGAGATTCCTTAAAAAACTGGAATTAGAACTGCCATCAGATCAGATCAGATCAGTCGCTCAGTCGTGTCCAACTCTGCGACCCCATGAATCGCAGCACGCCAGGCCTCCCTGTCGATCACCAACTCCTGGAGTTCACTCAGACTCACATCCATCGAGTCAGCGATGCCATCCAGCCATCTCATCCTCTGTCGTCCCCTTCTCCTCCTGCCCCCAACC
>NW_011494613.1:1862734-1863199 GCF_000754665.1 Bison bison bison | reverse complement strand
CCAATGTTCATCGCAGCACTGTTTATAATAGCCAGGACATGGAAGCAACCTAGATGTCCATCAGCAGATGAATGGATAAGAAAGCCATGGTACATATACACAATGGAATATTACTCAGCCATTAAAAAGAATACATTTGAATCAGTTCTAATGAGGTAGATGAAACTGGAGCCTATTATACAGAGTGAAGCCAGAAAGAAAAACACCAATACAGTATACTAACGCATATATATGGAATTTAGAAAGATGGTAACAATAACTCTGTATGCGAGATAGCAAATGAGACACAGTTATATAGAACAGTCTTTTGGACTCTGTGGGAGGGAGAGGGTGGGATGATTTGGGAGAATGGCATTGAAACATGTATATTTATCATATGTGAAACATATCGCCAGTCCAGGTTCAATGCATGACACAGGGTGCTTGGGGCTGGTGCACTGGGATGACCCAGAGGGGTGGGATGGG
>NW_011494613.1:1862370-1862634 GCF_000754665.1 Bison bison bison | reverse complement strand
CTAACACCATACACAAAAATAAACTCAAAATGGATTAAAGATCTAAATGTAAGACCAGAAACTATTAAATTCCTAGAGGAAAACATAGGCAAAACACTCTCCGACATAAATCGCAGCAGGATCCTCTATGATCCACCTCCCAGAATATTGGAAATAAAAGCAAAAATAAACAAATGGGACCTAATTAAATTTAAAAGCTTTTGCACAACAAAGGAAACTATAAGCAAGGTGAAAAGACAGCCTTCAGAATGGGAGAAAATAATA
>NW_011494613.1:1853403-1861753 GCF_000754665.1 Bison bison bison | reverse complement strand
GGAACACATGCACACTCATGGCAGATTCAAGTCAATGTATGGCAAAACCAATACAATAATGTAAAGTAATATAAATAAATTAAAAAATTTTTTAATTAAAAAAAAAAGATTTCAGACAAACAGTAAATTTTACAATATTACAAAAAAAAAAAAGAATGAAAGGTAAAGTGGAAGCATTATCTTCTTATGATCTTGCCTCAGAAGTAACATAGCCTCAGTTCTACCATAGCCTATTGGTTGGAATAGTTCCTACCCATATTAAAGTGAGGGAGAGGGGAAAGGACAACATAGACCTCACCGCTCAGCAAGGAGAATTTCAGTTACTTTGTAAGAATATGTACAATCAGGTATAGTGATGTGTGAAGCCATCTTTGGAAAATACAATCTGCCACAGCCACTGACTACTTTAACTGTTATTTTACAGATAAGGAAACAGAGGCCCAAAGAAGTCTATAGGATCCAAATCACAGTCACTAGCAGAACAAGACTCTTCAGTTCAGTTGCTCAGTCATGTCCGACTCTTTGCGACCCCATGGACTGCAGCATGCTAGGCCTCCCTGCCCATCACCAACTCCCAGAGTTTACTCAAACTCATGTCCATTGAGTTCGTGATGCCATCCAGCCATCTCATCCTCTGTTGTCCACTTCTCCCACCTTCAATATTTCCCAGCATCAGGGTCTTCTCAAATGAATCAGTTTGAATCAGGTGGCCAAAGTATTGGGAGCTTCAGCTTCAGCATCAATCCTTCCAATGAATATTCAGGACTGATCTCCTTTAGGATGAACTGGTTGGATCTCCTTGCAGTCCAAGGGACTCTCAAGGGTCTTCTCCAACACAACAGTTCAAAGGCATCAATTCTTCAGCGCTCAGCTTTATTTGTAGTCCAACTCTCACATCCATACATGACTACTGGAAAAACCATAGCCTTGACTAGACGGACCTTTGTTGGCAAAGTAGTCTTTTTAATATGGTAAAGTAGTAGCTTTTTAATATGCTGTCTCGTTTGGTCATAACTTTCCTTCCAAGGAATAAGCGTCTTTCAATTTCATGGCTGCAATCACCATCTGCAATGATTTTGGAGCCCAGAAAATAAAGTCTGCCACTGTTTCCACTGATTCCCCATCTATTTGCCATGAAGTGATGGGATTGGATGCCATGATCTTCGTTTTCTGAATGTTGAGCTTTAAGCCAACTTTTTCACTCTCCTCTTTCACTTGCATCAAGAGGCTCTTTAGTTCTTCAATGTCTGCCATAAGGGTGGTGTCATCTGCATATCTGAGGTTATTGATATTTCTCCCAGCAATCTTGATTCCAGCTTGTGCTTCCTCCAGCCCAGCGTTTCTCATGATGTACTCTGCATATAAGTTAAATAAGCAGAGTGACAATATACAGCCTTGATGTACTCTTTTTCCTATTTGGAACCAGTCCTTGTGGTTCCATGTCCAGTTCTAACTGTTGCTTCCTGACCTGCATACAGATTTCTCAGGAGGCAGGTCAGGTGGTCTGGTATTCCCATCTTTTTCAGAATTTTCCATAGTTTGTTGTGATCCACACAGTCAAAGGCTTTGGCATAGTCAATAAACTAGAAACTGCATATCTCAACTCCTAGTCTATGTTCTTTTCCACTAAGTCGCATTGTCTCATAATTTTTATAAAATTCACACTGGCGAGATTTATAGTGTTATTGCATAGACAGTATTTAGTATAGGTGAAGTCTGACCTGACTCCTAGATAAGGTTTTCTTGATTCAGTAAATTCAGGACATAAAGAAACCGCTATTAGCCAGCAGAGCAATAAAAGTTAGGGATTTTTTTTTTAAATAATTCTCTGACTGAAAAATTTAAATCAATGGAGAAATGTTTTACAAGTTAATCTTCCTCACTGCTGAGGACATTTAATGACATTACAAAATCTACAAGTATGTTTTCCATTGATAGTTTCATCCTTTTTTCAGGGAAATGGAGTAATAACAAGTAATTCTAGTGTGATTTAAATATCTAACCACAAGAATCAGGTATAGTTATCTAACCATTCTAAATTTCAACTGCATTACTCATTTTGATATGTTTTACTCTTTCTAATGTATACATTATTATAAATGAATCAGCTAGAGGTCCACCAACTATTGTAATGAATCAAAGTGTCGTTTTAAAACAGTTTTAAGTCATCCACAACAGAAAAGAGCAATTGGAAAAGGAGATCAGAAACTTCTGCCAGAGTAGCTTATATAAGACAAACACTCATATGCTAGTAATAACTAGAAAATCTCAATAAGCTACTAAAAAAGTCATTTTCTAAGGCACTGGAGAGCAATCAAGACTGCCAGAACTTGAGAGCTAATCCTTGAGAGAAAGCAGATGCACTAGACTGACCATGACACCTCCTATTACCATTTCTTTCCTAAAAGGCTCAGGGCTAGGCAGTCAAGAAGGAAACAGTGGTTCAGAGATTGTGTCAATTACATAGGGTTAGAAGATAAAAATTGACACTTACGATAGCCAGGAATGAGAAGGAGCAGGATCCAGGAGAAAAAGGAATCACAGAGAAGTGAGTTAAAAATTTTCTGCCAATTTGCTAATTCCTAAATTACAAGTGAGCTATATTGCTGGCTGTCTTTTGGTGCTGAAGAGATAAAAAAAAAAATTGAGGGGACTTCCCTGGTGGTCCAGTGGTTAAGAATCTGCCTTCCAATGTAGGGTCTGGGCGTTCAGTCCCTGGTCTGGAAACTAAGATCTCATATGCCATGGGGCAACTAAGCCCACAAGCTGCAATGAAGACTCAGCACACCCAGGGGGAAAAAAAAAAAAACACATTTTAATTTGAGCTCCACCAAAGAAGAGATGATCTGATAAATACCTCAGGCTTTCAGTTCAGACTCCCCAAAGTCTCTGCTTTCGTGGTAAAGCAAAACAAAAAATAGACCAGCCCTCACAAAAACTTAAATTCAGCTTTGAATCATCTTCCTTAGTGACTGAATCAAGATGGCCATTCTATCGTCCATTTTTTAAAAAAAGGAAAAAATAACTCATATTTTGAATAGGGTAACATTATCCAGAGCCTTTACAATTTTTTATATAATGTATACATTCTTTTTTAAAAAACTATTTAGCATACCAGGCATAGAAAAAATCACCAAAATCAAAGTGGGGGTGGGGGGGGGAATAGAAAATAGACAGTAGACCAGAAGGTGATCCAGATATTGGAGCTATCAGACATAAACTTTAAAATAATTTTAATTAAAAATTTCAATAAGATAAATGACAAAATAGAGACTTTGATCATGGTAATAGAATCTATAAAATACGATAGCTGAAAATAAGAACTCAGTAAACAGAGTTAAAGGTATATTAGATACAGAAGAAGAAATTAGGAAACTGAAAGATAGGTTAATAGAAAACTAAGACTAGAACATGGAGGGGGAAAAATATACAAGAGGAGCACAAGAGATATGTAGGATGTGGTAAAATGGCTAATATCTCTACAACTGCAGTTTCAGAGAAGTGGTAAGAAACAATGATTCTAAAACTGAATGAGAATTTTCAAAAAATGATAAAAGATCTCAAGTCACAGATTAAAGAAACTATTTAAACACAATTGAGGTAAATACACCCCCCTCCCCCCAAAAAAATCACACTTAAATATTTTGGGCAAAGCTATTTAAAGCTAAAGTCAAAGAGAACATCTTAAAAGCAACCAGAGAAGACAGACACACCTCCTTTAGAGAACAAGAGTTGTCAACAGAAAAAAAGAAGCCAAGGAATTAAAGTGCAGAAAAAAATAAATTCGTTTGGCACTACATACCTGGCAAAAGATCCTTCAAATTTGAAATTGAAACAAAGACATTTTCAGGCAAATAAGAACTCTGAAAGCTTATTCCAAAAGATCCACACTAAATATTCAAGTGAGTTCTTCAGGCAAAAGTACAAAGATTCCGGATGTAAGCAGAGAAATACAGGACAGAATGTAGAGCAAGAGAAGGTAAATATTAGTTATATTCAAATGATTGTTGATTTTATAAAACAATAATACTGTAGGCTTAAAATACATGGAGAAATAAAATGATAACCATAGCACAAAATGGAAAGAGGTTAAATAGACCTCTTACTGACTGGACAGAGGTAAAAGCATCAATTTTTAGTGTATCTACTTAGTCAAGGATATCTGTGGTAATCTTAAGGATAATCACTAAAGGAATAGCATTGAGAGGGAAATTGATAATAAGAGGGAAATTTTTAAAACTTTAAATATTTTATTCATGAAAGTCAAAAAAGGAGAAAAAACAGAATAAAGAACATAAGACAAATACAAAAAAAGAATGTAACTATAACCTGAATATATCAGTAATTAAATATGTGAGTATACAGTAATACATTGTTATAGTCTTGATGTCTATGTCCCTTCAAAATTTATATTTTGAAACCCTAATGTCCAAGGTGATGGCATTGGAAGGTGGGACCTTTGGGATGTGCTTAGGTCATGAGAGTAGAACTCTCATGAATGGAATTGGTGCTCTTATAAAAGAGGCTTCTGAGGATGTGAGATCAAAGGGAGAAGATGCCAGCTATAAACCAGGAAGAGGGCCCACACCAATTGGCCAGACCATGCTGATGCCTTGATCTTGGACCACCAGCCTCCAGAGCAGTGAGTAATAAGTTTCTGTTGAGAAAGGAATGTGTAAATTTCCCTTTACATATTTCTTGCTCAAGGAAGTTTCAGATGTTACAAGTTTTTGCCATTACAACTCTTATACAAGTATGAGTTTCTCCAAGGTGTTATAAAACTAGAATCACTAAAGGCTGTACATCTTTATCAGTTCTTACCAACTTGCCTCCATCATATGACAGCTCCCCTTTCAGGACATTCTTGCCAATGCTTGGTACTACCAGACTTGTAGAAACTTGCCAGTCTGGTGGACAGGAACTAACACCTTATTGTTTTCATTTTGCTCATGCATGCTCAGTCACTCAGTTTCGTCTGACTCATTGGGACTCCATGGACTGTAACCCGCCAGGCTCCCCTGCCCATGGATTTATGCAGGAAAGAATACTGGAGTGGGTTGCCATTTCCTCCTCCAGGGGATCTTCCCCACCCAGGGATCAAACCGTTATCTCCTGCAGCTCCTGCACTGGCAGATGAGGATTCTTTACCACTGAGCCACTTGGGAAGCCTGGCATTGTTTTAATTCCGTTTACCTTATCACTGGTGAAGCCGAAATGTCTTTCATGTGTTAACTCTTAGGGTTTCTTTTACTGTTTGGCTTTTTCTTTTTCTTTCTTTTTTTTTTTTTTTTTGCATCATTGCACCTTTTTGGGGAGTTATTTTTATTTTTCGTATTGACTTGTCCCTTAATTTATTTCATCAACTAGTTGTTGGCTTGGGTGAGTAGGTCCATAATGATGCTCTTCATCAAGGTGGGAACTAAAGAAATTCAGGCACATTTTCCACGAACAATGAGTTCAGTATCAGATAATGTACTGCAAATAATTACTCAAAATGACTAACTTTTTTTTTTTTTAACTTTACAATATTGTATTGGTTTTGCCATATATCAACATGAATCCACCACAGGTATACATGTGTTCCCCATCCTGAACCCTCCTCCCTCCCCGTACCATCCCTCTGAGTCATCCCAGTGCACCAGCCCCAAGCATCCAGTATCGTTCATTGAACCTGGACTGGCGACTCATTTCATATATGATATTATTCATGTTTCAATGCCATTCTCCCAAATTATCCCACCCTCTCCCTCTCCCACAGAGTCCATAAGACTGTTCTATACATCAGTGTCTCTTTTGCTGTCAAAATGACTAACTTTTAACTTTATAATACCTTTTGCATACAAATTTTAATATGGCTAACATATTCATTTTCCTCCTTGATGGGCTTTTAAAAAAATATTTATTTATCTAATTATTTACTTACTTGGCTGAGTCAGCTCTTAGTTGTAGGATGTGGGATCTAGTTCCCTGACCAGTGATCAAACCCAAGCACCCTGCATTGGGAGCCCAGAGTCTCAGCCAGGGAAGTCCCTTGATGTGCTTTTAATATAATAAATTATCTTAGCCTGTAGATTAAAGATATTCTCTTGTTTTAAAGTTTTATTTTCTCTCTAGATCTTTATCTTTACGAATTTCATTTTGCACGTGACATGAAATAAAAATCCAATTCTTTTCCCATACTCAGAGCCAATTGTCTCAGTATTATTTATAAAAAGATCTATACTTTCCTTATTGATTTATCCTTCCAGCTCTATTACACATAATGTCACACTTGCATATGGGGTCTAACTGCCTGTCCTGTGCCAAAATCACACTATTTTAATTGCTATCATTTCATATTAAATCTGGTTATTCAACAAGGTAAACTCCCAATTTATTCTTTAAATTATTTTGGCTCTTTTGGACACTTTATTATTCCATATAAATTTTTATTTCAATTTGTCAAATTTCAAGATTAAAAAAAATTGGAATTTTATTAGAATAAAGTGACTTTATGGATTAGAGAGAAATGACAGATATTGTCTTCTCATTCATAATCTCTTTCGTATGTCCATTTATTTAATTCTATCTTGTCAGTCAGTCAGTCAGTTCAGCAGCTCAGTCGTGCCCGACTCTTTGCGACCCCCATGGACTGCAGCATGCCAGGCCTCCCTATCCATTGCCAACTCCCGAATTTTACTCAAACTCATGTCCATTGAGTTGGTGATGCCATCCAGCCATCTCATCCTCTGTCATCCCCTTCTCCTCCCTCCTTCAATCTTTCCCAGCATCAGGGTCTTTTCAAATGAGTCAGTTCTTCTAGATTATCACAGAATACCTGACTTGAGCTCCCTACGTCATACAGCAAATCTCCACTGGCTATCTATTTTACTTACTGTGCATGTTTCCATGCTCAGGTGGCACTAGTGGTAAAGAACCTACCTGCCAATGCAGGAGACGTTAAGGGATGTGTGGGTTAGATCCCTGATCAGGATGTCCCCCTGCAAGAGGGCATGGCAACCCACCCCAGTATTCTTGCCTGGAGAATCCCATGGACAGAGGAGCCTGGAGTGCTACGGTGCATAGGGTTGCAAAGAGTTGGACACAGTGGAAGCCACTTACCATAGTACAGCACAATGGATACGTTCCATGCTGCTCTCTCAATCCGTCCCACCCTCTCCTTCCCTCATTGTGTCCAAAAGTCTGTTCTGTATGTCTGTGTCTCTTTTGCTGCCTTGCTAATAGGTTATCAGTACCATCTTTCTAGATTCCATATATATGTTTTAACATATGATATTTTTCTCTTTCTGACTTACTGCATTCTGTGTAACAGGCTATAGGTTCATCCACCGCAAATACATAAAAATCCATGATTTCACCCTTCTATGAAGTCAGACATATATAAGAATACTAATTTTCAGCAGTGGCTTTGGAAGATGGCTCACTCTTCAGTCACTCTTTAAGTAACTATAGTGAAAAAAATGAGCCTGAAGACAGAGGGAGGAGCCAGGTCATGAATGATTCGTGTGCCAAGCTGAGGAGTTTGTATTTCATCCTGCAAACAATTAACTTAAATCAGATTTGCATCTTGCATTTGAATTTTAGAAACAGATTCAAGGTCACAGACTGAGCGTGTATTCTAAAAGTAGACACCCCAGTTAAGGGACTTCTCTGGTGGTCCAGTGGCTAAGACTCCACATTCCCAATGCAGGAGTTCAATCCCTGGTCAGGGTACTGCTGCTGCTGCTGCTGCTAACTCACTTCAGTCATGTCCGACTCTGTATGACCCCATAGACGGCAGCCCACCAGGCTCCCCCATCCCTGGGATTCTCCAGGCAAGAACACTAGAGTGGGTTGCCATTTTCTTCTCCAATGCATGAAAGTGAAAAGTGAAAGGGAAGTTGCTCAGTCGTGTCTGACTCTTAGCGACCCCATAGACTGCAGCCCACCAGGCTCCTCCATCCATGGGATTTTCCAGGTAGGAGTACTGGAGTGGGGTGCCACTGCCCTCTCCAATCTCACACGCTAGTAATGCTCAAAATTCTCCAAGCCAGGCTTCAGCAATACGTGAACACTGAACTTCCAGATGTTCAAGCTGGTTTTAGAAAAGGCAGAGGAACCAGAGATCAGATTGCCAACATCCACTGGATCATCGAAAAAGCAAGAGAGTTCCAGAAAAACATCTATTTCTGCTTTATTGACTATGCCAAAGCCTTTGACTGTGTGGATCACAATAAACTGTGGAAAATTCTGAAAGAGATGGGAATACCAGACCACCTGACCTGCCTCTTGAGAAACCTATATGCAGGTCAGGAAGCAACAGTTAGAACTGGACATGGAACAACAGACTGGTTCCAAATAGGAAAAGGAG
>NW_011494613.1:1844209-1853303 GCF_000754665.1 Bison bison bison | reverse complement strand
ATTTAACTTATATGCAGAGTACATCATGAGAAATGCTGGGCTGGAAGAAGCACAAGTTGGAATCAAGATTGCCAGGAGAAATATCAATAACCTCAGATATGCAGATGACACCACCCTTATGGCAGAAAGTGAAGAGGAACTAAAAAGCCTCTCAATGAAAGTGAAAGAGGAGAGTGAAAAAGTTGGCTTAAAGCTCAACATTCAGAAAACGAAGATCATGGCATCTGGTCCCATCATCATGGCAAATAGATGGAGAAACAGTGGAAACAGTGTCAGACTTTATTTTTGGGGACTCCAAAATCACTGCAGATGGTGATTGCAGCCATGAAATTAAAAGATGCTTACTCCTTGGAAGGAAAGTTATGACCAATCTAGATAGCATATTCAAAAGCAGAGACATTACTTTGCCAACAAAGGTCCATCTAGTCAAGGCTATGGTTTTTCCAGTAGTCATGCATGGACGTGAGAGTTGGACTATGAAGAAAGCTGAGCACCAAAGAATGGATGCTTTTGAACTATGGTGTTGGAGTAGACTCTTGAGAGTCCCTTGGACTGCAAGGAGATCCAACCAGTCCATCCTAAAGGAGATCAGTCTTGGGTGTTGATTGGAAGGACTGATGCTAAAGCTGAAACTCCAGTACTTTGGCCACCTCATGCAAAGAGTTGACCCATTGGAAAAGACTCTGATGCTCGGAGGGATTGGGGGCAGGAGGAGAAGGGGACGACAGAGGATAAGATGGCTGGATGGCATCACGAACTCGATGGACATGAGTCTGAGTAATCTCCAGGAGTTGGTGACAGACAGGGAGGCCTGGCGTGCTGCAATTCATGGGGTTGCAAAGAGTCGGACACGACTGAGTGACTGAACTGGAACTGGATGACAAATAATTAGCATACAACCAAAAACAGAGGTCATGAAGATAGAGTGGGGAAGACAAAATCTCTAAATTGTAAGAGAGGGGCAATTGTATTATATACTCGTAGTGAGACAAAGGGAGAAATCTAGAATGGTTCCCAGGTTACCAGCTGGGATGACTAGATAGATAGAGGTACCCTAAAAAGACAGAGGGAGATGGTGAAGGACAGGGAAGCCTGGCATGCTGCAGTCCATGGGGTCATAAGAGTCAGACACACACACACACACACACACACACACACAAAGAGTCAGACACAACTGCACAACAAAACTAGAGAGGGAATAAAGGAATACAGACAGGTGTTCAGGAACATATACTGAGTTAAGAAGTACTTGCAGACAGATTAGTCAAAAGGCATTTGGAACTCTGGATCTATAGCTGCTCAAGGGGAACCCAGACCTGGGAGACTGCTAAGGTTGTAGGTGTCAGTGAGGTGTCACTGACATGTAGGTGTCACATGGAAGTGTAAACTAGTTCCAGTCTCTTTTCCCTATGACATGCTGTATCCATCTTACGTTACCCTAAGGTCTCAGTAAAGTACATTCAAGGACTTAAGCAGATGAGAAGTTGCCTCTTGAAGAAAATTTGGCCTCAGCTTCAGGGACCTTCATGACCCATCTCCATCTGCAAGTGAGTTGACCTTTCATTCTGGTAAAAACACAATTGAGCATTATCTTTATCTTTCATAAGATGTCACCCCGCCATCTGCTCATCTATAATCCAAAGCATATCGTCCTGCCATCAACAGTATATGCACACTTAACTTCTCATCACAGAAGTTCACCTGGAATAGTCAAGGCCCTTAGGTTGATAGGCTAACGCCTGAGATTTGTCCTCTGTCCACGCCTCTAAGCCTTCCATAGGCTACTTTAGTATTAATGGAGCACCACATTAGCTTAGTTCCTCTACCAAGTACCACTCCAGTGTTATTCCCAGACTGCAACAAAGCTCAGCATAAGAACTAGACACTTGAATAAGGCCCAGTGCATTTGCTTTTCTGGAGATACTGTCTTCTGTATTGTTCAATGTCTCCTATACAAATTTTTTCATGATACATTTTTCCTGCCTTTATTTCCAGTAGGATTTTTATTACAAATACAGTAAGTGCTTATTGTTTAAAAAGTTTTTTTCCCCCAAGCAATATAAAAGCTCCCGTATCCTTCTTTTCTTGCCCACACAGTTCTAACTCCCAGGGGTATTCAAGTAGTCAAGATTCTTTCTATTGTAAGTGACAGATCTGTAATTTGATGGAAGTTAAATGCCGGAGAAGAAGGGAAGGCCGCTAGGGATAAGGCAAGAAATCAAAGCAAACACTGCTGAAACCAGAGTGGTACCAAAGGCCTCAGGGAATGAGCCTGGGGTGTGAGCTTCTGGTCTCTGCTTCGACATGCACATTAGTTATTCTTAGTTATCTTGGGTGGTGAAGAACAGGGCTTCACATGACTAAGGGAACATACCCTGCATCACTGTCATCCAATGAGAAAAGGGATGTTTTTTTCTCCCTTAGAAAAATCCCAGGGATATGCTCTGATTAGCTTGGTTTGGGTCAAAGGAGTATCTGCAGTTGGCAGTGCTCAGAAACTCATGACTAAAATAGAAGGGGAGCTGTTCCCTTAAGGAAGAGGGACACTGTTATCAAAGTAAGGGGAAAGCATGCTAGGCAGCAAAAGTGTCAGGCAACTTAATATTACCATCAATAGTTTCCTGAGTATCTTCCAAACATTTTCTCTATATTTACAAGCATATAAAAATACTTTTTATGTTTTACACAAATAAAACATACTATAAAAAGTTCCTTTTAGGAGTTTAACAAGCAAAAAAATGTCCTTTCACTAAGTATACTTAGATGATATGCTTTCTCTTGATCAGATAATGATCATTTTCTAATCCACCATTTTTTTCTTGGATATAAAGAAGCTCAGAGCTAAATTTAATGTTCAATTACCATAACCATACTAAATCTCACGGTTAGAGTATTTACTTCCTTTTTTCATGCTTTTAGATTTCTAATTCCTAGCTCATCTAGCTTTATTGTATAAATGTTTTTTTATTGTAAACCATCTAAAATTCTTCCTCAAAGAAGACAGGATTTTTACAAGTTCGTCTAACACTTATTTTTCAACTTTATTATTTTTCATGATGAATGTTTATATACAAAATTTAGAAAATAAGTGGGAAAGTAGGAGAAAAAAGAATAATCCATGTTCCCACCCCTCAATATTAACATTTTAGTGTACCACTTAATTTCAAGACTAGGAGAAACAACCAAGACATATAACCAGCTCAACTGAATAGACTCCTTGCTAATCAAAAAAAATCTCTGGAGCTTTTGACTTATGGGGAGATCCAAGGAAAGGAAAACACTGAACAGGAAAAAAGATCTCTGAAATTTTGACAGTGGTTGTCCAGAATCTATTCTCATAAAATTAGTACTAATATAGAGTCTATTAATCCATCCTCCCAAATGTAGTCAATCAGCACCTAAATTAAGATAGAATTGAAAAACAAAATGCTGCCTTTTTGTTAAGCTTCTGCAATTGTATCCAGCCACAAAAATAAGTGGGAAAATTATTGCAACTAAAACAAAAGGTCTTATTTTTCTAGGTTTCATAGCCAAAATAGTGTTTTTAAACACATTTAATAACTGTATTAGAAACCTTCAGATTCCAAATTATGTAAAGTTAAGGTAACAGTAACAAAAGACCAGTCCTAGAAAAACTTTGAGAATCATGTGCATACCTGCCCCCCTTTAACCTCTGACTCTAAAAGAAAATTAAGTAATCATACAAGTGTTTTTAAGTCTGTATCAGCTGGCTTGGGCTGCCATAACAAAATGCCACGGACTAAATGGCTTACGCTTATTTTGTCATGGTTCTGGAGATGGGGAGTCTGATATTAGGATGCCAACATGGTTACCTCCTAGTGAGGCCTATTTTCCTGACACAGATGGCTGCTTTCTCACTGTGTGGTCACGTGGCCTTTCCTCAGTACATGCACACAAACAGAAAGCTCTGGTCTCTCGTCTTAAAGAACACTAATCCTATTGGATCAGGGTCCTACCATTATGACCTCACTTAGCCTTAATCACTTCCACAAACACCTTGTCTCCAAATAAGAGTCACATTCAGGGTTAGGGCTTCAAGATATCAATTTGGGTGGGGGAGAAATAATCCAGTCCATGGCAGCCCCTTTGCTCTGATAATCACACTTGCATGTGTGCTCACACATGCCCAGTTGTGTCTGACTCTTTGTGGCCCCATGGACTGTAGTCTGCCAGGCCCTTCTGTCCATAGGATTTTCCAGGCAAAAACACTGGAGAGAGTTGTCATTTACTATTCCAGGGGGGTCTTCCTGACCTAGGGGTCAAACCTGCATCTCTTCCGTCTCCTGCATTGGCAGGTGGATTCTTTACCACTGCGCCACCTGGGAAGTCACATCTCTGCAATAATTTAATTTAGCTCTTCATATATTGAAAATCAGCATTAGAGAGGGGTGAGTTCTTTACCTCTTTTCAGAATAACAGTTCACCCACCAATAACTTCACACAATAAAAAAAGATGTTTCTTAAAACTTAAATGTGATATATAGGTGTTCTTTGGAAGGAATGATGCTAAAGCTGAAACTCCAATACTTTGGCCACCTCGTGTGAAGAGTTGACTCATTGGAAAAGACTCTGATGCTGGGAGGGATTGGGGGCAGGAGGAGAAGGGGACGACAGAGGATGAGATGGCTGGATGGCAGCACCGACTCGATGGACATGAGTTTGAGTGAACTCCAGGAGTTGGTGACAGACAGGGAGGCCTGGCGTGCTGCAATTCATGGGGTCGCAAAGAGTCAGACACGACTGAGCGACTGAACTGAACTGATAGTTGTGAAAATATACATGTATATATACATGTATGTAGGTGTGTTGGTGGGTAGAGAGAGACAGAGTCAAAGTTCTCTATTTCTGCATCATCTGAAACCTTTATCCATCATCCTAAGATATGGGTCCTAAAATACCCAGTATAATATAACATAGCTAGGTTAGTAGGTAGATAGGCACTTTTCACTTTCTTCATGCATTGGAGAAGGAAATGGCAACCCACTCCAGTGTTCTCGCCTGGAGAATCCCAGGGACAGGGGAGCCTGGTGGGCTGCCGTCTATGGGGTCACACAGAGTTGGACACGACTGAAGAGACTTGGCAGCAGCAGCAGGCAGTTATGGAGAAATCACTAGGAACTAGAACTCAGTGACCAAAGTGGGTACACATAAAAATAACTGGATTCAGAACAGACAGTGCAAGCTGAAATTACAGTACTTTGTTTTGTCCTATATTTTACGTAAAGTCTGCTATGTTTAAATATAGAACCAGGGACTTTTCCTGGTAGTCCAGTGGTTAAGACTCCATGCTCCCACTGTAGGGGGTATGGGTTCAATCCCTGGTCAAGGAACTAAAATCCTGCATGCAGTGCAGCATGGCCAAAAAACTTATAAATAACAAAAAGACTATGTTCGGTCAAATTTTAAATAGTCCTATTTTCTGTATGTCTGAGTAGCATGTTTTTCTTTGAATTCTTTCATCCAAAGTAAAAAATTAAACAAACAAACAAAAAACATAAATCAAACATTTCGGCCCTTTCCTGGTCCTCCTACCATGGCCTGACTCTATTCAGAAAGTGTATATTTTTCCCCATGACATCTGAAGTACAATATAGAAATTCATCCCTTTAGTGAACTGGGCCTTTGCCCAAGATTTTTATTTTGCATTTAACAAAATAACAGCAAATTTCAGGTATTAGAAGGATCGAAACAACCTCTTCTATTCTGTTGTCCTTAGAACACCATCTTTTATTCATAGCTTCTCTTGTGGTGCTAGGAGGCAGATTCTGTTGCTATAGTAACGCCCTGCATATCCTTGGGGATAGCTTACAGTTTTACTTTTTTTTTGAACAACAAAGAGCCATTGATACTACATGTTGCCAAAGGTTACAAAAGTTGAATTCTAAAATGAAAATATTTCTTCTATAGAAGTGGTACACCATATGCGTCCCACAAATTCAAAGAAATATGTACGGATATGACCTTTGTGTGAACACTGATGAATCTAGTATAATACTGTTTGGCTTCAATGGATTATTCACAGCAGAAGTAGTTGAAGTGTATGCCTTGTTTTCTAAGACTACTGTGGGGGATAAGGGGTTTACTCCCAGTATCTGTTAAGATCCAGGAGCAGAAAAGAAAAAAAAAAAAAATCAAAGGTACCATCACTTACATTTTGTTACTTTGTAATCACCTTCCCTTGCCCACCCCCACTAAAATGAACTGCTATATCAAAATCCAATTACACTTTGACAGTAAATAGATCCTTAAAGAGTGGTTGTGACTGAATCCTTGTTCCTCGGGATAGATATTAAATATATGAGAGTCTCAAGAGCTCTGAAATCTGTATTCCTAGCTTCATTTTAACTCGATTCTCTTCATCTGTGAAAAAATAATATTCCTTAGCTAGCTGTTTTTTTAAAACTAGGAAAAAGTATTTCTTTTCAAGTATCTTTTCAGGATAAGTTATCTCATCCCCCTAGAAGTCTGAAGGGATGCTCTGAGAACCACTGGTGAGAAGTTAGAGGCTCCAAGGAATCACTTCCTGGGGAAACAGCTACAAGAGCTTATAAAGGGTCTGGAGGTAGGAATCTGGATTTTTCTTCTTAACAGGAGAGACAGCTACAGACTGAAAAAATGCAGATAAGATGCATATACAAATACATATACAAGGAATGATGTCAATCTCCTCCACTCACTACAGCCTGGGCAAATTCTCCTCCTAGCAAACTAAGCAAACCCCACAATTCAAGGCCATTTATTCACTCATTTATCAATATTTATTTACTAAGTACATGCTACATTCCAAGCCACTCAAAGGCTTTTCAAATGTTACTAAATGCCTGATTGTACTCTTGAAGAGTTAATCTCTAATTCAATAAAGTCTTTTTTGGTACAGTTTTTATAGCTACCATATGGAGAAATCTATTAAAAATAACAGATTCACAAGGTAATCAGAGCTAGCAACATAAGCTCAAAGACAGTGTTTCTAAATACCATCTCCCACCAAAAGGAACAAGGTTTCCTTAGAGAAATGACTGATTCCAGAAATGATTGGGATAGGAAAAACACAAGGTAGACTAGAATATCTTATTCAAGAAAGGAAGGAAGTACTTAAACATCGATAGAGTCATATGGAAACATACTGGGGCTAGTTTGAAGAACCTCCCACTGGCCACATCCTGGACAATTTGATCACCGTGAAAAATGACAGAAACAGGTCATAGCGCAGTTGATGAAAAATAATTCAATGAATCCATCATGAAACTCAGAAGAAGGAGAAAATATGGTAGAGGTGGAGAAGGAAGAGGAGGAGGGAAGGGGTGGGGAGAAGAAAGCTCAGTTTTACAGAACACTATCTGTTATAATTGAATTGTCTCCCACCCAAAGTCCATATGCTGAAGCCCTAAGTCCCAATGTGACTGTATTTGAAGACGGGACCTGTAGGAAGGTAATTAAGGTTAAATGAGGTCACAAGGGTAGAGCTTTGATCCTACAGGACTAGTGTTCTGTAGGAAGAGGAGAGGAAGACACACCAAAGGGTTCTCTCCCTCCACAAGTCACACGGGAGAGGCCAGGGGGGACACCTTGAGAAGACAGTTGCCTACAAGTCAGAGGGAGGATTCACCAGAAACCAACCCTGACGAGACTTTGGTCTTGGACTTCCAGCTTCCAGAACCATGAGAAAATACATTTCCGTTGTTTAAGCCACCAAGCAGTGGTAGTTTGTTGTGGTAGCCTGAGGCAACTAATATGCCAACTATTGAATGTCAAGAAAATGATAGAAATAGAAAATCTCTATTTTCAACCCACAGTGAAAAAATCATAACAGATGCCAAAACCAAAGGGTAAAAAACTATTGGTTTTAAAATATCACCACACAGGTTAACTGTACAACAGGGACTTTAGGCATGATACCAACTTAACCAAATGACCAAACTTAGCATCACCAATAGTGGGACAATCTGATATGAACCTCTTGATGGATCCACTAAGAATTATAGACCAGCTATCCAGTATCCTTGCCATGAATATTTAATCTGTATCTAATAATGAGAAAACAATCAAATAAATTCCAGAAAGGGATTTATACAGCATTTGGTGTCCTATTCATTCAACTTTCCTGTGGTTTGGAATTCCTCAAAATACACAGTTTAAAAACAAGAAATGTAAATGTATAAAAGGTTAAACGTTTTATGGCACATAGCTCACCCTAACTGCTACTGACCAGGCACCTACCAAGACCAACCTGTACAACTTAATGGTTAGAGAGCATGGATGCTGGTCCCCATAGACCTACCTTCCAAGCTTGCTGCTCAGACCTTCCACAAGTAACAGTATCACCAAGCCTTAGTTTCCTGCGGTAAAATGAGACCACCACCTAAGTGATAAGCAGTTGAGAAGATGAAATGAGGCAGATAAACTATCTGGCACACAGGAGACAGTGATTATTATTACCCAGAAGGATGAGGGTAGGAATTGGAGGCTATTTAGTCTCCATTATATACTGCATACTCTGTCGTAACCTCTCTCACTTACCAATCAGTTACTAATAACAAGTGACCGCACTGCATTATTAGTAACCATTTTTGTGGCAGGAGTGTTTTGAACCACATTAAAAGGCAAGGTCCAAGTCTTAACTCTAATATCTCCATCTCCCAAAGGACCTTGTACCACGTTATATGGTAATTTCTGATCTACATGCAGTGCTAGACCGGTGCTTCTCAACCCTGGCTATACATTGGCATCACTCAGGAAGCTTTTCAAAAAATCTGATGCCTGGACTCTACCTCCAAATATTTTTATTTAGTTATTAGTCTGGGGTACAGACATTATATTAAAAAGAGACATTACTTTGCCAACAAAGGTCCGTCTGGTCAAGGCTATGGTTTTTCCAGTGGTCATATATGGATGTGAGAGTTGGACTATAAAGAAAGCTGAACACCAAAGAACTGATGCTTTTGAACTGTGGTGTTGGAGAAGACTCTTGAGAGTCCTTTGGACTGCAAAGAGATCCAACCAGTCCATCCTAAAGGATATCAGTCCTGAGTGTTCATTGGAAGGATTGATGTTGAAGCTGAAACTCCAATATTTT
>NW_011494613.1:1829668-1844109 GCF_000754665.1 Bison bison bison | reverse complement strand
CCCTGATGCTGGGAAAGATTGAGGGCAGGAGGAGAAGGGGACGACAAAGGATGAGATGGTTGGATGGCATCACCGACTCAATGAACATGAGTTTGAGTAAACTCTGGGAGTTGGTGATGGACAGGGAGGCCTGGCGTGCTGCGGTCGATGGGGTCTCAAAGAGTCGGACACGACTGAGCAACTGAACTGAACTGAGTCTGGGGTAGGACCCTGGCCTCAAGATTTTTTTTAATTCCTAGGGTGATTGTAAAAGCTCATGTTTTGTTTGTGTATCTCCTTAGTGAAATGGCACCAGCCATTGCTGCCAACTTTCTACCTTCTCTGGAGAAAGCTGGTGTGTAAGGTAAAGCTGGGTTTGCATTTTGACGTCATCCTTCTCATACAAGCAATGCTTAGCCTCTTGTCTCCTGAGAGAGAGTAGAAGCCAATTTCAGACAATCTGTCAGACTTTTATGTAGGTTGTATCAGTGAAGAAAAACATCTTTCTCCTCTACCCTTCTAAGTTCTTGACTGGGACCCCTATAACAAAAGACAGATTTAACAGGGACTTCCCTGGTGGCTCAGATGGTAAAGCATCTGCCTACAATGTAGAAGATCCGGGTTCAATCCCTGGGTCAGGAAGATCTCCTGGAGAAGGAAATGGCAACCCACTCCAGTACTCTTGCCTGGAAAATCCCATGGATGGAGGAGCCTGGTAGGCTACAGTCCATGGGGTCGTGAAGAGTCGGACACAACTGTTACTTCACTTTCCCTGTGGTCCAGCAGTTCAGACCCTGTACTTCCACATCATGGGGCACAGGTTCAATCCCTAGTGGGGAAATTAAGATCCCACACATGGCACAGTGTGGCCAAACTTTTTTTTAAATAAATAAGTGATATAAATCCATATTCAGTTCAGTTGCTCAGTCGTGTCCAACTCTTTGCAACCCCATGAATCGCAGCTCGCCCGGACTCCCTGTCCATCACCAACTCCCGAATCCATATGAGTCATCCACAAAAATAAAGAATATTGTAATGAAGTTTAACTCACGCAGAAAAAAAATTTTTTAAAGATTAACAAAAGAAAAGCATACAAATTTATTTAGCATACTTTTCATGTGATGTGGGAACCTTCAAAAGGAAGACCCAAAGAAATGGTTAAACCTGAGCATTTTTATATTAGGTTTGATGAAGAGCAGAAAGTCATGAAAAAGCAGCAGAGGGCAAAGGGCATGAAGCAAGTAGATAGGGAAGCTTAGCAATAATTGTTCATTCAGAATCCTCTCTGGTCCCTAGATTTTAAGACATAAGGATGCTCCTTTCCTCCAGATATAATGAGGGCATCTCTAATATGAAATTTTTTATCTACTTCAGGGGAAGGTCAGAAGGTCCTTCTTGCACATGCTGGTTTCTCAAATTCCTTCAGTTTAAAATACTCAATATGACAAAATACCATATTTGGCAGCAGCATGTCCTGAACCCCATCTGTTAACCTAAAATGTGACACAGTTATGCTTTACTTTATCAAAATTTATAATTACACCTAATGTGGCTCTTTTTTCAGTTGATGAAAACTGTAAAGGTGACTTTTCCTAAACCAGAAGTTTGGGTGAGGCTTCACAGCAGAATAATCATATAAACAGCAGAAATGTAACCATAATATTGCAATATTTGATAATTTGGACTTCTACAATTCAGAAAATATTTTCATATATTTCCTACAGAAACTGAATCAGAAAGCAGACCATTTGAACTCTAAAAGAAATGGAAATGTGTGAGATCAGAAATCAGAATCAGTGAGCATCAGAATATGAGAATAAGAACATGTTAGCACATACATCTAGCCAGTGGCCGATGCTGAAGAAGAAATTCAAATAAAAAGTACCGAGGCATTGGTTGGAATGCTGAGTATGCCCCTTCCCACAATCCTCCAGCCACAGTGGCCCCTCTGGCTGTAGATCTTAGCTGCAACCCTAGTAATATGACTTATCCAAGTACCATTTCCCTGCCCTTGGCTGTGCCCTTACAGACCTTGAACTGCTGGAAAAGTACCATGTGTCATCAATAAAGTATAAAGGGAAAGACATTCACAAAGCATAGTAAGATATAATTACTAATGATGGTCTTGTTTCTTCAAAGGAACCAGGTTGAGACCACTTCCAAAAACTATTCAATTTCCCTCTTAATAGCCAGGTAACCATGGGCAAGTCATTTAACCTCTCAAAGTTCAAGTTTTCCTTGTCTGTCAAACAGAGATGATAAAGTACTTATTTTATAGGATTGTTATGAGGATTCAATAACAGAATGTATGTCAAATGCTTAACTCAGTTCTTCATACACAGTATCATTGCTAAATGGAAATTATTATTATATTATTAATATAATAAACCCAAACCCAGCAGTTTCTTATATGGAAAAGTAAAGATATGGAACCCAAACTAACCCTTATACCCGTTAATTGATGTATGAGAAAGCTTTAAAATTTCCAGACAGTAATCAACTGATTCATCTCAACTTTGCTTTAACAGTATCTTCAAACAAAATTTAGATATCTAAAGCCATTGTCCTTTAAAACCCAAAGACTTTATTGCTTGTAGAAAAGATAGCTTAAGATTTTACAAATGAATTCCCATTCTTTTTACCATAAGACATGCCCTCCAAAAATAACAGAGGTGACATGATAGTGGGATCACATCCACTCATTGCCAAGACATTTCTAGCTAATAATAAGGCATTTGAGATCTAAAATTTTTAACTGAAAAGAAAAACTAATCAAACTCATCAAGAAGACCTAAAGAGCCTCTTGATGAAAGTGAGAGAGGAGAGTGAAAAAGCTGGCTTAAAACTCAACATTCAAAAAACAAAGATCATGGCATCCAGTCCCATCACTTCATGGCAAATAGATGGGGAAACAATGGAAACAGTGAGAGACTTTATTTTTCTGGGCTCCAAAATCACTGCAGATGGTGACTGCAGCCATGAAATTAAAAGTTGCTTGCTGCTTGGTAGAAAAGCTATGACCAACCTAGACAGCATAATGGAAAGCAGAGACTACTTTGCCAACAAAGGTTTTCCAGTAGTCATGTATGAGTGTGAGAGTTAGACTATAAAGTTCAGCGCTGAAGAATTGATGCTTTTGAACTGTGGTGTTGGAGAAGACTCTTGACAGTCCCTTGGACTCCAAGGAGATCCAACCAGTTTATCCTAAAGGAAACCAACTCTGAATATTCCCTGGAAGGACTGATGCTGAAGCTGAAGCCCCAATACTTTGGCCACCTGATGCAAAGAACTGAATCCTTGGAAAAGACCCTGGTAGTGGGAAAGATTGAAGGCAGGAGGAGAAGGGGATGACAGAGGATGAGATGGCTGGATGGCATCACTGACTCGACAGACATGAGTTTGAGCAAGCTCCAGGAGTTGGTTCAGGGAAGCCTGGCATACTGCAGTCCGTGGGACTGCAAAGAGTCGGACATGACTAAGCGACTGAACTGTAGTGAACTGAAAAGGATGCAAATGAGAGGAAAACTGCTGGGTAAGACAACATGCAACAACAATGTACTAAAGAGTTGGAAACTGGAGGAGAAAAAGCAATATGACAGGCTTGATTGGAACAGAAGAGAAAATTTAGTGATTACCTAGTGTAGGGAAAGAAAAAACTTTTCCTCTATCCTCTCAGATTCCGAACATGGGGGCCTGTGAATCAAACAGAAAAAAGGGAACAGGAGAAAAGGCATACAAACTTTATAGATGTTAGTATTTTACAGACATGAGGGCTTCACAGAAAAAGTTAAAATGGAAAGCAGCAAACAGGGGAGGGGAATGCTTCTCAACCATTTTAACAAAGAATAAAACTGTGGAGGAGTGACTAGACACAGAAAAGGAGGCAAGAGCTCCCAGGAGCGGTGAGTTGTGGGAAGCTGGCTGTTTAACATGGTTTATTGTAAAGACCCACCCAGAGCTGCCTTCAGGATCTTGGTGGTGTAAGAGAGGGGACGCCTCTACAAATTTATGCCATGTTTACAAAGGAAGATTTATGCCCTTTTCTTTTTCAGGCCAGAGGGACTATGGTAGAGAACATTTCCTGTGACTTCCTCAACTGCCACAAAATAATCTTTATGCCAAAGTGGCATATTGGGGGTGGCATATTCTAGACCCCTTCTCTAGAAAGCAACGGAGGACCCAGACGGAAGCGTTTCCAGAGACAACTTGCTCTGAATCACAGAGATCGACAAAATTGTCGATCGACAAAATCACAGAGATCGACAAATTTTACCACACATTATGAAGTGGCTTAAAGGAGAAATAAATGGCAACCTACTCTAGTATTGTTGCCTGGAAAATCCCATGGACAGAGGAGGCTGACGGGCTACAGGGTTGCATAGAGTCAGACACAACTGAACACGCACACACAGGCAGACAGAGAAGAAACAGAAGTAACCTAGACAGGGTATATACCTAAAGGAAGCTAAAGATTTCTTAATACAAAGGTGGAAAGAAAGGGAATTGATTTTAGAAATGCTTTAAAAATAAAAGGGGCAAAGCAAAACTGGTACAAAGGTTTTGGGGAGAAAAGTGGAGTTTTGAAATTGTTGTTATCTTTTACTAGTGCTTTTTGAAAGTTTAGGAAACATATAACAAAAGTATCATAACCAAGACAGACATATAAATATAGATAGCATGTAAATCAATTTTACATTTAGTCAACTCAATATGAGGTAAAGTGAAGTTGCTCAGTTGTGTCCAACTCTTTGCGACCCCATGGGCTGCAGCCTACCATGCTCCTCCATCCATGGGATTTTCCAGGCAAGAGTACTGGAGTGGATTGTCATTTCCTTCTCCAGAGGATCTTCCCAACCCAGGGATCAAACCCAGGTCTGCTGCATTGTAGGCAGATGCTTTACCATCTGAGCCACCAGGGAAATCCCAATATGAGGTAAAACAGCTTCTAAATGTAAGGATTCTAGCCTTTAACAAAGAAAGATCTATTACTGTTGTAATGAAACAATTCCCACGAGATGAAGTGCTACTTTTAAGTCCAGATACTGAGTGGGTCTCTGGCAAACTACTAAACCTCTGGAGGCCTCAATCATACTATGGCTACAATAGGCTAAATGGACCCAGAAGCCCCCACCCTCATAAAATGCTGTTTCAGTATAAATGGATATGACTCGAGGTATATAACTCAATGGATGTGATCTCAAGGTATGATTCTTCCTTTTCCTTCAGTTCCACTTTTTTTTTTTAACATTTATTTATTTATTTTGCTGCACTGGGTCTTAATTGCAGCATATGGGATCTCTGTTGTGGTGATTTCGACTCGCAGGCTTAGTTGCTCTTTCTGTGATCTTAGTTCCCAGACCAGGGATCAAATCGGTATCTCTTGCAATGCAAGGCAGACTCTTAACCATCAGACCACCAGAGAAGTCATTCAGTCACATTTTTAAAATAGAATACTTCCCGCATAAAAATCACTCCCTTACTTATGACAGGATTTAAAACACACACACACACACGTTCTTCTCAGCTCCTTTTATGGAACAAGATTACAGGTATTACTAGGTTCCCCAAATCTCACAAAACCAAAATTCTGAATATTTTAAAACATATTGCTATCTCAAAAAGTTGTAAAAATTATAATCATTTTAATAAAGCTGGTTTGGAATAAAGTATTCATATGTTATTAAAATACCATCTTGAAAAAATTACAGAACACTTTTCAAATTTCACATGCATCTGAGAATTAGTTCTTTAGACATCTACATTGATGACATCTAAATACAGGACGAATGTCTCTCCCATAGAATTGAGAAGCAACAGTGTAGGGTTAATCAGTATTAAGCAAGCTGTTATTATAATTAATCATGTAGATAGATCGCAAATGACTCCTTAAGCTTTTTCAGTTATTCTTTTGTGTTTTTTGCAAAATTTCAAAACGATATATTTTTTATCCTATATCTTGAGTAAAAATGAAATCTACTAAAGTTATAATACTAAACATGCACAAATTCTGGTTCCCAAAGCACACTTTCTGGTCTCTTTAGACCCTGGAAATAATTCAGAGTACCAGCGACATTGGAAATGCTGCCCATGATCTTTCACTTTTAAGCATGTTTTTTCCAGTCAATTTTGCAACCCTTTCTTCTCATTCTAGTTATCAGGGGCCTTTTCTAAGTACTGCCAAATAGGAAATTACCACAAAGACAAGTGGAAGGAGAAAACATTTTTAAAATAACTTCACACACCGCCTGCAATTCTGGTAAATGCCTTCCTCTCAGAGAGTGAGGGCATTTTTGAGATTTCTGTCAAATAGCTCTAGCGGAGCAACCCCACAGGGATCCGTGTTCCCTTTTCAGCTCAGTAATCAAAAACTTTGACTGGTCCATGTCTGCTTTTGTCCACTTCTGACCTACATGTTCCTGTGAGGGATATCTTTGTCTCACTTTTCTTTGGTCACTGAGTTCATGTACCTCAATAGGCTAAGTCTCACAGTCCATTAACAAGAATTCTCAGCTCAGCCCCAGGCCACCCAGAAACCCTGGTTGCATGTTCTCGCTGAATGGCTTCACCGGTGGCCCATTCAAATGTGCTCATGTCGGAAAAAAGGGTTGAATGGGGCACCAATGTACACCATTGCCCAGGCAAAGTGACTGGTCTTCTAATAAAGCCTCCCCCGGGGTGATGTTAAGCAGAGTTATCAATGGTGCCGAGGCTGAGCCAGGACTAATGCTCCCATCATGCCATCAACAGGTGGCACAGATGCAGCCACTTCAATATGAAATCACAGTGCAAAGTTCACTGGCAATTCAATCCCCTCTCCAGCTTCCAACCTCCAGATGAAAGTGTAGTTACGTCTCCTTCCCTTGCTGGTTCCTGGGCAAGCTTGCAGAAGACCTTCTGGTGGGAGAGGAAGTGGGTACGACTTGTTTCCAATTGTTCTAAGGTTTACACCCTCGTCTGAGAAGCTTTCTTAAAGCCCTTTTCTCATAGAAACAGATAAAGCATTGCCTCAGGTAACACCCCCAAAGCACTAAAAGGCCATTTTAGTTCAGCACAGGAATATTTTGATTATGCAAAACAGATGTTACATTATGGCCCTGGGTGCTAATTCTCATAAGAAAACATCTTGAATTGCAGCTAATTTTTGAAGGTATGATAACCAAACCAAGTCTGCAGCACCTCTTTCCCTAGTCAGGGCAAATGAAAGATACAAGAAAAAAAGTTGAAGTAGCTAATTTTTCCTTCTAAGCAGGTATGTTTGAGAAGAAACATAAAAGGAACCAACCAGTTAAGATGTTCACAACTTTTTTTCCAAACTCACTTGACGACCCCTGGATTTCCAAATTATTCACAAACACACAGCATTCCCACTCACCAGAATAGTCCAAAATTAAGTCCCCCATCACTCAAACTTGACACCAAGACGAACCACAGCACTGAAACAGTGACCTATAGAGTTAACAGAAGTTGATAACAGAAATTCTTAAGCTTGTCTCACAGAACAGAGAAGGGAATAGCTTGTTAAAATCCTTTCTTCATTGATTAACCTCAGTTTACTTAGCTTTTTTTCCCCCCCTTTTCTTTTTTCTCTTAAATTGCGTACCTTCCCAGCTTCATACAGTCCACTTGGATTACAGGAACCTGTAGTCAGCTCCTGTCCAATGCAGGCCAGCTGGGGCAGGCTGAGACCACGTGCCCCAAAACTGAGCCTGCGCAGACGTCTTAACCCTCACCTGGTGACATCAGAGGACTTGAAAACTCCATTCTCCAATCATGGCTCAGAGCCTGCATTTTGATATGCAGAAACATCTAATCTAGATACACCTGTGTAGAACACCAATTACCTCACCTTTTCCCCTGCCTCCAATCAACTTCCCCTCTTCCCCTAAGACCACCCTTCTCAGTCCATAAATATCCCCACCCCCACACCTTCAGGGAAGCAGCTCAGGGACTTGTTTTCCAGTCTCCTGGCTTGATTGCTTTGTCAATATACCCCTTCTCAGCTGTAAACCTTATTTTTAATTTGGGGCGGGTGGGCCAAATGAATCTAATTTACTAACACCATGGGCCCAATGTATCTAATACTAGTAACACTGCTGCCTCCCAGATTCTTAATCCTTAAACCCTTGTGACAGTCTTCTGAGCCAGGTCATAATCAGAGCAACCTCAGCCTTGCAGGAAGGCTCAACATTCTGCTTGGCCCCTCCCTACAAGTCAAACATATGAAAACTGCCTCAGTTCTTTCAAACCATTTTTTCACTCTTAAAAAATGAATAGAGAATCTTACCATCACATCTTCCCCAGTGTGGAACTCATTAATTCATCCCTAATTTCTTATAATGGACATAGATTGTTTTTATACTTGGAAAAAGTTATTTTTAGAATAGTAAAGTCACTTAGTCTTCAATCTTCTATTGCTCAGAATTGGAATTTTTGTCCCCAATTCCCTAAGAAAATACTTGCATGACATGTTAGTAAGAGAAGCAACTGCTTCAGTTTTAGAAATGAAATACAAGTCCACTGAGAAAAAAATTTCCTGCCTTCTCTCTTCATAATTTCCCTCCTTAATCACATTTAACCCGAAGCTATTTAAGGTGTAAACTTAAATTTTTTTTTTTTTTTAATCTATGGCTTCTTGTCAGAATAGGTGTTTCTAGAATCCATACTCCTCTAACTGGGATAGCATTTGAGGGAACCTACTTAGGTCTTGGTCCAGGACCACAACCATGTTATGGGATGTGTGTGTGTGTGTTAATCGCTCAGTCGTGTCTGACTGTGTGTGTGTGTGTGTGTGTGAATCACTCAGTCATGTCTGACTCTTTGTGACCCCATGGACTGTAACCGACCAGGATCCTCTGTCTGTGGAATTCTCCAGGCAAGAAATCCTGGAGTGGGTTGCCATTCCCTTCTCCAGGGAATCTTGCTGACCCAGGAATCGAACCCAGGTCTCCTGCATTGCAGGCAGATTCTTTACCATCTGAGCCACCAGGGAAGCCCCATGTGATCCTGTAGCTCTCCTGTTTTGGTTCCTCTGGTATACTGCCAAATAGAGAATGTAATGGTCCCTTTAAAAAATAGCAAAGGTAAGTGAAAATAGGGTTGGGTTCATAGCTGGCCCACTGACTGGCATTATTTCTCTCATCTCTATTCCTTATGTAGATCAGCTTAAGAAGTCAGAACCTTTACAGCATTTTTTAAAAGATGCCTCTGAATTTTACTTTCTTCACTGCCTCCAAAGAGGCTTCACAGAATGCCCAGAAGAACTGGCCAATCCCCCAGCTGTCCCTTTGCTTACAATTCCTTCCCTCCTCCCTGTTGTCCCCTGCGCTACTTCCCCTCCCCCAACCACCCAAACTTCACTTTGAAGGCATCCTTGACTTCAGAGAAGTTAGAGCATGTCACGAACATCTTCTTTCTCTATGGCAGGCTAACAGAGATAATGGGTCCCTTGGGAGAGAGGAAGCTGAGGAAAGACAGGGATTCCTTTGGACACTTAAGCGACTTACTGACAAGGCTCAGCAGACTCGGATTAACAAATGAAAAAACGGAAAGCAGCTGAGGTCGTTCCACTAACCCCTTTTTGCTATCAGGAAAAGGCTGCTGGGGGTTGCTCCTCTTGCTTGGTAAGAGGAGGGGAGGTTGTTGTTGCCAAGGGAGTGATTTTCTAAACTATCTTTAGGTCACTTATTGAAGACTCTAAATAAATGTTTCAGATTATTGAGACTATTAATTAAGACTACACCCAGGAAAAGCTGTAGAGCATTTTTGCTCACTGGACAGAAATGGAACAAATGAATGAATTCTAGTTAAGGAAAATTCAATATCAATTTGCAGCTGCTGAGCAAATCAGAAAGAATTTAGCAGAAACCTTTTTCCCCCCACCAGTCTACATTTTTCACTGGAGATAAAGGACAAAGTTACTCTCCCAATCTCCCTAACTTCAGTAAAGAACTCTTTATAACATTCCTTTGATGTTAAAACCTGTCCTTTTCTTACATGAACTAGATAACACATGTAGGGACTTTAACTTAAGAATGTATCTACCAATCTGTCTCTTCAGAATAAAATCTGCCTCCATTAACCTTTATGCTGGAGCTCACTGACCATTGTTCTTATTGGATCTTAACTCCAAAATTTACTCAAACTTGCCACCTCCTTTCCAAAGAATGACTAAATTGGAGGTTGCAATAGGGAAACATTCCAAATAGGAATTAGACTTCACGTTGGCTCTAATTCTTCCTTTGTGGCGACATAGTAGCCAGATGTTGATGATGCTGGTGAAGGCTGCATGACCATCCTTCACATAAACAGCCCAGTTTGGAAGGCAGAGGGAATAGATATTCATCCCAAAGTACAAAAATAGTATAGATCACATTTAAGGCATTAATACAGATACATAATGAACATTCTTCTGTGTATTCTGTTATTGTTGTTCCAAGCAAGTGGTATTTATTTGGGAAAACTTGTATTTTTTTTTTTTTTTTTACCTTTTTCCCTTGTGACCCTAGAGCAGAATTAGCTTGGCATTGTGTCATCTCTGCTCCTAAGGGGCAAATCCCTTCACTGAAGAAAAATCTTGCTCCAAGAATCATATGCTCAGCTGCTAGAATAAGAGAACTAACCTAAAAAGATGCAAAGAAGGTATGGGTGCGTGCTCAGTCATATCTGACTCTTTGCAACCACATGGACTGTAGCTCGCCAGGCTCCTCTGTCCATGGGTATTCTCCAGACAAGCACACTAGAATGGGCTGCCATGCCCTTCTCCAGGGGATCCTCCCAAACCAGGGATTGAACCCAGATCTCTGGAATTACAAGCGGATTCTTTACCGTCTGAGCCACCAGGGAAGCCCCAAGCTCCTAATGCAGCGGCATGGGTGGTGCCCCCTCTGGTGGGGGAACTAAGATCCTGCATGCCACACAGTGTGGCCTAGAAAATAAAACAAAATAAATTTTAAAATAAGTAAAAATACATAAAAATAATGATAAATAAATTTAAAAATGACAAATCAATTATGCCAACACCCCTAGCAAATTTGTCTACGTTTCCAGAGTTGGCCATAAGCTGCAGATGCCATCTTTCTGGACTGTCTTTGAAATTCTGATGTTTTTGCACTTCAAAGAGGTACCAAGACAATGGATGGGATGTAGAGAGTGGGTCCTAGTCCCCAATTCAGAAAATGTTAGACTTATTTTATGAGCCTAAATGACTTTGTTTCATTGTCAAAATCTTCCTTCACCAAAGGATTAAAACTAGCCAGAACACGATAAATTGTTAATTATGTAGTCTATTAATTAAGACTTTCTACATAAAATAATTATCAGTGAAGTCTCTATCTCAACTGGTTAGTGAACATCTTTATTATTGATGTGGCAAAACAAATAGGAGGGCCTTTAACAAAATTATTTTAAATCTACTGTCACTTCCCTTTCTTGTAGCATTCTTAAAGACTCTTTATCATCATCAAATGAACCTTCTGTTCACTTCAATTCCATTGACAAGAACTGTAAGCTCCTGTGTTAATTCTATGTAATAAATCAACACTTCTAAATAAGATTTATATATTTAAAAATAAATGTTGGTAACGTTACTGCTCAGTACAATTTTCTATATTAGAAAGGCCACATAAAGTTTTTAATCTTTTAACGGCTTAAAAAGTAAGTGGTGACTGGCACCCAAACCTAAAAGAAAGCCAGCAACAGGTCTCAAGAAAATTGCGCAGAGAGCCCATCAGACATTAAGTAAATATACTTTACTTCTGTTTCCAATCCCTTTTTGTTTGGTTACCATGGCAACCTGTTTTGTGGGGGTCACTTGGAATGTATAAGAATTTGCTGCAATTAGATGCTTGCATCCTATTGGCCAGTATGAGTAGTAGTAAAACTAGAAAGAAATAAAAGACAGCAAAAGGCCCTGATGAATGTGGACAAAGCCAACATGAACTTTAGGAACCAAAGAAAAAATTTGTAAGCCTAATTATCTTTCAGAGCTATTTTCAAAGTTGTTCTTAATAAAACATCCACATCCTCTAGCCTGTGATTTCTCACCTTGTTGACCTTCCAAACTACCCTTCAGCTGTAAGACCTATATTGCAATTGATTGTATTTTTGTTATTCTTTAATTGTTTTATGCATATGTCTTATGCCTTTAAGAGATTACAAAAGTCTGTTTGTGGTAGGGGCCACATCTTAAACTTTTGAGGCAGCAAAAAGGAGAAACCCACAGAAGGGGAATTACATGTGATGGGTTGGGGTCTAGGTTCTGAAACCAATGCATTGTACAGCATTTAGCCATGTCCCTTTAACTTCACTGAGTCTTGATTTCTTAACTGATTTTATTGAAGTACAGTTGATTTCCAATGTTGTGTTAATTTCTACTGTATAGCAAAGTGATTCACTTAAAAATATTCTTTTCCATATTCTTTTCCATTGTGGTTTATCACAGAATATTGAATATAATTCCCTATGCTACACAGTAGGACTTTACTGTTTATCTAGTCTCTATATAATAGTTTATATGTGCTAACCTCTGTTTCTATAAGAGTCACCATTTAGGGATGTCATTTTTAGATTATTTTCTTCTCTCTGCAGTGTTAGGCCTATGATATACTGTTTATTTCCTGAATTAAGTTTTAATTGCTCAATATTTTCTTTTAAAATTGTCTTAGGCAACCCTAAATATATAAAGATAACTGCCTTTTCTTCAATACTCACTTTGTTATGGACTCAGACTGTAAATTTTAAATCCATAGTTGGAGGGAGTGAAGGTGTTCTACTTCTAGGATGCAAAGAGGAAGCAAGTTAAATATATAGTTATATTCAGAGAAAAAAATAATAACAGCATCAGTACATGCTCAAAACCTTGCTTAGCCTGACTCATGAGAGGCAAAGCTACATTACTGTTGTGTGTCATCCAGGTCTAGAGATTCTGAATGACAGAAATTGTTTACTTACAATAGCCTCACTGTGGTGTGTGTGTTTTTTTATTTGAAATAGTATCTACTAAAGTTTAGACTTATCACTAGACATATCAAATGATTTCAATTCTCAGCTTGATTGTTTACAATTCAAAGATTATCTAAATTCTCCTCCACTCACTATGATCACTCCAAATGCTTTAAGCCCTTGTTCAGCCTGCTTAAGGAGGTTATCCATTCAGGCTTTATTTCAACACCTTCAATGGCAAGAAACCCACCATGTCCCAAAGCCGTTCATCCTGTGTTCAAGCACCTCTGTTAGATAATTCTTCCTTATATTAAAACAAAATCCCCCTTCCCTGTTATTCTCAGGCTAGAACTGGTCTCATGACATTGTTTGGAATTCTTTTCCTTTGAGTACATATAAGTTTTCCAAGACTTTCTTCAAAAGGCACCCAGAGCTACACACAATCCTCTGTGCTGACTAATGTTCAGTCGCCCAGTTTGCCCAAGTTCATGTCCATGATACTGTGCATATAATAGATGACTATCACCTCCAGAGGTTAATTCAACAAGCATGATTATGTGTCTGTTTGGGGCTCTGTGCTGGAGATACAAAGATAAATTAGACAACATCTCTGTTTTCAGGGAGACAATGGTCTAGAGGAAGAGCCAAGAATGTCAGCAAATATGTTCAACAGAAGGGATGAGGGCTAAGGCGGAGAATACAGTAACGTTTCAAGAGTATGTTTTCAGTGCTCCCTGGGGAGTAGGAAAGAGCCAGGAAAAGTTTCATAAAAGAGGTATTACCAAGGAATCCACACAGAAAGAGCTTTCTGGGAAGAAGCAATAGTATAAGCAAAAGCCCTGACATAAAGACTCAACATGATAAATTCAGGGAACTCCAAAAAGTTCATTATAACTGGGTATGAAATGCTGGGTATGAAGCATGGGAAGTATGAGCTCATATACATACTCAAAGAAGCATTTGAGTATGAGAACTTCTATTTTAATTGATTTTTACCCCAAGAACTAGTCAAATATTAAGCATTACTGATATTTCATTTGAATTGACACTGGCACCCTCAATAGGTTTAAATGTCAAACTGTCACATATCACAAACAGTGACATGTAAGCAAAGCAACTTGAAAGAAAAATGGGAATTCCACACATGAAGCCCTGGACAGTTAGCCATCACCATTTTGTTTTTATTTAAAATGCTGTATATATTAGCTACTTTAAAGTAGATAATCCTCACAAAATAGACAAGTGACTTTTTAAAATTTAATTTTATTTTTAAACTTTACAATATTGTATTAGTTTTGCCAAATATCAAAATGAATCTGCCACAGGTATACATGTGTTCCCCATCCTGAACCCTCCTCCCTCCTCCCTCCCCATACCATCCCTCTGGGTCATCCCAGTGCACCAGCCCCAAGCATCCAGTATCGTGCATTGAACCTGGACTGGCGACTCATTTCATACATGATATTATACATGTTTCAATGCCATTCTCCCAAATCTTCCCACCCTCTCCCTCTCCCACAGCT
>NW_011494613.1:1829072-1829217 GCF_000754665.1 Bison bison bison | reverse complement strand
TGATGTGCAGAAGCTTTTAAGTTTAATTAGGTCCCATTTGTTTATTTTTGCTTTTATTTCCAATATTTCTGGGAGGTGGGTCATAGAGGATCCTGCTGTGATGTATGTCGGAGAGTGTTTTGCCTATGTTCTCCTCTAGGAGTTT
>NW_011494613.1:1825976-1828415 GCF_000754665.1 Bison bison bison | reverse complement strand
CCTTTGTCAAAGATAAGGTGTCCATATATGCGTGGATTTATCTCTGGGCTTTCTATTTTGTTCCATTGATCTATATTTCTGTCTTTGTGCCAGTACTATACTGTCTTGATGACTGTGGCTTTGTAGTAGAGCCTGAAGTCAGGTAGGTTGATTCCTCCAGTTCCATTCTTCTTTCTCAAGATAGCTTTGGCTATTCGAGGTTTTTTGTATTTCCATACAAATTGTGAAGTTATTTGTGACAAGTGACTTTTGAAAGATCTCATCAAACAAAGGCAAAACTAAAAACTCTAATAAGATAAGCAAAATAAGAGTTTAAAAAAAAAAAGGGAGCGCTAATCCTTCTACTCCATGTAGAATCTTTTTGTCAGGTAAAAATACTAACAACACATTCAAATCTGTTAAGTCATTGACATATGACTTAAGATATGAATTTACATGTAGAATATGAAGACTTTACAAAGTTTACTAAACTCAATAAAGTTTATAAGCCTCTTTTGCAGAGTTTTTATTTAATAACTTTGGTTATTTTCTTCCTGCCTTAGGAAACATGGTCAAAAGCATTCTCAAGGCCATGTGGAGACCTCAGCAGATGATGCAGTGTCTCTACCCAGAACTTTTTGTTGTTGTTCAGTCGCTCAGTCATGTCTGACTCTTCTTGACCCTGTGGACTGCAGCACGCCAGGCTTCCCTGTCCTTCATCATCTCCCGGAGCTTGCTCAAACTCATGTTTGTTGAGTCAGTGATGCCATCCAACCATCTCATCCTCTATCATCCCCTTCTCCTCCTGCCTTCAATCTTTCCCAGCATCAGGGTCTTTTCCAATGAGCCGGCTCTTCACATCAGGTGGCCAAAGGACTGGAGCTTCAAGTTCAGCATCAGTCCTTCCAATGACTATTCAAGGCTGATTTTCTTTAGGATTGACTGGTTTGATCTCCTTGCAGTCCAAGGGACTCTCAAGAGTCTTCTTCCTCCTGTGGACATCTTACAACAGCTCCAGTATCCCTGTATCTGAGGGTTCACTCTAGATCTGCAAATAGGTAGGCCAAAAGTTTGTGTCAGGTGTGTGCAGGCTCAGTTATGTCTGACTCTTTGTAACTCCATGGATTATAGCCTGCCAGGCTCCTCTATCCATGGAATTTTTTACTGGGTGATTAATGTTTAGCCAATGACAGACAAGAGTCAGAGAGTATTTACTCTGCTTCAAGTGGAACAATTGAAAAAAATTCTTAAAAAAAAAAATTCTTTTTATTTTCGGCTGCGCTGGGTCTTTGTTGCCGGGCAGGCTTTTCTCTAGTAGCGGTGAGCGGGGGCTACTCTCGGTTGCAGTGTGTGGGCTTCTCGTGGTGACTGCTCGTCTTGCAGAGCACAGGCTCTCAGGAGCATGGGCTCTTCAGGAGCTGTGGCACGTGGGCTCAGTAGTTATGCCTCCCAGGATCTAAAGCAAAGGCTTAATAGTGTGGCACACAGGCTTAGTTGCTCCCAGGCATGATCAAGCTCCCGTCTCCAGCATTGGTAGGGTTGTGGATTCTTTACCCCTGAGCCACCAGGGCAGCCCTCAGAAAAATTCTGTACTGGCTCCTAAGCTCTCCATGGGAGTGAACCCTAGTTTCCCACAGCAGGAACTGCCATGCAAATTTGAGGTTAGTAGACATTTATCTCACAGCAAAGAATGTAAAAGGAACTTTCACATATAAAGATGAGTTGTACATTTTTCTGTTACAAATAAACAAATGTTCAAAATTTGTTTACCTATTCTATGATGAAAATAGATTGTCATTAGCATACTACCCAGATTTTTTTTAAAGTAAACGAACACCAATCAAACTCCCAGCAAGTTATTTCATGGATATTGACAAACTAATTTTAAAGTTTTTATGGAGAGGTAAAAGGCCCAGAAAACTCAGCAGTGGCCACAGGACTGGAAAAGGTCAGTTTTTATTCCAATCCCAAAGGAAGGCAATGCCAAAGAATGCTCAAACTACCGCACAATTGCACTCATCTCACACGCTAGTAAAGTAATGCTCAAAATTCTCCAAGCCAGGCTTCAGCAATACATGGACCATGAACTTACAGATGTTCAAGCTGGTTTTAGAAAAGGCAGAGAAACCAGAGATCAAATTGCCAACATCCTCTGGATCGTCGAAAAAGCAAGAGAGTTTCAGAAAAACATCTATTTCTGCTTTGTTGACTATGCCAAAGCCTTTGACTATGTGGACCACAATAAACTGTGGAAAATTCTGAAAGAGATGGGAATACCAGACCACCTGACCTGCCTCTTGAGAAACCTATATGCAGGTCAGGAAGCAACAGTTAGAACTGGACATGGAACAACAGACTGGTTCCAAATAGGAAAAGGAGTACGTCAAGGCTGTATATTGTCACCCTGCTTATTTAACTTATATGCAGAGTACATCATGAGAAACGCTGGGCTGGAAGAAG
>NW_011494613.1:1798162-1825789 GCF_000754665.1 Bison bison bison | reverse complement strand
GTCAACAAAGGTCCGTCGAGTCAAGGCTATGGTTTTTCCAGTGGTCATGTATGGATGTGAGAGTTGGACTGTTAAGAAAGCTGAGTGCTGAAGAATTGATGCTTTTGAACTGTGGTGTTGGAGAAGACTCTTGAGAGTCCCTTGGACTACAAGGAGATCCAACCAGTCCATCCTAAAGGAGATCAGTCCTGGGTGTTCATTGGAAGGACTGACGCTGAGGCTGAAATTCCAATACTTTGGCCACCTCATGCAAAGAGTTGACTCATTGGTAAAGACCCTGATCCTGGGAGGGATTGGGGGCAGGAGGAGAAGGGGACGACAGAAGATGAGATGGCTGGATGGCATCACTGACTCAATGCACATGAGTTTGGGTGAACTCCGGGGGTTGGTGATGGACAGGGAGGCCTGGCCTGCTGTGATTCATGGGGTCACAAAGAGTCAGACACGACTGAGCGACTGAACTCAACTGAAGTGAAAAGGCCCAGGCTAGCCAACACAGTTTTGGAGAACAGAGTTAGAGCACTGATGACACTACACTTCAAGACTTACTGTAAAACTACTTATCAAGGACATGGAAGCAACCTAGATGTCCATTAGCAGATGAATGGATAAGAAAGCTGTGGTACATATCCACAATGGAGTATTACTCAGCTATTAAAAAGAATACATTTGAATCAGTTCTAATCAGGTGGATGAAACTGGAGCCTATTATACAGAGTGAAGTAAGCCAGAAAGAAAAACACCAATACAGTATAATAATGCATGTATATGGAATTTAGAAAGATGGTAACGATAACCCTGTGTACGAGACAGCAAAAGAGACACTGATGTATAGAACAGTCTTTTGGACTCTGTGGGAGAGGGTGAGGGTGGGATGATTTGGGAGAATGGCACTGACATGTATATCATCATATGTGAAACAATTTGCCAGTCCAGGTTCAATGCATGATACAGGGTGCTCGGGGCTGGTGCACTGGGATGACCCAGAGGGATGGTATGGGGAGGGAGGAGGAAGGGGGGTTCAGGATGGGGAACACATGTATACCCGTGGCGGATTCATGTCAATGTGTGGCAAAATCAATACAATATTGTAAAGTAATTAGCCTCCAATTAAAATAAATAAATTTATATTAAAAAAACTATTTATCAAGACAGTGTGGCACTGGCAAAAGAATAAACAAATAGATCAATGCACAGAATAGAGAACCCAGAAATAGACACACATAAAGATAATTGGTCTTTGACAAAGGAGCAAAAGCAAAACAATGGAGTAAAGATTATATTTTAAACTAATTGTGCTGGAACAACTGGAAATTTACATGCCAAAAAAAATTAATTTAGACACATGCCGATATCTTTCACAAAAATTAACTCAAAATGGATCATAGATCTAAATGTAAAACAAAATACTGTAAAACTCCTAGAAGATAATAGGAGCAAACCTAGATGACCTTTGGCACGGTGATGTCTTCTCAGATACAACACCAGAGACATGATCCATGAAAGAAACAATTGATAAGCTGGACTTCTTTAGAATTTAAAACTTCCGCTTTGCAATAGACAACATCAATAGAATTAGAAGACAAATCACAGACTGGGAGACAGTACTTTAAAAAGACACCATCTGATAAAGGACTGTTATTGAAAATATACAAAGAACTCTTAAAACTCAGCAAGAAAACAAACAACTCAGTTGAAAAGTGGGATCTGAACACACACCTCACCACAGAAGATATATAGATGGAAAATAAACATATGAAAAGATGCTCCCCATCACATGTCATCACGAAAATGCAAACAATGAGAACATAAAACAATAATGAGATAATACTACACACCAGTTAGAATGGCCAAAATGTGAGATACTGACAACACCAACTGTAACCTTTGTGTAGAGTTCTACATTTGGGTCTTGTGCCTCAAAAACCAACAGTGCCTCCTCAAACAGAAAATCCCTTTGCCATTTCCTGCTCTACTTGTAGACAATGCACACGTTTGACAATATAACCAAACACACAAACTAACATACATGACTGGACATGTGAACACACTTTCACATCTTTGAAAGTTCACAATTTGAAGGTTCATTCATATGTGGGTGACTTACTGTAATACTAAATGAAAGAGGCCAAAATGAAAAGGCTACATATTGTATGATTTCAACTATATGACATTCTGAGAAAGGTAAAACTGCTGCTGCTGCTAAGTCACATCAGTCGTGTCCGACTCTGCAACCCGAAGACGGCAGCCCACCAGGCTCCCCGTCCCTGGGATTCTCCAGGCAAGAACACTGGAGTGGGTTGCCATTTCCTTCTCCAATGCAGGAAAGTGAAAAGTGAAAGTGAAGTCACTCAGTCGTGTCCGACCCTCAGCGACCCCATGGACTGCAGCCTTCCGAGCTCCCCCGTCCCTGGGATTCTCCAGGCAAGAACACTGGAGTGGGTTGCCATTTCCTTCTCCAATGCATGAAAGTGAAAAGTCAAAGTGAAGTCGCTCAGTCATGTCCAACTCTTCGAGACCCCATGGACTGTAGCCTTCCAGCCTCCTCCATCCATGGGATTTCCCAGGCAAGAGTACTGGAGTGGGTTGCCATTGCCTTCTCTGAAGGTAAAACTATGGAGACAACAAAAACATCAGGGGTTGCCCAGAGTGGGGGATAAAAGAGAGATTAATAGAACAAAGAGGATTTTTAGGGCACTGAAATACTATGAATGGTATTAGCATGGATATATTTCATTATACATTTGTCAAAACCCATAGAATATACAGCATCAAAAGTGAACCCTAAGGTAAACCATGGACTTTGGGTTATTATGATGTCAAAATGTTGAATTTTAATGTCAAAAATGTTCATTTTTGGTCAAAAGTGTACCACTCTGGTGAATGATGTTGATAATTAAGGAGGCACTGCATACGGAGGTGTATGTGGAATCTCTGAACCTTCCTCTCAATTTTGTTATAAATCTAAAACTGCTGCAGAAAAATTGTCCTTAATAAATAAATAGACTCAATCTGTCCTTTCAGAACAAAGATGAGAGTTTAGCCATGAGTGAGAAAGAAACAATTTTTCAAAAGAAACATGTATGGACAGAGCATATTTGAAATGGCACCATTTCTATTATTATGCAATTTCATTAGCAAAAACAATGTGAAAGTGTTGTTCTCACACCTGCACACTTAAAAGCACAAAAATGATTTTCTAACATTCTCAAATTTTGTAAATAAAGGATTTCATGGGAGCTCTTTTTGTTCAAAAAAAAAAAACCATTAAAATGTAACGCCTTTTAGTTAGTTCACAAGAACAACTGATTGAAATTATCGAAGTTGGAAATGTATTACTCAAATTTTAGAAAAAAGGTTGGATAATTGTTGGATGTGACTGAAAAATACAAACTGTTTTAATCATAGCCAATGATGCATTTCTCTTTTTGTTTTTGAAGTACGCTGTGTTTAGCCACTGTAGCAATCAAAAGCAAGCATCAGAAATAAAAACCAAAAACTGTATCACTGTATCAAAAAAAAATTGTTTTTAAAAATTAATGAAGCCTATTTAAATACATTGCAAAATAGATGTTCTATTAATAAATGATATTTTGAACGAGTTAAATTCTTAGAGTACCTCATTTTAAAAAAATTTCTGTTTTGCGTATGTTTTATCATGTACTAAATAAACATTTATATATGTACATTTATACTTATATTGGATATGCATGCTCCAAATACTGTTATGGATAGAGCACAGGTAATGAGAAGGAAGAATGAAAACCAATGGAAGTGTTTCAAGTTGGGAAATATGATCATATTTGCATTTTAAGAACGCATACCCTAGAAATTGTGTAGCTAGTCATGCAAGTTTGGAGACTGACAAGCTAGGAAACTGAGAGTTGAGTAGGATAGAGAACAGAGGAGCCTGGCGGGCTACAGTCCATGAGGTCACAAAAGAGTTGGACACAACTTTGTCCACAACTAAACAACCACAGAGTAGTTAGGCCTAAAACAACATGATAGCAAGGGAGAGAGAGATGAACAATGGCTAACATGAAAAACAAAAACACGGAAAACCAAATGTATGTGGGGATAAGGAAAAGATCTGAAATAAGGATGACTTGACTCAATAGTTAGGGGCATAAGGAATTTCACTGGTAGTGTAGTAGTTACGAAGACAGGCCCTCCCAGACAAGAAATATCAAGAGAACAGTGGATTTAGGAGAGAAAGCTCATATCTGTTGAATCTGAATTGCTATGAGAGATAAGTATTGATATCAGAAGACTGGGCTTACAGAGTCAAGAGTTTCAGCTTATATACTGCTAAGTCATTTCAGTCGTGATTCAGTCTTGATTCAGTCCCAGAATCCCTGGGATTCTCCAGGGAAGAGTACTGGAGTGGGTTGCCACTTCCTTTTCCAATGCATGAAAGTGAAAAGTCAAAGTGAAGTCGCTCAGTCGTGTCCGACTCTTAGTGACCTCATAGACTGCAGCCCACCAGGCTCCTCCGTCCATGGGATTTTCCAGGCAAGAGTACTGGAGTGGGGTGCCATCTCAGCTTATATAATTATACTTTATTTCTTGATTAATGTGGCCTAAAAATGATTGTTTTGCTTTATTTGGGGAAGGAGAAGGGTCAGTTATTTCATCCTGTTAATTCATACTGAGCTTAAAATTAACTAAACTCTTAAATTTTTTACATGTGGTAATGTTAAGGCGTTTCTCTTATACTGTGTTTTTGTCATTGAGTCTTTGGACTTAAGAACAAGGCTTCCCCCTTGTGCTTATCCTATTTTATTTTGTTCAAGACAATCCATCAACTGACTCATCAAGTGCTGTTTGGATAGTGACAACTATCAAGGCCATCAGACAGAGTTTCCAATTTTATTTCATTACTTGCTGCTGCTGCTGCTAAGTCACTTCAGTTGTGTCTGACTCTGTGCAACCCCAGAGATGGCAGCTCACCAGGCTCCTCTGTCCCTGGGATTCTCCACACAAGATAGCTTCTGTTAATTGAAAATTGTATTATTTCATTTTGCCCCTCCTGGCTCCCAAGCACCTGTTACTGAGTTGATTGGAGGCGAAGGGGACGCCAGAGGATAAGATAGCTGGATGGCATCACTGACTCGATGGGCGTGAGTCTCAGTGAACTCCGGGAGTTGGTGATGGACAGGGAGGCCTGGCGTGCCGCGATTCATGGGGTCGAAAAGAGTCGGACACGACTGAGCGACTGATCTGATCCTATTATTATCAATATCTGCCCAGCTGCTAATTTATTTTATGTTGTTGTTGCTGTTGTGTGCGTGTTCAGTCACTAAGTTGTGTCTGACTCTTTGTGACCCCATGGACTGTAGCCCACTAGGCTCCTCCGTCCATTGAATTTCCCAGGCAAGAATACTGGAGTGGGTTTTCATTTCCTTCTCCAGGGGATCTTCCCCACCCAGGGGTCGAATCCACGTCTTCTCATTACTACGCAGGTTCTTTACCACTGAGTCACCAGGGAGGCCCATTGTTGCCGTTACTCTCCCTTATACAACCTTTCCAATCCCACTTATCCTCCTTAAAGCTTCCCTCTACCATATTGGAACTGCACTGGAAGAAGAATTAAGGGCTCTACAACCTTTACTTTCCCACTGATTACAATGATGTATCTCTTCATTTTTTCAGATTCATTAATTCAACAAATATTTCTTCAGTGTCTACCATGTCTCAAACTCTTTTCTAAAAGCTATGATCAGGGCTTCCCTGGTGGTTCAGTGATAAGGACCCGGTGCTTTCACTGCCGTGGGCCCGGGTTTGATCCCTGACCAGGGAACTAAGATGCCATGCAACGTGACCAAATAAATAAAAATAAATAAATAAATAAAAGCTGTGATCATATTAGACAAAAGTTTCTTTGGGCCTTTTCATAGAATTTTAATATTTTTCTACAAGTATTTTCTACATTTTGTTAGATCACTTTCTAGATATTTCAAGTTTTGTTGCTATAATGAAGGCACAGTTTCTATTATTTTTTAATTGACCAGTGCAAATATAAAAACTCTGTTGTTGTTATAGTTGGTCTGCTATCCAGCACGTCATTGAACTCTTCCATCTGTTTTAATACTCTGCTGGTTGTTTTAAGTTTTCCGTGTCTTTCTTTTTCGTCCTTAACATTTCTTACATCTTTGTCTTGCCTTACTACATTGGCCAATGGCAATTACTTTTGCAAGAATTCACAAACCACTCTCTTGACAATTTAATACAAATCGATAGTGACTACCAGTTTACAGTTTATAAATTAGCTTTTCTTCTTTTTCTGGGAAGAAAGTCTGTTAAATTCTCTAGAACCTCTTTCTCCTCAGAATCTTTAAAAAATCTCAGTCCATATTGTACTGCATATGTGAAAGTTGCTAAAAGAGTAGATTTTAAAATTTCTTATCACAAGAAAAAAAATTCTGTAGTTATGGTGATGAATGTCAAATAGACTTATGGTGATCAATTCACAATATATACAAATATCAAATCATTATGTTGTACACCTGAAATTAATACAATGCTGTGTACCAATCAAACCTCAACAACAAAAAAATCTCAGCCCAGATTTTAAACAATTTTCTAAATGAGATTTTGTATACATTCCCTGAGACTACTTTATCTGCCTAAAGTCATGTTTCAATTTGTCTTATAAGAGATTCAGGTAAAGACTCTATAATAGCAGCTGTAAACATAGGTTAAATATATTTAATTCCTGTCTAGCAATAGATGTATTCCTATCACATTATTATACTCAGAGTTGGCCCCTCCAAAAATGATGAGTGGAAAAAGAATGGAATGCATCATAAGGACTATAGCGTGCATGCATGCTCAGTCACTAAGTCATGTCTGACTCTTTGCGACTCCATGGACTATATCCCACCAGGTTCCTCTGTCCATGGGATTCTCCAGGCAAAAATACTGGAGTGGGTTGCCATTTCTTCCTCCAGGGAATCTTCTTGACCCATGGATTGAACCCATGTCTCCTGCATCTCCTATGTTGGCAGGAGGATTCTTTACCATTGAGTCACCTGGATAATGACAAATTTTAATAAGACACCAAATATTATAGTAAAAGGATGAGGGCTCTGAAGCTGAAGTTAATTTAGTATGTCATGGTTGCTGCTGCTGCTAAGTTGCTTCAGTCGTGTCCGACTCTGTGCAACCCCATAGACAGCAGCCCACCAGGCTCCCCCGTCCTTGGGATTCTCCAGGCAAGAACACTAGAGTGAGTTGCCATTTCCTTCTCCAATGCATGAAAGTGAAAAGTGAAAGGGAAGTCGTTCAGTCGTGTCCGACTCTTAGCGACCCCATGGACCGCAGCCTACCAGGCTCCTCCGTCCATGGGATTTTCCAGGCAAGAGTGCTGGAGTGGGGTGCCATTGCCTTCTCCAATGTCATGGTTAGTTCAGAGTAAAATCAGTAGTTAGTGCCTAATTTGTACATACTGTGTGAAGAAAGAGATAACCTCTGTATTTTGTTATTTTTCAAAAGCACTAAATTTTTGTTCAGTTGAAAATATTTTCAGAATAAACCTATCTGGCCATTTCATGGACATGACACATTTGTTTATGAATCAATTATTGTAAATGAGATTGAATTATTATGCTTCTTTTCATTATGCAAATTCATTCATTACACTTTTTGGTTTGGGGGTGCTGTATTTCAGTGTCTGGTTATATTAACACTAAAACAAATACTTGACATATATTTGGAGTGTACTCAGAATAAAATTTAAGTGGTTTGTTGTGAAGTCAGGAAAATTGTTGAGACAGCAAACACATAAAAACAGATTTACTCAGCTACTACATGTTACTATCCATTGCTTGGGTAAAGAAATTTACTAAGAAATAGTACATATATATATATATATATATAGAGAGAGAGAGAGAGAGAGAGAGAGAGAAAATATTTGAGCAGAGTTCAAGGTAACAATTATAGAAAAGCTGCCATATTAATAGGAATCAATAAACTGACCAACTTTTTTCTCTCTACTTTCTGCCAGAGAGACTATTATAAGCAAAATGACAGAAATGGAAAAGGGGAGAAATCCATACACTACATGTAGAGTATATTCTCCAGGATTATATTTCATTTTTTAAGTGATGATATTGTACTTTTTCATCTTCACAAGTTTGAATCACCTCCTCTAATAAAGTTTATTTATCATTTGCAATGACCACTTCCATACTCAAAAATAATAATAATTACATCAAGAAAATAGCAGGTGATACTCCTGATTTTAGCGTTTGCTTTCCAAGAAATGTAAACCATTCATTTTTTTTCCTGCCATCAATTTACTTAATAATTTGGATCATTCAACATCTCCATTAAAAAACCATAATGTGGCTATAAAAAGGATAAGAAAAACTCATACTAAAAGGAGAGCCAAGCAGCAGATAAGAACAGAGCTGGTTAAAAGCACTAAAAGCAGAAATATTTACAGATCATTCATCTTCAGCTTTTTCTAGAGCAACAAATCCAAACAGTGCTGTGCCTTCTGTCGCTTTCTTTCACTTTACAGATGCTGAAAACTTTCAAGTTTCTATCTCCTAGAAGTGGGATAGGAAAAAAAAAGCTGGTTATTATTCCTAAACCCATTGAAATTGCATTTGTGGCATCAAAATGGATTTTTTTTTAAGCAGGATGTTGGATTGACAGTAAAGCAGCTGCTCTGCAGCAAACGAAAGCAAAAATTAATAAGAGACCTTAGCAAAAGAAAGACTATTGGTTTTGCACACCCAGAGCAAATTGGCTGGATTTAGAAGAGCACACTTTGATCTTTTCCAGACTAATTACTGCTCTGTGGTTTGACTGTTTTGTGCATTAGTTGCCCTTCATACAAAACCGAAACTGCTGTGGTACACAGCTGTAATACAAATGAAAATTTGACATTCAGTAAACAAAGCATGGCAAGGGTCATTCTTTTAGCACAATAACTGCATAATACAATTTTAGAATGCCTTTTGTATACAAAAAATTACACATTTTAAGGCAGTTTTGAACTCAGAGTAGGCAGTCAAGGCTGTTTGTAAAGGATAGAGAAATTGCTCCCAACTCTAATCTATAAATACAGATTGAAAACAGTTTATTTCAACATTTAGAAATGCTGAGGAATTTACATATTTACAGAAATAAGTGTGTCTGTTTTTAGAAGATGGTTTTTCATTTGTCTATAAGGTTAATTGGGAGCAGATTTCTTAAGTAGCTGTTTGCAGTGGCAATAATGGTGTTGATTCACCAATTTGATTCTAGATTTGCTTCTGGGAAAGAATTCAGATTCTTTTATGTGGAGACTCTATATTAAAGTATTTAATGCTTTCTTTATGTTTCAGAAAATATAATGAATAAACATTTTCAACAACTACCAAAATTGAAGAACTTTCCATTTTTCATTATATAAATATCACCATAATTATTAAAGCATAAATCTCTATCTGCATAAGAAATACATTTACCTTACAACTGAGTTTTCCTTCAAAAAGGGCCTGACTTTATGCAGTTTGTATTTTTAATGTATTTTGACAATCACTCTAACAAGCTGTACAATAACGTATCATCATATTCCCAAAAAGTAGATCAAATATATTGAAAGGCTTTTATAATACCTGACTCAGTTTGTATTTAAACCAAATTAACCTTTGGAGCTAGCTATACAAATGTTACCTAGTTTTTTTTCCAACACACATATTTATGCAACTTTGAGAATATCTATAAATTCAAACAATTTACAATAATCCCATTATTTAATGCTGAAATATGTAAAATACAGAGAAATATTTGATCAAAGAATTGACTTATCAAAAAACATTGCTTTTTGCTTTGTTTATGCTTTGTTTCAAATGTTTCAAACATTTGAAAAGAGGTGATTTAAAGAAGATTAATGATACAGTTTACTCAATTAACTGTTCATTAGAAACTGAAAAAAAATTTATCCAGGATTGATTAATAACCAATAACCATAACCAAGCCAGTATACCATGAGTGTTGAAAATACTGAATTCTTCCATTCAACCATTTAAAAATACCACACATTAGATGTTGAGCAAGTTTTATTTCAGTCATTATTTCTTTAATTGCTATATGATTTATATAAATTTTATGACCTTCAGAGCCTCCCCTTTTTGCTTTCAAAATTTAGCTGGATACATTTTTCATAGACACACAAAGCTGCTTCATAAATGCCTGTTTCTCTGGCTCATTTACCTTTACCTCACAGAACAGCTATCTTGGGTGGGGGTTGAGGGGGGGTAGTTACCTATTCACAGCAAGACTTGAGAATTCAGCACAAAAGATTTTCACAATATGTTTAGGAGAGGCCCAAAGCTCCGGTGCTAAGCGCCATGTGGAAAGGTAGATAAATACATAGAGACAGAACTGTAGACTTTAGCCAAGTGGCTTGAAGAATAACAGAGAATCTATAATGCTTTCTGCTTCAGTGGCAATCAAACTCAACCTCTGCAAATTAATCAGCCTGCAAAACACCAAGAATGGAGAAAAGAGGATATTGATTCCTGGAGAAGTCACCTATATTTTATTTTCCCATTAAAAATAATCACAGAACGCTATCTAAAATGTGAACATTTTCCCCTCCCTGAAGTATAAAATAGACCAGTTCCTTTTTGATAATATTTCAAAGATTATCTCAGAATGACTCCATGAAACACTTTGGTTTTAATTTTTATCATGGGAGAAAATTATTAAGTATACCCATAAAAGCATTATTGGCCATGCACTTTTTCCGAGGGTGTTAGTGTCCTGGGGTTATAGTAATTTACTGATGACACTGTTCCGTGTGCTTTCTTTCCTATGACCACTGACTCCTTAATGTCCCTTTCCATTTAATTTTATCCTCAGTTGTCCCTTCAGGTTTGGAAACTATCTGCAAAGAAACAAGAAATTTTAAATTAGTTTTATTTTTCCCTTTTCAAAATAAGTTTCCTGGTTAAACACCCAAATGAAAGACCCCCTTCTGACTTACCTTAACTCATAAATCTAAAGCAAATATGTTCATTGGGTTAAAATTTTTTACAACAAAACTTCTGAAAAATGGAAGTTGGGTTTTACTTAGCAGTGGAAGCTGTTTTTCATGTTTCCATAATTATCCTGTAAAACAATAAATAATTCTTTCATGTGCTATACAATCAATTACAGCCTTGTGATTGAAAGACTTTTTGAATACCACCCCCCACAATAGTTAATGTCCCAAGTTTGTGCTTTGGGAGTTATTAGAGTTAGTTATCATAAACACTGTTTTAAATTTTAAAAACACCTAATTAAATGGAAGCCATTCATAAATAGCAACAAGCACAAATCAGAATGAAATAATAAAGTCTCCATGTCTGTCCTCTTTTCCCACAAGACTCTTAGAACATTTTGTCCCCAGGGAAAAACTGAAATTTGTCAGCTAGCTAGACAGCTTTGTTGAGTAAACTGGCCACCACTGTCACCAGCGTGTTTGGATATTAAAAAATGGCAGCAACTGTCATCCACCGCTAGAAATACTCCCCAAAGCAAGATGGCCCCAGGTCATTCCGAGACCAGGTCATATTGGTCATGCCACTCTGCTTCCTTCTGGCAAGAACTTAACTCCATCCAGATCAAGAGAGGAAAAAAACTCTCAACCTCTGGGTGAAATGTGTTTGCAAGAACTCTCATTGAAAAAACTTATCTTCATTTTCTTAAGGTTGGAGGTTACAGGGTAGTTTTAAAATGGACTTAATACTTGCTGATTACTGAGAAGATTAAAGGCAGAAATGGCAAGACTGGATGGCAGGGTCGCTACCAAAAACTTCACACCACCACTCTCTTTTAGCCTGCTTTTCACTCCTGTGTATTCAGATGCTCAACTAGATTTGAAAATTTCAGGATTTATCAAGAGCTAGACAAGATAACATATTTCAAACATTTCATCATCAAATGAAGGTTGGTTATAGAGCTGATTGGCCTTTCGCCTTAGGGAAATTATTTCACATTTCTCTTCCTCATTTATAAAGTGGGGTAATAGACAGTTTGTGGAATAAAGCCTCACAAGGGCAAATGAATGAAATTGTACCTTTAAATGGTTTAAAGTCAGGAACAATTTGAGTTAAAAATATTACTTTTCACACATTGTGATCTTACATCAAAGCAAGGGGAATATGCTGCTTATTCATTTGAACAAATCCAGTAGCAATCATGCTTATTAAATCCTTGTACATAGTTCTGTGATAAAAGCCGTGTTGTCATACAGGAGGCTAATCATCTCAAATGAGAGACCTTATATGAAAGTAGTGTATAAAGTATAAAAATATAAAATACTACACTTGTAATAAAAATAGTAATAGTATTAAGTGCTTGTGTGTGAGTGCTAAGTCATGTCCGACTCTGTGACCGCATGGACTGTAACCCACCAGGCTGCTCTGTCCACGGAACTTCCCGGGCAAGAATATTACAGTGGGTTGTCATTTCTTCCTCTAGGGGATTAAGTACTTATCCTGTACCAAACAGTATATTCTACAAGGGTTTATTTACCATCACAGCAACCTTGGGAGATAAATGCTTTTGTGTGTGTGTTAGTCACTCAGTCGTGTCAGACTCTTTGCCACCCCATGGACTGGGGCCTACCAGGCTCCTCTGTTCATGGGATTTCCCAGGCAAAAATACTGGATTGGGTTGCCATTTCCTTCTCCAGGGGATCTTCCTGACCCAGGGATTGAACCCGGGTCTCCCTCATTGCAGCCAGATTCTTTACCATCTGAGCCACACCGTAGGGCTGAAATGTTTTTATCACCATTTAAAAATCTGTACACCTAAGACCAAAGGACCCTGAGTCACTTGGCTGTTTCACACAGCAATAAGGAGAAACTAGGGAAGAGAGAAACAAGGTCCGTCTGATTTCCAAAGCCCAGGACATGGAACACCCCACACTATGTACACGATGGCTCTGGCAATGATGTTTGCCTTTCCGCTGTATTAGATGGCAATATGGTGGTTTTGTCATGATTGACAATTTGTACCTTTGAAAATGCAGATGCTGTTTGAGTTAAAATGTTGAAACATGGCATATTTTGTACATAAAATGTATTTTTCTAAATTACTCTTCTAGTGCAGCATTTACTTTTAGAGGAAAGGAAGTAAATAATGGATCCCAGAAGAAATTACTTTTGTTCTTATTTTGTTGTTCATATGAGTACAATAAGTGCTAGAAACACAAACCAATTACATCATTACTTGTTAACTAACAGTCACATTTTTAAGTGTTTAGTGCTAACCTTCGAGGCACCAGAAAATATTGCTGACAGTGGCTGTAATCACATCATTGTGTATTCAAATAAACACATGATTGCCAATTCTGCATATGAAATTTCTAACCTGGAAATTTCTTGGTATGAAAATAACAGCTCCAACAGTAATTCACTAAGTCATCTGAGTCAAGAATTTATAGTTAGTCGTAGTTCAGTCGCTCAGTCGTGTCCGACTCTTTGCAACACCATGGACTGCAGCATGCCAGGCTTCCCTGTCCAACACCAACTCCTGGAACCTACTCAAACTCGTCCATTGAGTCGGTGATGCCATCCAACCATCTCATCCTCTGTTGTCCCCTTTTCCTCCCACCTTCAATCTTTCCCAGCATCAGGGTCTTTTCAAATGAGTCAGTTCTTTGCATCAAGTGGCCAAAGTATTGGAGTTTCAGCTTCAACGTCAGTCCTTCCAATGAGTATTCAGGATTGATTTCCTTCAAGATCGTCTAGTTGGATCTCCTTGCTGTCCAAGGGACTCTCAAGAGTCTTCTCCAACACCACAGTTCAAAAGCATCAATTCGAAAAAAAAAATCTAAAAACAAAACAAAAGCATCAATTCTTTGGCGCTCAGTTTTCTTTATAGTCCAACTCTCGCATCCACACATGACCACTGGAAAAACCATAGCCTTGACTAGATGGACCTTTGTTGGCAAAGTAATGTCTCTGCTTTTGAATATGCTGTTTGGGTTGGTCATAGCTTTTCTTTCACGGAGCAAGTGTCTTTTAATTTCATGGCTGCAGTCACCATCTGCAGTGATTTTGGAGCCCCAAAAAATAAAGTCAGTCACTGTTTACACTGTTTCCCCATCTATTTCCCATGAAGTGATGGGACCAGATGCCATGATTTTAGCTTTCTGAATGCTGAGTTTTAAGCCAACTTTTGTACTCTCCTCTTTCACTTTCATCAAGAGGCTCTTTAGTTCTTCACTTTCTGCCATAAGAGTGATGTCATCTGCGTATCTGAGGTTATTGATATTTGTCCTGGCAATCTTGATTTCAGCTTGTGCTTCATCCAGTTCAGCATTTCTCATGATGTATTCTGCATATAAGTTAAATAAGCAGGGTGACAAAATACAGGCTTGACATATTCCCTTTCCGATTTGGAACCAGTCTGTTGTTCCATATCCAGTTCTATCTGTTGCTTCTTGACGTGCATACAGATTTCTCAGGAGGCAGGTCAGGTGGTCTGGTATTCCCATCTCTTTAAGAATTTTCCACTGTTTGTTGTGATCCACAGTCAAATGCTTTGGCATAGTCAATAAAGCAGAAGTAGATGTTTTTCTGGAACTCTCGCTTTTTCATTGATCCAACGGATGTTGGCAATTTGATCTCAGGTTCCTCTGCCTTTTCTAACTCCAGCTTGAACATCTGGAAGTTCACAGTTCACGTACTGTTGAAGCCTGGCTTGGAGAATTCTGAGTCAAGAATTTATAAGAATCCTGTTTTTCAAATATACATTCTATCATTTTGATTATGATAACAACAAGCTATATTCTTTACAACAGAAGAAACTGACAAAGAAAAGCTATAATAGATGGTGAAACAAAGTGCTTTAGTTTCTTCTAAAAGTGAAGTCATCTTAAACTGGTTCAACCACTTAAGGCTACTTCTAACTTCTAAAATATTTTATAAGAAAAAATCAATTCCAAACACTCATTCACCACAATTTATACTTCAGACTATTGTAATTAATTTTGGAAAGTGGTATATAAAAGAAAAAAGGACTACAAGTTCACCTACAGTAATATAAATCTTGCTAAAATAGTGAAAATGATAACTGGAAGTTTCATTATGATGCAGAGGAAATATCTCCTCATATCAAATATTTTCCTTATTCTACCATTATAGATCTATGAAAAGCTCGGAGAAACATTAGGAGCTGTGTTTTGAAGAAACTTAGTGTGAACTTCGCTAACCATGATCCAAATTAGTTTTTTGATTACTCTTTCAAGAAATTGCAGTATTTCATGCAAAATGGTATCACTTTACTACTAAGGTAATTTTTTTTTACTCATCATGAAATAAAAATCTATATTTTGCTCTTCCTTGCATGTCTCTTTAAAACCTCAAAGCAGAAGAATGACTCATATTTTAAACCATTTTCTTTTTTAATCTTCTTCATTCTTCTATTTCTAAAGGGATATTTAGTTTTAACTAGATTGCAATTTCATTTGAAAAGACCTGAACAGGGTTTCTAGAAGGTTTTAAAGATTACCCACGGATAGTATTTTTGGCTGCTGCTGCTGCTGCTAAGTTACTTCAGTTGTGTCAGACTCTGTGCAACCCCATAGACAGTGGCCCACGAAGCTCCCCTGTCCCTGGGATTCTCCAGGCAAGAACACTGGAGTGGGTTGTCATTTCCTTCTCCAATGCATGACAGTGAAAAGTGAAAGTGAAGTTGCTCAGTAGTATCCGACTCTTAGTGACCCCATGGACTGCAGCCTACCAGGCTCTCCCATCCCTGGGATTCTCCAGGCAAGAACACTGGAGTGGGTTCCCATTTCCTTCTCCAATGCATGTATGCATGCTAAGTCGCTTCAGTTGTGTCCGACTCTGTGCAACCCCATGGACAGCAGCCCACCAGGCTCCTCCGTCCACAGGATTCTCTAGGCAAGAATACTGGAGTGGGTTGCCATTTCCTTCTCTGGTATTTTTGGCAGCTACCTTTAAAGATGCAAGGAGCTGTAAAAAATGGTACATCTAGATTTAATACAGATAATATTTGGTTCTTTGAGATAGAAACAATGTAATGGTGATATTGCAGAAAAGATAGGTAAAATGTGCTTTTACATCTAACATCTCTTTGGACAAGCCGAGTGTTCTTTGTAGAATTGTATTATATTGACAATGTTAACTACATGAGTGAATTTCTCATACAATGACAACAGAAACATCTGGTATTGTTTTTAATTCAAATAGTTAAATATACACAATATTATTTCATGTTTACTTACAATGAGAGTATGAAACTCAATGCATGTGGCAAAAATTATTGTCATATCATTTCTATGAAAAATAAAGGGGCAAGTATTAAACTCCTAATTTTTCAAATACTTAAAGCTAGCTATGAAAAGCCAAAGGTAAAAATAAGAACTAATAATAACAAATTATAAATAATTAAGAAAAGTTTTTTTCTTCTTTTTTTATTGTATCTATATGAGATGACAAATTCTAATTAAGTTTATTTAGCAATCATTTCACAATATATTCAGTTCAGTTCAGTTCAGTCGCTCAGTCGTGTCCGACTCTTTGCAACCCCATGAATCGCAGCATGCCAGGCCTCCCTGTCCATCACCAACTCCCGGAGTTCACTCAGACTCACGTCCATCGAGTCAGTGATGCCATCCAGCCATCTCATCCTCTGTCGTCCCCTTCTCCTCCTGCCCCCAATCCCTCCCAGCATCAGAGTCTTTTCCAATGAGTCTACTCCTCACGTGAGGTGGCCAAAGTACTGGAGTTTCAGCTTTAGTATCATTCCTTCCAAAGAAATACCAGGGCTGATCTCCCTCAGAATGGACTGGTTGGATCTCCTTGCAGTCCAGGGGACTCTCAAGAGTCTTCTCCAACACCACAGTTCAAAAGCATCAATTCTTCGGTGCTCAGCCTTCTTCACAGTCCAACTCTCACATCCATACATGACCACTGGAAAAACCATAGCCTTGACTAGATGGACCTTTGTTGGCAAAGTAATGTCTCTGCTTTTTAATATGCTATCTAGGTTGGTCATAACTTTCCTTCCAAGGAGTAAGCATCTTTTAATTTCATGGCTGCAGTCACCATCTGCAGTGATTTTGGAGCCCCCAAAAATAAAGTCTGACACTGTTTCCACTGTTTCCCCATCTATTTCCCATGAAGTGATGGGACCGGATGCCATGATCTTCATTTTCTGAATGTTGAGCTTGAAGCCAACTTTTTCACTCTCCACTTTCACTTTCATCAAGAGGCTTTTTAGTTCCTCTTCACTTTCTGCCAATATATAAGTCAACCATTAAAAAATTCATTGTTTTCCTTTGTCCAAGTACTGTGCTATTTTACAAAAAAATTATTTAGTTAATGGGGCTTCCCAGGTGGTTCAGTGGTAAAGAATCTGTCTGCCAATGTAGGAGACACAAGGGACACAGATTTGACCCCTGGGTTGGAAAAGATCCCCTGGAGCAGGAACTGGCAACCTGCTCCAATATTCTTGCCTAGAAAATCCCATGAACAGAGGAGGCTGGAGGGCTACATGGGGTTGCAAAGACTCAGACACGACTGAGCACACACACATAGTTAATTCCTTATAACAATCACATGAAGTAGGTAGGCATCCATTTTAAAGATGAAGATAAGCTTAAAAAGATTAAACAACTTGTCAAAGGTCACAGGCTGACTTTAAGTCTACTAAAATCTTAAATATAGTCTAGTAACTGTCCCTCACTGTTCAACAGCTATGAAAATAATGAGAAGCATAACTTTCTTAAACACACTACAAATTACGGTAACAAAATACAAATTGGGGATTTTTGCGTGGAAAATGTAGAAATTGGGATTTCTGGAATATATTAAATAAACATTTATTAGCAAATATATAGTAAATACCTTCTATGGTCTAGGTACTGGGCCAGGTGTCTATGATACAATGATGAAAAAGGACATAGTCCTTGCTCTCCAAATAAGCACTGTCTAAACAAATATTTAACAGATGACTGCAATACAACAAGAGAGGTGCTATCATAATTAGAATGCATGTGTGTGTGCTCAGTCATGTCCAACTCTTTGTGACACCATAAGCTATGGCCTGCCAGGCTCCTCTGTCCGTGGAATTTTCCAGGCAAGAATGCTGGAGTGGGTTGCCATTTCCTCCTCCAGGGGATCTTCGTGACCCAGGGATGGAACCCACATCTACTACATCTCTTGCATTGGCAGGAAGATTCCTTACCACTGAGCCACCTGGGAAGCCCCAGTGATGAGAATAGCTAATCCTTTTTGAGGACTTATAATGTGCCAGCTATTGTTAATAAGCACTTTATCTATTTACTCAAGTAACCCTCTCAGCAATCTATGGATACTATAGAGATAAAGAGGTAGGTTTAACATCTATTGGAACACAGAGAAGAAAATCTTCCACTGTCTAGAGAAGTCAGGAATTTGAGCTGAGTCTATAGGATGCATATCTCGACAAGAGGGAGTAACATATCCATCAGTATAACATAAATTATCCCCCAGGAACCCCAAATCCCCAAGTCTTGGTGGCTTATAACAACAAAGATTTATAGGTCCCAAACCTGTCAGCTTAGCTTGGGGACCCTTCACGTCTCCTCACTCTGGGACTCAGACAGAGTCTCCTTTGTCCAGAGCACCACTAATTACTACAGCAAGAAAAGGGGATTTCACAAATTATTCAATGGCTCTTCGAGTCTCTATCTATGAGATATTTGTCACTTCTGCTCTGTTTTCATTTGCCAAAACAAGTTACATGGCCGTACCTACCTTTATTGGAGAAGGGAAGTGCCATCTTACAATATACCCGGAAGTAAGACACAGGAACACCAGGAAATAACCCTACTGCCTACAAGGTGGTGGAAAGGATAAGCAATCCGAGGAAAAGGACACATACAAAGGCATGGGAGTGAAAGAGTGTTTGGCACACAGTGGTTTCCACTATAAAAGCACAGGATGCACAAGAGAAGTGTGAGGAGGAGAGGAAAAGGTAGGTGAGTGCCAGGTCAGGAAGGTTCTTAACATACTCGGCAAGTGTCAACGTCATCTTTTAGACCATGGAGAGTTATTGCAAGATTTTACGCAGAGGAGAAATCTCAATACTACCAAAATTTTCATTCAGAAAAACCATGCTATCCGAAGCATGAAAGAAAAATTAGAAGAGATTAGAGACGAGGGGACTGTGTGAGGTCACTGTTGCTGTGTGACAAGTTACCACAGACTTAGCAGTTACATAAAACACATCCATTACCTCACAGTTTCTGGAGGTCAGAAGCGAACTGAGTTGAGCTCTCTGCTTTCAGGGCTCACCGAGTTGCAATCCAAGCATCCACTGGGTCATCAGAGGCTTGACTGGGCAGAGTTCCACTTCCAAGCTCCCTCACACTGTCAGGAGAATTCTGTTCCTTGCAGTACAGAACTGAGGGTTTTAGTTTCTTGCTGAAGGCCACCCTCAGCTCCAAAGGAGTCACTCACAGTTCTTTGCTACCTGGGCTTCTCCACATGACCACTATTTTGTGACAGCTTATTTATTCAAAGCCAGCAAGGAAGAAAGTTTCTCACCTCAGGGAGGGTCCAGACCAGCTTTTAAGAGTCTCACCTGATTAAGCCAGGCCCATTTAGGATAATCTTGATGATCTACTGATTTTGAAGTCAATTGATTAGGAACCTTGAAAAGATATTTCAAGATTCAAGGTGAAAAGTATGAGATCCCAGACTGTTGGGTTCAAAAATGTTTGATTCACATACACCTTAAGTTTATATAATTTGACTTTTTATTAAACTTTAATTATCAGTTTGGTCCTTTTTCTCTTATATGTAGAACTGAACTCTGATAATTCTTAAAGTAAATATTCTTTTAAAATATTTTGATCTTTATAAGAAAAAAGCCACAAATATTTCAAATATTTCTGGACATTCTTGCTGTTGTTGTTATTGTTCCATCATTAAGTCGTGTCCAGCTCTTTGTGATGCTATGGACTACGGTATTGCTGAGTTGTCCAAATTTGCTGCCACGTTGAATGTAACATTTAAACAGCATTATCTTTTAGGATTTTAAATAGCTCAGCTAGAATTCGATCACCTTCACTATCTTTGTTCATAGTAATGCTTCCTAAGGCCCACTTGACTCCACATTCCAGGATGTCCAGCTCTGAGTGACCACATCATCATGGTTATCCAGGGCATTAAGATATTTTTTGCATAATTTTTCTGTGTGTTCTTGCCACCTCTTCTTAATCTCTTTTGCTTCTGTTAGGTCCTTATTCATTTCTGTCCTTTATCATTGCAGGTAAGCTATTTAAAATCTTAAAAGATGATGCTGTTAAAGTGATGCACTCAATATGTCAGCAAATTTGGAAAACTTAAATAGTGGTCACAGGACTGGAAAAGGTCAGTTTTCATTCCAATCCCAAAGAAGCGCAATGCCAAAGAATGTTCAAACTACTATACAGTTGGGTTAATTTCACATGCTAGCAAGTTTATGCTCAAAATCCTTCGAGTTAGCCTTCAGCAGTACATGAACCAAGAACTTACAGATGTACAAGCTGGGTTTAGAAAAGGAAGAGGAAGCAGAGATCAAATTGCCAACATTCACTGGATCATAGAGAAAGCAAAGGAATTCCAGGAAAACAACTACTTCTGCTTCATTGACTACACTAAAAGCTTTTGACTATGTGGGTCATGACAAGTTGTGGAAAATTCTTAGAGATGGGAATACCAGACCACCTTACCTATCTCCTAAGAAACATGTATGCAGGTCAAGAAGAAGACATGGAATAAATGACTGGTTCAAAATTGGGAAAGGAGTACCACAAGGCTGTATACTGTCACCCTGCTTATTTAATTTATATGCAGAATACATTATGTGAAATGCCGGGCTGGATAAAGCACAAGCTGGAATCAAGATTGTCAGAAGAAACATCAACAACCTCAGATACACAAATGATACTCTAATGACAGAAAGTGAAGAGGAACTGAAGATTCTCTTGATGAAAGTGAAAGAGGACAGTGAAAAGAGCTGGCTTAAAACTCAATTCAAAAAACTAAGATCATGGAATCTGGTTCCATCTCTTCATGGCAAATAGAAAGAGAAAAAATGGAAAGTGACAGATTTTCTTTTCTTGGGCTTCAATAATTACTGTGGATGCTGACCGCAGCCATGAAATTCAAAGACGTTTGCTCCTTGGAAGAAAAGCTATGAAAACCTAGACAGCATATTAAAAAGCAGAGATGTCACTTTGCCAACAAAGGTCCATATAGTCAAAGCTATGGCTTTTCCAGTAGTTAGGTATGGATACAAGAACTGGACCATAAAGAAGGAAGTCTGCCGAAGAACTGATGCTTTAAAATTGTGGTGCCAGAGAAGACTCTTGAGAGTCCCCTGGACAGCAAGATCACACCAATCAACCCTGAAGGAAATCAACCCTAAATATTCATTGGAAGGACTGTTGCTGAAGCTGACACTCACGTACTTTGGCCATCTGATGTAAAGAGCTGACTCACTGGAAAAGACCCTGATGCTGAGATAGACTGAGGACAGGAGGAGAATGGGATGACAGAGGATGAGATGGTTGGATGGCATCACTGACTCAATGGACATGAGTTTGAACAAAATCCAAGAGGCAGTGGAGGACAGAGGAACCTGGCGTGCTGCAGTATGAGGTCATAAAGAGGGGGACATGTCATAGCAACTGAACGACAATATTGTAGCATTTCCACAGCTTCCTATCAAAACAGTTGTTTTAAAACATGTACATATATATGCATAGGCTAACTTATACATATTTGTGCTATTTTTAAAGGGTAAAATAATTTAATGAGTGTTGTGCAAAACTTCAGCTTATATAATCAGAATTCCAATTCTAAAAAAAATGAAAACCAAACATATTAAAAGGTGTTAGTTGAGCCAAAGGCATGCATTTAGGGCTTAAATGCAGAGACATTTAATAGCTACATTAGAAAGTGATGAACCATCTGCTTCAATTGGCTCTAACTAGAAATATCAGAAAGTGTGCTCATTATGAGCCATAAATGTACATAACTGACTAAAGGGAGAGAAAAAGCCAGGTAATGTCAACGGATGTCTGCACATCCACTGCCCTGTTTCACTTTCAGAGACGTTCTTAATGCTTGCATTTTTCAAATGTGACAAAAATGACCAATACAATTATTTTAGATTCTGTGTCAGATACCATATAGTTTAACTGAAATTAGAGATAGCCAGCAATTGAGGGAGATCAGTTGAGAACAGATGTTAAACTCACTGTAAAGAGGTTGATTTCACTCCTTTAGGAATGAAAAACACTAGTTAAGAAAGTTTTAAAATAATCTTTAAGTGAAGACTCAATCTCTCAACTAATCTTTACACCTGGGAGTAGGGGAGAAAAAAGCTCCCAATTGTCGCTGTTCTTCAAAAAGAAAGTTCACGAAGAATCTCTGCTATCCAGAATTTCTAGGAATCCCAAATACTTACTGTTCAGAAATATTTTTTACATCCTGAGATTTGAAAAATGTCATATTATTTGCACCAAAGAAAACAACTTATTTCATAGAAAACAAACTATACTCCCATAAAAATTAATTTAAATAAATAAAGTGTGTTTCTTGTAAGCAGCATATAATTGAGTTTTACTCTTTTAATCCAATCTGGTAATCGATGCCTTGCAATTATTAGAGTGTTCAAACATTTACATTTCATGCCATAATTGGTATGTTAAAGTCTATCATGTTACTATGTTTCCTGTATATCCCATTTGCTTTTTTCCTTCTCTTTTTTGTCTTATTTGAGATTGAATAAAATATATATATTTTTATGGGTATTGAATTCTAATTTAACAATTTTTTCCCTCAGTACTTGAAAGAGGCTGCTCCACTATTTTCTCATTTGTCTTGTTTCAGATAAGAAATATACTGTCATTTCTTTATCTTGATCTACTTATGCTCATTCCTCAGTAGGTAACATGTATGTGGTAGGCAGAGAAATCCCCCATACATGATTTAGATGATAGTTGTGATTGGGATTTTTGAGCTACTGAGACTTAGATGATTTTTTTATTTGTGTTGATGCTTTAATTGGAGATCTTATGATGTGATGAACATATTTTCCACATGGGATGTGCATTGGCATACTTAGGGTCCAGAAGATCGACTATGCTAGCAGAATAATGACTCCCAGAGACGTTCGTATTCTGTTCCTGGAACCCTTGAATATGTTATATTACACCAAAGAGTAATTAAGGTTGCAGTTAGAATTACAGGGAGATTACCTCATATTATCTGGGGGTGGGGGAGAGGTCCAATTTAATCACAAGAGTCTTTAAAAGTGAAAGAAGTAAAAGAGAGTCAGAGAAAGACTGGATTTAAGTCTTTAAGCTCAAAATGGATTTAAGACTTAAATGTGAGACTGGAAACAATAAAACTCCTAGAGGAAAACAGGCAGAGCACTCTCTGACATAAATCACAGCAATATCCTTTTTGATCCATCTCCCAGAAAAATAGAAATAAAAACAAAAACAAACAAATGGGACCTACTTAAGCTCAAAAGCTTCTGCACAGCAGAGGAAATAATAAAGTGAAAAGACAACCCACAGATTGGGAGAAAATAATTGCAAATGATGTGACCAATAAAGGATGAGTCTCCAAAATTCACAAACAGCTCACGATGCTTAACAGCATCAAAACAAAAAAAACCCACTCAAAAAATGGGCAGAAGACCTAAGTAGACATTTCTCCAAAGAAGACATACAGATGGCCAATAGGCACATGAAAAGATTTCAACATTGCTAATTAGAGAAATGCAAATCAAAGCCACAAAATATAACCTCATATCAGCCAGAATGGCTATAATCAAAAAAATCCACAAATAATAAATGCTGGAGAGGGTATGGAGAGAAGGGAACCCTCTTACACTGTTGGTGGGAATGTAAATTGGCACAGTCACTATGGAGAACGTATACTACTGCTACTACTACTAAGTATGGAGATTCCTTACAAAACTAAAAATAGAGCTACCATGTTGTTCAGTTGCCCAGTCGTGTCCAACTCTGTGATCCCATGGACTGTAGCATGCCAGGCCTTCCTGTCCCTCACCATCTCCCGGAGTTTGCCCAAGTTCATGTTCATTGTGTTAGTGATGCCATCCAGTCATCTCATTCTCTGATCCCCTCTACTCCTTCTGCCCTCAATCTTTCCCAGCATCTGGGACTTCAGTGAGTCATCTGTGCACATCAGATGACCAAAATGCTGGAGCTGCAGCTTCCCCATCAGCCCTTTCAGTGAATATTCAGCGTTGATCTTCCTTAAGATTGACTGGTTTGATCTCCTTGCTGTGCAAGAGACTTTCAGGAGTCTTCTCCAGCACCACAGTTCGAAGGCATCAGTTCTTTGGCATTCTGCCTTCTTTATGGTCAATGAAGCTATGAGCCATGCCAAGCAGCGCCACCCAAGATGGATGGGTCACAGCAGAGAGTTCTGATAAATGTGATCCACTGGAGGAGGGAATGGAAAGCCAGTATACTTGCCGTTAGAACCGCATGAACTGTATAAAAGGTCAAAAAAAGCTACCATACGACCCTGCATCCCACTCCTGGGCATATGTCCAGAGAAGAACATAATCCAGAAGGATACATGCACTCCAGGATTCATTGCAGCACTGTGTACAACAGCCAAGACATGGAAGCAACCTACCTGTCCATCGACAGAGGAATGAATAAAGAAGATGTGGCACATATATATAATGGAATATTGTATCAATATTAAAAAGAATAAAACAATGCCATTTGCAGCAACATGGAAGGACCTAGAGAGAGTCATACTGAGTGAAGTAAGTCAGACAGAGAAGGAGAAATATCGTATGTCGTCCCTTATACGTGGAATCTAAAAAGAAATGATACAAATGAACTTACATGCACATTAAGGCTCCTTCATGGTAGAGAAGTGCTCAAAAATCAATAACATAAATGTTTCTATATGCACCCCTGAAGGACATAAAATAGGCTATTTTATCTTAATCTGGTCTAATAAATTCATTTCAAGAATAATGCTTTAATAATGCTATCTACTAATCCAACTAAATTCCATATTCTATCAGGATTAAAGAATTACATTCGGCTTTTAAAGCTCCTTTCTTCTGAGAAACTCAGACTGCTTTTCCATACAATGGCTTTAAATGTCACAGTGGCACCAATAATTTCATCAAAAGGCAATAAGCATTCCCAAATAAAGCTAAATCCCTACCCCAACCCCAATTGTTAACATCTGCTGGAATTAGGCAAACTCCTTGTTTTGTCACTTAAGAAACCCTGAGGAGGATATTGTTTAAGTAAATAAGGTTTAAGAGTTAAGAGAAGGCATTCAGATACAAAACAACTAAATTTTGGTAAAGCAAGTTCATAATTTCAGATAATTTAAGGTAAACTATTTTCACACACAAACCCGTACAACTTTTAAAACTCATATGTCAGATATGTTCATTGTCAAGAAATTAGAAGAAACAGACAAGAATATGAATCCACCTGGGTGTTCTTTGGAAGGACTGATGCTAAAGCTGAAACTCCAATACTTTGGCCACCTCATGTGAAGAGTTGACTCATTGGAGAAGACCCTGATGCTGGGAGGGACTGGGGGCAGGAGGAGAAGGGGACGACAGAGGATGAGATGGCTGGATGGCATCACTGACTCGATGGACATGAGCTTGGGTGAACTCCGGGAGTTGGTGATGGACAGGGAGGCCTGGCATGCTGCAATTCATGGGGTCGCAAAGAGTTGGACATGACTGAACTGAACTAAACCCCACTCTCCAGCATAACCTCTGTTAACATACTGCTGTACATCTGTTGAGCTGGTATTTTCTGATTGTCCCCTTGGGATCCCCTTGAATGCTGCCCACCCTGCTCTGTGTTTTATGGGTTGATCTACATGGACTGCATCAGTGGACCTTTTGCAGTCTGACTTCAGGTTAAACTCAAATGAATGAAGGACACCAGTAGGAGAGTAGGAGAGGAAGTAGGAGAGGAAGGAAAGAAAGGCCAAGATACTCATTTTGCAGCAACCACACTGTGGAGCTGCTCTGGGAAGACTCCATCACTTTAAGAAAAGTCACAAATCCTGTCAAAAGGCCATAGAGTTCTCCCTAATGGCCTCTTCCTCTGGCTCCTTCGAGCCTCCCCAGTGGTTCAGTGGTAAAGAATCCACCAGCTAACTCAAGAGGTGCAGGAGTCGTGGGTTTGATCTCTGGGTCAGGAAGATCCCCTGGAGTAGGAAATGGCAACCCACTCTCCAGTATTCTTGCCTGGATGATCCCATGGACAGAGGAGCCTGGCAGGTTACAGTCCATGAGGTCAGGAAGAAGTGACACAAGCACAGCTGGCTCCTTCAGGCAGGCACATATGCGGCAAGAACATCCCACCCTCCACACCCTTATCAGCTGCAGGTTCTTGTACCATATCTCATTGTTTCTCTATGTCCTGCCTACACCTTGTGAATAACCCCTATATGGAACCTGGCCCAAATTACTCAAATTGAGTGTGCCATCTGGGTCCTGCTGGTACCTTAACTAAAACTCCTGTCCAGATTTTTAAGTATCAATTATATACAAACACACACATACAAACACATATTCATGTTTTTGCAAAATACCTGCATAATTCTCTAGCGATTGTTATAGCTATATCAGAATCTATACAAATTACTATTATTCAAAATTTCCAGTTTCCATTTTTCTGTTCTAAAGTGATGCAATGAATACCTATGTACATACACATATCTTTGCCCTTTTGTCTATATTATTATCCTAGGATATATTCTTAGCAGCAGTATTTCTGGGACAAAGGGTATGTGCACATTTAAGTCTTTTGATATTACCAAATAGTCCATCATACTGGCTGTAATGATATTCATCTCCCCACACACAATACAAGAAGCCCAAATGCCCATTATCTCACCCACTCACAAACACTCTACCAAAACATTCTTGCAGAAAGAAAATTAACCTCTTCAATTCTATTGTATTCATACCATTAGTACTGTGCAATGAAGCTATACCCAAAGCCAGCAAGTTGCTAGCTGGATAACAATTCAAACATCAGTTCTTAAGTCCAATTTCAGAAATCATAAAATAGAGTTTTCTGACATCTCCTTCCCTTCCCGCATGCCCTGTCCCCTACCCCCAGTATAAAGAGCCTTTAAAAAAAATTTTTTTTTCAAGTATAGTTGTTTACAATGTTGTGTTAATTTATTTTGTACAGCAAAGTGACTCCATTATGTATCAGTTCAGTTGCTCAGTTGTGTCCGACTCTTTGAGACCCCATGAACCACAGCATGCCAGGCCTCCCTGTCCATCACCAACTCCTGGAGTTTACTCAAACTCACATCCATTGAGTCGGTGATGCCATCCAACCATCTCATCCTCTGTCGTCCCCTTCTCCTCCCATCCTCAATCTTTCCCAGCATCAGGGTCTCTTCAAATGAGTCAGCTCTTCGCATGAGGTGGGCAAAGGATTGGAGTTTCAGCTTCAGCATCAGTCTTTCCAATGAACACCCAGGACTGATCTCCTTTAGAATGGACTGGTTGGATCTCCTTGCTGTCTAAGGGATTCTCAAAACTCTTCTCCAACACCACAGTTCAAAAGCATCAATTCTTCGGTGC
>NW_011494613.1:1790329-1798040 GCF_000754665.1 Bison bison bison | reverse complement strand
GCAGGGTGACAATATACAGCCTTGACGTACTCCTTTTCCTATTTGGAACCAGTCTGTTGTTCCATGTCCAATTCTAACTGTTCCTTCCTGACCTGCATACAGGTTTCTCAAGAGGCACCCAGACACACACATATATATATATATATTCTTTTCCATATTCTTTTCCATTTTGGTTTGTCACAGGATACTGAATAGAGTTCCCTGTGCTATACAGTAGGACCTTGTTGTTATCCAACCTATATACAATAATTTGCCTAGATCTGTTTAACCTATAAGGTAGAATGTGTAAAAGTTTTCCATTGATTTGTTAGAAGTGTAAAAACCTATACTGATAAGCCCTACACTAAAAAAACCAGGGCAGATTTAATAAAATTTGTAATTTCTTTTAGAATCTAAAGGCAAATTAGCAAACAGGAAGATTGAAGTCAATCTTATCAAAATGAACTGAATCCATGGTTGTGGAAGACATTGGAGTCAAGCGTTCCTGAGGGTCAGAGGAACCCCCAGGTGTGTCTCTTTCTACTCACAGCCTACTGTCTAATGCAGGAAACAGAATCAGATGTGAATAGCCCTAAAACAGGCTTAGAACCAGTGCAACTGAAAGATAAATCTAAACAGCTTCCCTGAGGAGCAAAATGAAAACACCATAATCTAGCTAGTCAAGAAAAAGGAATATATACAGACAGGCAGGAAAGATATGGGGGTGCTAACCATAGATATGGGCCTTCTCTGGTGGCTCAGATGGTAAAGAATCTGTCTGCAATGCAGGGGACCAGGGTTTGATCCCTGGGTTGGGAAGATACCCTGGAGAAGCGCATGCTACCCACTCCAGTATTCTTGCTTGGAGAATTCATGGACAGATGATGGGATTTTTTTTTCTTTACAAAATACTACCTACAACTCTATGCTAAAACTTTAAAAATATGTATAAATACAAGCTTTTCTTAAAAAATAGAAATAACAAGCATTACTTAACCAGATCAACATCCATGGAAGAAATGGAAAATGTCAAGGGCAGAATAGACAACGTATTAAGAGCATAGCCTTGGGCAATTCCGTAGCAGCCTAGTGCTTAGGACTCTGCTCTTTCTCTGCCAGGGAAGCATTCGATCCCAGATCAGGGAACTAAAATCTGTCCCATGGTGTGGCAAAAAAAAAAAAAATTGTTCAGTTGTGTCTGACTTTGTGGCCTCCATGGACTGTAGCCCACCAGGCTCCTCTGTCCATGGGATTTTCCAGGCAAGAATACTGGAGTACAGCCTTAAAATTCCATTCCAGGATAAGGTGGTTGGATAGCATCACTGACTCAATGGACAAGTTTGAGCAAACTCTGGGAGATAGTGAAGGACAGGGAAGCCAGGTGTGCTAGAGTCCATGGGGCCACAAATAGTCATACATGACTGAGAAACTGAACAACAGCAACTGTGGTTTTAGGTCATAACCAAACATGGGCTCTCAACACTGAGAAGAAACTATGGAATTCTGTTTTTCTAGTTATGTTAATTTTCTATTTTTCACATCTCTATAACAGAGATAAAATCTCTATTCTCAACTTTTCTGATTTCTGTCCCCTACACACCCCTATCCCTAATCCTTGCAGAATCCCTCGGCAGGCAATCTGAGACAGACTTCTGTTACAGGCCCAGCAAAAATCACACAGATCAGGGCAGAACAGTGCACTGCTATAAACTTAACCAAGTGATAGCCCCAATTTGAGCTGCTGTGCTATGATTTTGATGTGCTATGTTTAATGGAACAGATTGACAAACTCCAGCATATGGTATGTAGCTATTAACCTGGCAAATGCAGTCTTTTAAATGCTTATGAGGAAAAAAGATCAGAAGCAAATCACATTCATTTGCAACAGCTATCAATATGCACTCATGGTCTTGCCCCAGGGTTACATTAATTCTCCTGCTCTCTGTTACAATACAGTCCAAAGGGACTTTGATTATCTGGGCATTCCACAGAATATGACGCTGGTCGCTTACATTAATGACATTTTGTTAAAGTACTTGAGCCCTGGGAGGATGTAGTGGGAGTCACGGAGGCCTCTAAATGCTGATAAGAAATACATGTATCAGAAAGTGGAAGATGACTACACAATCATTGAAGGACTTTCCCTGTTAATGAAGCTGTCCTGAGTGAGACTGGGTGGCCTGAGTCCTGCTGAAACATACCATCCAAGAAAAGACCAATTTACGGCACCTTGTACAATCTACTGCTAAGAAGGAAGCACACCAAACAGTAGTCCTCTACAGATTTTGGAGACTGCATTTTTGGGAATCCAACCCTTTGGCCGGATGACTCCATACACTGGTAGTTTTGAATGGCCTCCATAGTAAGGGAGGGGTCGGCAGCAGCTGTAGGCTGTGCTCCAAGCAGACCTGCCACATGGATTAGGATATGTCAAATCCTATGAGCTAGAGGTATCTGTGGTAGATAAGGATGCCCTGCAGTCTCTGGCAAGTCTCACAGAGGAGAGCCGGACTTTAGACCACCAGGGCTCTGGAACAATAGCAGGAAGTTAGATATCATTTGTAAAGCAGCTTTTGACTTGCTTTTAGCCCTTAGTAGAGACTGACTACCTGATCATGGGACACCAAGGGACTATGTGACCAGAACCATTCCTCATGAGTTGCATACAAGAGGAGGTAAGTTGGGGATCAGGGAGGACTGAGCAGATCCAGAAGGCAAAGATAAGTAACCAAACACATTGCCCAGTCCCCCCACTCACTTGCCTCTGAGAACCAACATCCCTCCTTCAGTTCACACCTGTGGCCCAATAGATGTTCCCTCCAATTAGCTGACAGAAAGAAAGAGCCAAGGCTTGGTTCACAGGTGAGATACAGAAGCACATTGGTACAAGCTCAAAATTCATCTGGAATTAATTGTTTAAAATATTTTTATTGTAAAATAAAATGTGAAGACAGAAAAAGCATGCAATACACACGTAAAACTCAAGAAATTATTATAAGGCAAACATACATTGGTCAAGAAGTACAATCTTGTCAGCACCTCCAGAAGCTTCCTCCATGTGTCCCATCCCAGTTGCCACTCTTCCTTTTCCCACATGAAGAAGCTTCCCATCTAGATTTTTCATTCTTTGGCTGCTCTGAGTCTTAGCTGTGATTTGTGGGTTTTCTCTACTTGTGGCACAGGGCTTCTCATTGAGCACAGATTTCTCTTGTTGCAGACCACTGATTCTAGAGAATGCAGATTCAGTAGTTGAAGTACAGACTTCTCTAGATGAGCTTAGTTGCCCCACAGCATGTGGGATCTTAGTTCTCCCACCAGAGATTGAACCTGCATACCTTGCATTGGAAGGTGATTTCTTAACCACTGGACCACCAGAGAAGTTCCCATTTAGCTTTTATGATAATCATTCCTCTGCTTTTTAAAAATAATTTTGTCAACACACTATCAGTTATTCTTGCCTCATTTTTTAAAAATATGTCTTTTGAGTTCTCTTATTCTGTTAAGTTCTCCCTTTATCTCTTTCATTTCCTTATGCATTTTCAGTTGAAGAACCTGAGCCTTTTAACCTGTAGAGTCCCACAGACAGGATTTTGATGATTGCAATTTGTTGGTACAATCCAAAATTTTCTTCTGTTCTCTGAATTTCTGCAAATTTTCAGTTGCATACAGAAACTGGATTAGACTCAGGTTCAAGACTATAAAAGGCATATAATTTCTGATTATCTCTTTATTTTGTGGTATTAGCAGTCATTAATGTTTAATGCTTATGGCCATTCATTAGAAATTGCCAAATAGCGATATTATTTTCATTTATTTGTTAGATTACCTTTATAATAATCTACTCTTTTGTTACCAAGTGGTATAGCTCATAAAGGCAAGGCAGGGTAAATGTTGGACTCATTCTCTTTATTCATCAGTTTTCAAGATAATGAGTTGTGTCCTTGCTGCTGCTGCTGCTGCTAAGTTGCTTCAGTTGTGTCTGACTCTGTGCAACCCCATAGATGGCAGCCTACCAGGCTCTGCTGTCCCTGGGATTCTCCAGGCAAGAACACTGGAGTGGGTTGCCATTTCTTTCTCTGATGCATGAAAGGGAAAAGTGAAAGTGAAAGTGAAGTCGTGTCTGACTCTTCACGACCCCATGGACTGCAGCCTACCAGGCTCCTCCGTCCGTGAGATTTTTCAGGCAAGAGTACTGGAGTGGGGTGCCATTGCCTTCTCCAGTTGCTTCCTTATCATTCTCTAAAAGGTATATAAACACATGTGCACATACACACAATCATTATAAGCTTCTCAATGTAAACATTTTTATGAGGTTCAATCCATTATAATTATCATCATGTTTGAGCTCAAATTGTCCCATCTTTGACCACTAGGAGGCCTTTAAAGCTGGCTTCTGAATCCTTTGGATGTAACCCTAGCAGTATTTGATAGTTTCCTTTTTCTCTGGTAATACAGGATATGCTGTAGGCTTGTCTTGCTCATTTCATGCCCAAGTCCTCAATTTGACCACTCCTCCCCAAAGCCCTGTTTTCTTTTAATGAGAAATTATAATGAGAATTTACACTGTATCACAATCTAAGCATAAAGGATGCATGCTATTTCTGGGTTGATAATTGTTTTTGGACTGTTCATTGGACAGAATTACAAAATATATATAAAATATGTTACTGATAATATCACATATTGATATCGATAATTCTAATTACAACTCAAACTTTTATGTAACCACTTTTCTATTATATCTCCTTTCTTCCATATGAGAATTCTGATTCTTGAGAATGCAGAGGATTCTGTCTGTGGTCAAGAATCTGCCTGCCAAGGCAAGAGACACAAGTTTGATCCCTGGTTTGGGACAATCCCATATTCCGCAAGGCAACAAAGCCCAAGCACCACAACTATTGCACCTGTGCACTAGAGCCTGGGAGCTGCGACTGCTAGGCCCACATGCTGCAACTACTGAAGCCCGCGTGCCCCAGAGCTCACGCTCTGCAACAAGAGTTGCCATTGCAAAGAGAAGCCCTCACATCGAAACTAGAGAGTAGCCCCCTTTGGCAGCAACTAGAGAAAAGGCAATGGCACCCCACTCCAGTACTCTTGCCTGGGAAATCCCATGGACGGAGGAGCCTGGTAGGCTGCAGTCCATGGGGTCGCTAAGAGTCGGACACGACTGAACGACTTCCCTTTCACTTTTCACTTTCATGCATTGGAGAGGGAAATGGCAACCCACTCCAGTGTTCTTGCCTGGAGAACTGCAGGGACGGGGGAGCCTGGTGGGCTTCCGTCTATGGGGTCACACAGAGTCGGACACGACTGAAGCGACTTAGCAGCAGTAGCAGCAGCAGCATGATTGCCTAGATTTAAGAAAGTGATGAAGGAAATGTTAATAATGCAAATTAAACTTAAAAGTATAGTGTGTCTATAGCCATTACATTTTGGAATAACACCCCAAAAATGAGAAAGTACTTAAGAACCACTACCCAATTTATCAGAGGTCATTTGCATCATTGACAAATGAGTGAACTTGTGATATACATCTTCACATTTGTCTTACTCCTTAATTTTTATATATATATATATATATATATATATAAACCAATATTCACGTTAGAAGCAGTCTCATTCTCTAGTGATCTGAATGACTTCTTTGCTGAATCAGATAATAATCAGGCATTTAATTTATTCACGTTTGATTTTTGCAACACTACTGTTGGTGAGATACTTATTAAAACTGATAGTAGATTTTGCAAGAAACAGCATCTCACACTAAAGATATAGGCTGAAAAACAGTGTTTTAACTTGAAATGCATATTATTTCTAAAATAATATAACACAACTCTTTTTTTTTCAATTTATTGTTTTATTGAAGGATAATCGCTTTACAGAATTTTGTTGTTTTCTGTCAAACCTCAACATGAATCAGCCATAGGTACACATATATCCCCTCCCTTTTGAACCTCCCTCCCATCTCCCGTCCATCCCCACCCCTCTAGATTGATAGAGCCCCTATTTGAGTTTCCTGAGCCATACAGCAAATTCCCATCGGCTATCTATTTTACACATAGCAATGTAAGTTTCCATGTTGCTCTTTTCATATATTTCACCCTCTCCTCATGTCCATAGGTCTATTTTCTATGTCTATTTCTCCATTGCTGCCCTGTAAATAAATTCTTCAGTACCATTTTTCTAGATTCCGTATATATACATTAGAATATGGTATTTATCTTTCTCTTTCTGACTCACTTCACTCTGTATAATAGGTTCTAGGTTCATCCACCTCATCAGAACTGACTCAAATGTGTTTCTTTTTATGGCTTATTAATATTCCATTGTATAACACAACTCTTAACCCCCAGTCTTAGTTATACAGTTAACCATATATTTAATACCTGTATTTTGACATCTCTCTAGTCATTTTGGTTGTCTGAAGCTCATTCTCTTATAGTTTGTTTAGGCAGCGTTCACTGGAATACAGGCATACCTCATTTTATCGCACTTCACTTTACTGCACTTTGTAGATATTGAGTTTTTAAAATATTGATGGGTGACTTCCCTGGTGGTAGTAGTTAACTTTTGGTGTTTTCACTGCCATGGCCTGGGTTCGATCCCTGGTCAGAGACCTGAGATCCCACAAGCCATGCAGTAGGGCCAAAAAAATTGAGTTTGCAGCAAACCCCCTTCAAGCAATTCTACTGGCACCATTTTCCCAACAGCATTATTTTATTTAAGGTAAGTACCTTGTTCTTTTAGACATAATGCTAGTGTACACTTAATAGACTAAAGTATAGTGAAAATATAACTTTTATACACACCAGGAAACCAAAAAATTTATGCGGTCACTTTATTGTTATATTTGCTTTATTGCATTGGTCTGGAACCAGGCCTGCAGTACCTCCAAGTACATCGGTATTGTTCCCTGAGTGCTTGTTTGCTGACAATTTGCGCCTTTTATTTCTTAAAGTCAAGTGTGCTGAATATAAAATCTCTGCCTCACACTTTCTTTCCCTGAGTATCTTAAATATGTTTCTCAATTCTCTTCTGGGATAAAGCATTCCACTGAAAAATCCAGTGATAATCAAGTTTTCTATTTGTCATATGCATTCTTTTTAGATAACCTCCAAATATTTTTCCTCAAAATTTAGCAATTTTACTAGAATATGCCATTACTGTTTCTTCTGATTCAATATTCTCAGTTATACTTTCAACATAAAATTCAAATCCTTTTTTCATCTCAGAAAAGTTTTTAGTAATTACATTTTTAAAGTTGCTCTATACTGTGCAAAAAAGATCTTCACGACCAAGATAATCACAATAGTGTCATCACATCTAGAGCCAGATATACTGGAATGTGAAGTCAAGTGGGCCTTAGAAAGCATCACTACAAACAAAGCTAGTGGAGGTGATGGAATTCCAATGGAGCTATTTCAAATCCTGAAAGATGATGCTGTGAAAGTGCTGCGCTCAATATGCCAGCAAATTTGGAAAAGTTAGCAGCGGCCACAGGACTGGAAAAGGTCAGTTTTCATTCCAATCCCAAAAGAAGGCAATCCCAAAGAATGCTCAAACTACTGCATAACAGCACTCATCTCATACACTAGAAAAGTAATGCTCAAAATTCTCCAAGCCAGGCTTCAGCAATACGTGAACCGTGAATTTCCAGATGTTCAAGCTGGTTGTAGAAAAGGCAGAGGAACCAGAGATCAAATTGCCAACATCTGCTGGATCATCGAAAAAG
>NW_011494613.1:1789432-1790219 GCF_000754665.1 Bison bison bison | reverse complement strand
TGTGTGGATCACAATCAACTGTGGAAAATTCTGAAAGAGATGGGAATACCAGACCACCTGACCTGCCTCTTGAGAAACCTGGATGCAGGTCAGGAAGCAACAGTTAGAACTGGACATGGAACAACAGACTGGTTCCAAATAGGAAAAGGAGTACGTCAAGGCTGTATATTGTCACCCTGCTTATTTAACTTATATGCAGAGTACATCATGAGAAACCCTGGGCTGCAAGAAGCACAAGCTGGAATCAAGATTGCCGGGAGAAATATCAATAACCTCAGATATGCAGATGACACCACCCTTATGGCAGAAAGTGAAGAAGAACTAAAAAGCCTCTTGATGAAAGTGATAGAGGAGAGTGAAAAAGTTGGCTTCAAGCTCAACATTCAGAAAACTAAGATCATGGCATCTGGTCCCATCACTTCATGGCAAATGGATGGGGAAACAGTGGAAACAGTGTCAGACTTTATTTTTTGGGCTTCAAAATCACTGCAGATGGTGATTGCAGCCATGAAATCAAAAGACGCTTACTCCTTGGAAGGAAAGTTATGACCAATCTAGATAGCATATTGAAAAGCAGAGACATTACTTTGCCAACAAAGGTCCGTCTAGTCAAGGCTATGGTTTTTCCAGTGGTCATGTATGGATGTGAGAGTTGGACTGTGAAGAAAGCTGAGCTCCGAAGAATTGATGCTTTTGAACTGTGGTGTTGGAGAAGACTCTTGAGAGTCCCCTGGACTGCAAGGAGATCCAACCAGTCCATTCTAAAGGAGATCAGCCCTGGGTGTTC
>NW_011494613.1:1785471-1789332 GCF_000754665.1 Bison bison bison | reverse complement strand
TTCTTTGGAAGGAATGATGCTAAAGCTGAAACTCCAGTAGTTTGGCCACGTCACGCGAAGAGTTGACTCACTGGAAAAGACTCTGATGCTGGGAGGGATTGGGGGCAGGAGGAGAAGGGGACAACAGAGGATGAGATGGCTGGATGGCATCACTGACTTCATGGACGTGAGTCTGAGTGAACTCCGGGGGATGGTGATGGACAGGGAGGTCTGGAGTGCTGCGATTCATGGGGTCACAAAGAGTCGGACACGACTGAGTGACTGAACTGAACTGAACTATGCTTTCACTTTGGCTTTCTTCTTCTGGGATATCATAATCCATGTAATCAATCTTCTTTGTCTTCAATATTTGTCATTTCTTCTTGAATCCCTTTCAACTCCTACTTTGTTGACTTTTTAATTTTCCTCTTTTCACCTTCTGTTTCTTTTAAGGAATATGTATTAGGTTTCTTCACTCTTGTGCTCCTTTTAGTTTCTTTTTCCCTTTTGAAATGATTTTTTTTATTTTTTACTGTTTGCTGAGTTCTGTCACCTCATTTCTGAGTTTTTCTAATTGTGAAATATTTTGTTCTTTCACGTCTCGTAACGTTCTTTTAATTATCTGTGAGTGGTTTTATAATAGTAGATCACTGTTCTGATCTGACTTGTAGACATGTCTTTCCAGCATAGGGATGTTATTCTACTTCTTACTATCTTTTTCTTATACCAAGTTTGTATGGGATTTGAATTTGATACTTTCTTTTAATATGAAAATTGTTTTCCTGGGCAGCTAGAGTAAGCAAGGCACAGGACACCTTCTCCAATATTAGAGTTTCCTCTTGAGTTGTTTCTATGTGATGCTTAAAAATATGGTGGCTTATCTTCTGAGCTCTTTTTGTTTCTGTTACCACACACAACTTTAGTCTGTACCTTCTCTCTCTTTAGTCTCTATTGTCTCTATCTTGGTCAACTTCGATTATATTCCCAGAAGTTTCTCCTCAGTGTGGATCCCTGACCATTTGGAAGGTTCATGGGGCTGGGTTTCTCCACATCGTCAGTCCATCTTCCTTCAAGGCCCTTGCTAGTGGAGAGAGCAAAGCCTCTGCAAGTGTCAGCCGCTCTTCTCTAAGTAGCCCATGTTGCTTTCCAGTGAACGCCTGTCGGCTACTTTACAGGTCTCCTCTTCCCTGTTGCTTCCCTCTTCCTCCTACACAGATGCTGTTTGTGTTTTGTGGCTCATGGTGGGTTAGCCCCATCCACCTATAGTTCAGGGTCTGCAGGAAAACTTCTCCATTCCATAAATGGAATCCATGAACTTTGGGTTCTGCTATCTGGTTTCTCGGACTGCTTTTGTGTGAAAAATAAGAGACTGAAAAACCATGCTGCTGTCATCACCCTCTCTCCAGAATTCTCCATCTGAAATTTTTGTATTAAGGTAGAAGTCCAGCTTCCATATTTTCCTATAGGGGTAACTATTTTTCCACAACCAGTATGGAAAGTCCACTCTTTGCCCACGGCTCTGAAGTTCCCCCTCTCTTGTGTATCAAGCATCCACAGACATCCAGTGGGCCGAGTGTGCTCCTCCTCCTCTGTTCTCTTCCACTGATCTCAGCATCCAGTCTTGCAATGATACCTCAGTGTTTAACTACAAAATCTTTATTAAAATTCTAGTATCTGGTAAGACCATATCCCCTTTTTATTCTTCCTTGGAAGTGTTTGAGGTGCTTATTGGCCTTTTGTTTCTGCCAAACACACTTTCAAGTCAAGTGTGTCAGGTTCCTTGAAAAAAATCCTGTTTTTCCCCTATATTTCACCTTAGTATTTAGAAATGTAGATCCCTCCTTCATACATTATAAGAGTAAATGTTGTTTCAAGATACTCTTGTTTTAAGTGTGTGTGAGTGGTAGGTATGTGCGCATACATGTGTGTTAGGACAAGTGTCCCTGTCAGAAAGGAAGCCACTGCCCTAGGTCATCCAGAAGGTTACCTAGGCACTGGTTCCCCCTCAGGCTTCCCCTTTTCCATTCGGTGTTTACTTTCTTACGGACTAAATTAGACTGTTTTAGAACCACAGGCTTTCATTTCTGGCTGCTATTTTGATCTTTACGGAAGAGCTACTGACAGTGATGACAGAGTTTGAAAGGGGCTGGGAGAAAGAATTCAGGGAGTTTCCACACCCATCAGATTTCACCACACAGGACCATCACGCACCTGTTTGTGCTATCAGCTGGGACTGCAGCTGGCTTTTTTTTTTTTTGAAGCTCTTCTTATCCCTTGCCAGACAGTCTGGGAGTTTTTAAATTGAGACAGAAAATGAAGAAATGTTACAAATGTCTTTACTCTTAGGAAGACAATGTGCAAACAGTCTAGACTCAGGCTGCCAGTGTCTTGGGATTCTACTAGGGAAAACCTCAAAGCGCCCTCTGCTGACAGCCAGTATTAATCACCACTGCTGCTGCTACTGCTAAGTCGCTTCAGTCCTGTCTGACTCTGTGCGACCCCATAGACAGCAGCCCACTAGGCTCCTCTGTCCCTGGGATTCTCCAGGCAAGAATACTGGAGTGGGTTGCCATTTCCTTCTCCAATGCATGAAAGTGAAAAGTGAAAGTGAAGTCACTCAGTCGTGCCTGACTCTTAGCGACCCCACAGACTGCAGCCTACCAAGGCTCCTCCATCCATGGGATTTTCCAGGCAACAGTACTGGAGGGGGTTGCCATTGCCTTCTCCACTAGAGTCAATAATTACAAATAATTACTGATGGAGACTTACTTTGTAATAACTACATTTTAAGCTGGGGATCACAAATAGGGAGTCATATTTATATTTACTATTATGCTCTCCATCTGAAAAATGGAATTCAAGCACATAAGCTAAAAATAGCTCTAACTTACACTGAATCTACAGTTAAAAGACTTTCTTTTTGAATGACACTGATAGATCTTTAAAAATAATGTCCTTAAAAACAATACACACACACACAGAGCATAATTAGTGGCTCTCTGTGAGGGATAATGTTATAGGTGTCTCACTAAATTAGATATATTCTATAATGAAAATATTAAAAAAGACTTTTTTTACTATTTTTTCAAGTATTACAAATAAATCAAAACACTATTTGAAAATGAAATAAACTAGTTATGTATAACTATTGAGAATAACTGCCATATTAAAAATGACTATTTTGGAAATTTTATACTATGACGATTTATTAATATTTCAGGAATAAATATACATGTCAGATATCTATGCTTCTTTATTTATATACACTTTTGGGCTCACCCTGTGGCATGTGGGATTTTAGTTCCCGACCAGGGGTCAAACCTACGTCCCCTGCATTGGAAGCACAGAGTCCTAACCACTGGACCCCCAGGGAAATCCCAGGATGTACTTGCTTCTAACTTTATATTTTTCCCTGGTCAAAAATAAACAAACTCGTGACTAACCTCTTTCACTCTTCATGTAAAATTTATGACTGCCTAAGAGAAACTACCATAAAAAATAATAAAAATAAATCATATGAATTATGAAAATTAAAGTTTTATTTACTGTGGTTAACAAAGTCATTTATTACTATACTATAACCTTAAGAATAGAGTTAAATAGTTTAAAATAGAGTTAATAAAATTAAGTGAAGAGATAAAATAATATCTTAAAATTTCAGACCATCCATATTTTAATAATTTCTAAACTGATAACAGCCATGAAATTAAAAGACGCTTACTCCTTGGAAGGAAAATTGTGACCAACCTAGATAGTATATTGAAAAGCAGAGACATTACTTTGCCAACAAAGGTCCGTCTAGTCAAGGCTATGGTTTTTCCAGTGGTCATGTATGGATGTGAGAGTTGGACTGTGAAGAAAGCTGAGCTCCGAAGAATTGAT
>NW_011494613.1:1775301-1785367 GCF_000754665.1 Bison bison bison | reverse complement strand
GACTGCAAGGAGATCCAACCAGTCCATTCTAAAGGAGATCAGCCCTGGGTGTTCTTTGGAAGGAATGATGCTAAAGCTGAAACTCCAGTACTTTGGCCACCTCATGCGAAGAGTTGACTCATTGGAAAAGACTCTGATGCTGGGAGGGACTGGGGGCAGGAGGAGAAGAGGACGACAGAGGATGAGATGGCTGAATGGTATCACTGACTCGATGGACGTGAGTCTGAGTGAACTCCGGGAGTTGGTGATGGACAGGGAGGCCTTGCGTGCTGCGATTCATGGGGACGCAAAGAGTCGGACACGACTGAGCAACTGAACTGAAGTGAACTGAACTGAAACTGATAATTAATGGTTGCCATTCCCTTCTCCAGTATATCTTCCCAACCCAGGGACTGAATATGGGTCTCCTGCATCTCCTACACTGGCAGGCAGATTCTTTGCCACTGAGCCACCTGGGAAGCCCCAATACATACAGTACCTATTTATTTTAACTTTAATCTAGTAAGGTTACAGAAATCCTGTTTCCCAATTTTCAAAGCTCAAATAATTGTGTGTCTATATACTAGGATCACTAAAAACATAACTCTAAATTTGGGTATAAATCAATGTACCAATGACAGTGAGAGATAATATAACAATGACAATGAAGAGAATGACTATGAGAAAGAACTATGAAATGGTCTTGTTTTAGATTTTTATGTTAAAGATCTGTAATTAATTCATTTTCCGATATGAATTAATATTTATAAACTTGCCATTTATAAATGTCCTTTATGAAATTGTCAGTTAGGCTATTCCTGATTAATAATGGTCTAGAAATCTTATTGATTATAGGTAGATCATTGGGTAAAACACAATCATACAAAACTATTTAAAGAATGTTGAGGATAAAACCAGGGAAGTGGAGAACAAAAGCTCACAACAGGGATATTAATTTAATAGACAAATTAAACTGTTTACTACCACATCCCTTCAAAGCACTTTGATCTGTATGAAAAGTTCTAATGTTTCATTTTATTCCATACTTTGTTTCTGTAGTAATTCTAAAGCATATAATCTGTTGCAATGTTCCTAAGCCTTTCACCTGGTAAATGCTTTTTAATCAGTAAAAAGTAATAACAGTATAATGCTTGTCTTCTTCCTGAACACCCCTTAAATAGTAGGAAACAGAATTAAATGCGACTGTGGACTCACTGTACAATTTTGAATGACTAGATGAAAAATTACAAATTCCAAACTAAGCACCTAAGACTTGTAGGAATTTACTGCCACCTTCAGGTTTTAATCAAAATGCAGTAGTAATACAACTTTTACATTTCCAGGAGACAGTCCCTGGTTAAAGGAGTTAAAATATTAACATTATTTTCTGGTGGGGAAAGCAAAGTGCGATATAAGTCAGATTGCAGTACAAGTGTCTTTCATGAAATGCCCTTTCACCTTGTCTTTTATTATTCTTCTACAATGTAACTGAAAAATCAAAGGTTACCATATTTTATCATTTAACTATAATCACACAATCGGAGCTCTAGACAGAACACTGTCTAGAATACACCTGCTGCTGCTAAGTTGCTTCAGTTGTGTCCGACTCTGTGCGACCCCATAGACGGTGGCCCACCAGGCTCCCCCGTCCGTGGGATTCTCCAGGCAAGAACACTGGAGTGGGTTGCCATTTCCTTCTCCAATGCGTGAAAGGGAAAAGTGAAAGTGAAGTCGCTCAGTCGTGTCCGACTCTTCGCAACCCCATGGACTGCAGCCTACCAGGCTCCTCCATCCATGGGATTTTCCAGGCAAGAGTACTGGGGTGGGGTGCCATTGCCTTCTCCAAGAATACACCTAAGTATCTTTAAATCTAACAAGAACTCTTCCAGCAAAACAGGTTTAAAGGTTCCATGTGTTAACACCCTCCAGCCAAAGACCACTCGTGACAAACACACCTGTAGTTCACCAAGTTGCGTTTTCTGCTCACTGCACCAGGGAGCACAACACAGCAGGGAACTGCGGGCGTCTGGGAAAGAAGGTGCGAGGAAGGACGTGAAAGACGTGGGCCTGCAGGAGGAGATTTGGGGTTGGATTCACAGAAGTGGGGCTTTGCTCTGAATAGGATACTGTCAGGAAGTGCAGCACTTCTGTGATCAGGAATCTTCATAAGTCTTATTAATAAGGCAGGAGGAATGAAACAAGGCCAAAGCCATCACCGATAGGACAGCAGCAGCTGTTCCTATTATGCAGGACAGGGGAAGGCTTTGGATTTTTGCGGTTGGCAGGCTGACCCTGGTTTTCTCTACTTATACAAGATTATGAGGGGGAGCGGGGTCTTGGTATTTTATCTCACTTCATCATGGACACAGAGTGGCCTTGTTTAGTGATGATGTTTTATGCAATTGTTGATGTTCAACAGATTACCAAAATAAGCACCAGACAGTTCCCAGTTGTAAGGGACTGCTTTTCCTTCTCACGTGAACAACTCTACCAATACCTTTAGTTTTATTCCTTGAATTTGTGGTGAAATTAAAGAAGTTTATTATGTTTTTTAAGACAGCATTCAATAGAATTTGAAGCCCTAGGGTTCATGATAAATGTTAAGTGTCAGGAAATCAACTAAAAAAAATTAGGAAAGGGGGTATTAACTTGAAGATTCCTGTAACATGAGGAAGACAAGGGTGCAGGTGGACTGAGAGTCAGCTGGAAGCAGGAAGTTAAGAGCCAAGAATGACCTGTCCATCTCTCAGCTCTTCAGCTCTCTATAGGATCTTTCTCCACATCACAGGAAACTTAACTGCCTGCTGCTTGTCTTCCCAGTTACAATATAAAATTTATATTTACAATATAAATATATATAAATTTTTATGTATTTATAAAAATATAAATTTTCCACAGATAAAATCTGCAAGCTCCTAGGGAAGGGTTCCAACTGGGGCAGCCTGAGTTACACACCCACCTAATCTAAACAACTATGACCGTGACTGGCAGAACATGAGAGAGATGGCTGCTCCACTGCAACCACATGGCTGGGGAAGAAGTATTTTCCTGAAAAAGTAGAACTGAAGTGCTGGGCAAAGGTACTGAAGTTCAGCCAAGAGTGGAAGAAAATCAGTTTTGGGTTTTAGAAATAAAACACCTGCTATAGGCAGTACTCTTTACAACTGTCAGGGCATGGAAGCAACCTAAAGGCCCATCAACAGATGACTGGATAAAGAAGATGCAGTGTGCGTGTACACACACACACACACACACTGGATTACTCAACCATAAAAAAGAATGAAACAATGCCATTTGCAGCAACATAAAAAGACCTAGAAATTATCATACTCAGTGAAGTAAGTCAAAGAAAGACAAATATATCATTTACATGTGATATCTAAAATATATATATATATATACTAATGAACTTATTTACAAAACAGAAATACACTCATAGACATAGAAAACAAACTTATGGTTACCAAAGGGGAAAGGGTGTGGAGAGAGATAAATTAGGAGTTTGGGATTAACAGATATACACTACTATATATAAAATAGATAACCAAAAAGGACCTACTGTATAAGCCCAGAGAACTATGCTCAATATCTTATAATGGAAAAGAATCTGAAAAAAAATATATTTTTTATTTAAAACATTTTAAAGGCAATTAATCAGTTCTGACATTTAAAAAAAGGCACAGAGGAGTACACACGATATTCCTTTAGCGTCAATAATGGGTCCTGCTACGTCCTATTCTATCTACCTGGCAGAAAAACAACCACTATAAGTCACAGAATTGTAAACAGTCTTTTAAAGCTTAAAATGCAAGGAGAAAAAGAGAAAGTCCAGAGAATCAGGAGAGGACGTGGGAGGTCTTGCAGGCAGTGGACAGACCAGCATCCTCTCCATCTTAGATCTCCTCCCACCTTGGTAGCCTCGTAGAGAGTGGACTTGGGCCATGACCATGACCCGTGCTCAGAACTCCCTTGAGCAGCCACACAAGGGGGAGGGAGAAGAGAGCTGTACCGGAGAGGAAGGGGAACGAGTGGACAAAACCCTTGAGCTCCCCTGACTATGAGAAGCCTGAGACCCCCAACAGATACTCCTGTGCATGAGGGAGAGAGTGAGGAGGGACAGCTCAAGGCTGTGTAGGAAAGGCCCAAACCAAGTTTGCCCTGGAGTAGTGGGTACTGTTATTATTTACACAAACATAAGTATGTTGATAAAATATGTATAGGTTAACACCATGGAGTGTAAGCTTCAAATCAAAAATGGCCTTAGCCAATGAATAATTTAAACAGTGCCTGAAGTCTTTTTTTTTTCAAATCATCTTCCTTAATAAGTACAATTATCCATAAATGTACTTAAAACATAATATACTGAAACCATAAATTTATCTTCAAAAACGTAAGCACTTCACTATCTTTGCCATTAGCAATACCATTTCTATATTTGTTCAATAATAAGCAAAATACATTTCTTTCACCATCCCACTAACAGCAGATATCATTTAGCTTCTGCCTAAGGATTTGGTTTTCTAAGCAGTTTAATGTAAATTGTAATCTTTCCTAGAAGAGATGATCTGCTTCTGGACTAGAATTATGACATTTTCTCTTCAAGAGTATGCAACGTCTCCTGGCAAGTTCACCCACTTCAGACTTCTATTAGATACAGAAAAATGGAAAAGGAAAGGAAAGGTGAACTCTAAAGACAGTTACTACATACCTTTTCCCCTTGACCTTCATTTAATAAATTGTGTCTTTGAAAGAGTATATATTAACTATAAGTTTAGGAGAAAAGAAATCTTAGGCTTATACTTGCTTCCTAGTTATAAACAGATTAATAGATAATGTATGTATCAAATACACATTTTTCAGAAAGATTAGAAACTTGAAATAATCAACTAAGTTTAAAAACATTCAAAATGTAAGTTCTGCCACAATCTTTTGCCTCCCATACCTTGAGAAAAAGTTACCAGACATTTCCTATTAAATAGTAATTTTATAAAGAAAGCATATCAGAATTCCAACATTTAGGTTCATTTTATTTTAAACATGAAAAATATCAAATGACTTTCTGAAATGAAAAATGAAGTGAAAATGTTAGTCACTCAGTTGTATCCAACTCTTTGCAACCCCATGGACTGTATGTAGCCCGCCAGGCTCCTCTGTCCATGGAATTCTCCAGGCAAGAATACTGGAGTGGGTAGCCATTCCCTCCTCCAAGGGATCTTCCAGACCCAGGGATAGAACCCAGGTCTCTTGCATTGCAAGCAGATTCTTTACTGTCTGAGCCACTGGGGAATTTCTACTTATATACTAAACATAGTTCCAGAAATCACTCCTTGAAGAACAAGAGGGCGGAGGAGTAGGTGGACGTGGGGTACATCTCTCTCCACGGATACATCAGGAATACACCTTCAGACACAGAACTGCATGCAGAACACCAGCTTAGAGGGGACAGGAGGACCTGACCAGTGGAAAGGAATATATAGAACCACGCAAAACTTGGCAGGAGGAAGGAACTAGGGGGGAAAACAGGAATGTTAGTAGGACTGGACCTGCCCTCGGTGGGTGGGGGAACTGAAGCAGGGGTCTGATCCCCACAGCGGGGCAGCTGTCTGAGTCAGAGGAGAAACATTTAAGGCTGAGAGTGAAACAGCGGACCTGTGGCATCCTTGCCACAGTCATATATACCCCAGATAGGAACCCTGGTCTCCGGGAAGGGGCAGAGGCTAGGAGCTGGAGTTTAGGGATTGTGGAGCAATCCCAGGGCAAGGGCTGCTGTTGACTGCGGAGAGACGGATTGAGGGGATGTGAAAGAGGGGATCATGGTGGGAAATGCCAGTGGAGAAAAGCTAGGCAGCCATGGAAGCAAGGCGATACTGCTGAGTCACGCATAGGGGGTAGAGCTATCACCATAGCCTCTCTCTTCCCACACACCAGCATCCGCAGCTGAATAATAGAGAGGCTGGCCCACAAAACACCTGACCAATGAACTACACAGTAGGACCCCACCAGGATGTCCCTTTTAAATGGCTGATGTGCTGATCTAGAGAGTAGGACCCCAACCAGGGGTCCCTCTCTATGTGCCTGATGCACCAAACAACAGAGAAGGACCCCAGGCAAGGGAACCCTCTAAGTGCCTGAACGGGACGGAGCTATGGAGAAAGACTGGCCAAAGAGGCCTTCTGATCACCAGCTAGAAAGGCTCAAAAAAAGACCCTGATAGGGCCATAACGCCTGCGCTTGAGGCAGTCCATGTCCCTGCAAGCCAAGCAGCTGCACCACCTTCACACTCAACTCTCACTGGGACAGAGCTGCCCCCAGCAAAAAAAAAGTCTTGCATCTATGCATGCAGGGTCACTTTGGTTGTGTCCGACACTTCGCAACCACATAGACTGTGGCCTGCCAGGCTTCTCTGTCAGAGAGGCGGTTCTCCAGGCAAGAATACTGGAGGGTATTAGCCAATACTGGTTGCCATACCCTGCTAGAACACTATATTTCCTGCTGCCCTAGCCGACAAACCCCCTGAATACCTGGAGCTGCCAGAACCCCTGTGACCCAAGCAGCTGCACCACCTCCACACCTGGCCCTCACTGGGGTAGGCTCAAGTCCTCCAGGGCAGCTGCAGGAGCAAACTCCAATGGATGACTCGTGCAGAGGTGGAAATAAAACCACAATTGAAACCCAGGGGCAGTGTGACTAAGGAAGAAGACCCAAAACCTTCCCATCAGCTGTACAGGCTGCAGATTAAATCCACACGATCAACTAAGCAGACTCTGTCAACGGAATACATAAAAGGCCACTGAGAGCTCCCACAAAAGAAAACACACCAGCTCTGATAGCTATTGACATTGGAGACAAGAACACAGAGGCGTAGGACCAGATTAGAATCTAAGCTACACCCACAGCAGGTCCAGAGATCAGCACAGTGTTGGAGGTCATCCTACGGAGGTGAGGTGGACTGTGACTCCCAGCGAGGGAAAGGACTCTGACAGCAGTGACTCAAGAAAAACATTTATTATTCTTATTTTTTGACTTGTTATGTAGATTCTTTGGGTCTTCTTTTTTTTCCCACCCCCTCTGTTGTAATTGTCAAATGTATTGGCACTAAAATCCAATTAAGCTTTCCAGCTTTTTTTTTTTTCCTCAGTCACATTTTTTGTTGTCATAAACCTCTGCCTCTATATTAGGCTTTTGCAGTGGCATTTTCCTCTTTTCTTTCTTTTCTCTTTTTTAACTTTTTAAACCTATTATTATTTTTTCCACATTTATTCCTTTGCTTTTCCTACTGTTCTTTTCCCCTTGCAGTTAATCGTTAATGTATATAAATCTTCCTTATCTACCTCTATTTAACTTTGCATATCTATTCTTTCTTTCCTTTCTCTCCTTTCATCTCAACATATTTGTTACTTTTATTTTCATTGCTTTATTCCCCAATTGGCAGCTTGCTTTAGTTTTGTTTCCCAGTTTGTGCTTTAATTAGTTTTGTTCTGGTAGATATAATTTTTGGTTTCCTTTGTTTGCAGGGTCAATCTATTGTACTTTATTTTGGTTGTACTGTTTTGATTCTGACTGTGTATATGTATATGTGTATATTCATTCACACATTCTATTGTTGTTATAAACCTCTGGCTTTACGTTGGGCTTTTGCAGTTCAGTGGAGGTTTCCCTTTTTTTCCTTTTTTCTTTCTTCTTCCATTTTTTTTTCTCTTTTTTCTTTTTTAAACCTATTATATTTTTTATACATTTATTCCTTTGTTTGCCTTTCCTACTGTCCTTTTCCCCTTGCAGTTAATTTTTAATGTATGTAAATCTTCTTAATCAACCTCAAATTAACTTTGCATATCTAGACTTTTTTTCTTTCCTTTACTCTCAACATATTTGTCAGTTTTGTTTTCATTGCTTTATTCCCCACTTGGCACCTTGCTTGAGTTTTGCTTTCCAGTTTGTGCTTAAGTTAGTTTTGTTCCTAACTGATAAATATAATTTTTGATGTCCTTTGTTCGCCAGGTCAATCTATTGTACTTTATTTTTGTTTGACTGTTTCACATTGCTCGTGGGTGTATATGTGTATATTCCATTATTTTAATTATTATTTCCCTGATTTTGTAACTGCCATTTGTCTGGGGTTCATCTTTGGTTTCTCATTTTTGGATATTTGTTTTTATCTCATGTAATGCCATAACAAACCATTTGTGGAATCTTTGTTCCTGACCAGAGATCAAGTCCTGAGTTTTTGGAGTACAGCACTGACTCCAAGACCCTAGGCTACCAGAGAACTAATCCTAGAGAGTATCAGATAGTGAGAACTCACACAAAGGAAACCACTTGAATACAAGACCCTGCATCACCCAACCACCAATAGCACCCTGTGCAGGACACCTCATGTAAACAACAAATAAAATAAAAATACAAATCCATCCATAAGCAGACGGGATTACCAACTCACTCAGCCTTGCTCATCAGAGGAAAAACAAACAAACAAAAATTCAGCACAAATCTCACCCTAAACAAAGCTCACACAAACCACTGGATGAATCTTAGAGGGCACAAACCAAAAGGAAGAAAGAATTTTACTTTCTTCAAGGAAAGAATTCAACTTTCCTTGAAGCCTGGGAACACAGACCTCAAACACAATAACTTAAAAAAATAATAATAATGAAAAGGCAGAGAAATGCTGCACAAATGAAGGAACAAACTAGAAAACCAGAAGTGCAAATGAAGGGGAAATAGGCAAACTACCTGAAAAAGAATTCAGAATAATGATAGTAAAGATGATCAAAAATCTTTAAAACAAAATGGAGAACATGCAAGAATCAATTAACAAAGACCTAGAGGAATGTGAAGTCAAGTGGGCCTTCGAAAGCATCACTACGAACAAAGTTGGTGGAGGTGATGGAATTCCAGTTGAGCTATTTCAAATCCTGAAAGATGATGCTGTGAAACTGCTGCTCTCAATATGCCAGCAAATTTGGAAAACTCAGCAGTGGCCACAGGATTGGAAACGTCAGTTTTCATTCCAATCCCAAAGAAAGGAAATGCCAAAGAATGCTCAAACTACTGCACAATTGCACTCATCTCACATGCTAGTAAAGTAATGCTCAAAATTCTCCAAGCCAGGCTTCAGCAGTACATGAATTTGAACTTCCAGATGTTCAAGCTGGTTTTAGAAAAGGCAGAGGAACCAGAGATCAACTTGCCAACATGCGCTGGATCATCGAAAAAGTAAGAGAGTTCCAGAAAAACATTTATTTCTGCTTTATTGACTATGCCAAAGTCTTTGACTTGTGTGGATCACAATAAACTGTGGAAAATTCTGAAAGAGATGGGAATACCAGACCACCTGACCTGCCTCTTGAGAAACCTGGATGCAGGTCAGGAAGCAACAATTAGAACTGGACATGGAACAACAGACTGGTTCCAAATAGGAAAAGGAATACGTCAAGGCTGTATATTGTCACCCTGCTTATTTAACTTATATGCAGAGTACATTATGAGAAACGCTGGGCTGGAGGAAGTACAAGCTGGAATCAAGAGTGCTAGGAGAAATATCAATAACCTCAGATATGCAGATGACACCACCCTTACGGCAAAAAGTGAAGAGGAACTCAAAAGCCTCTTGATGAAAGTGATAGAGGAGAGTGAAAAAGTTGGCTTAAAGCTTAACATTCAGAAAACGAAGATCATGGCATCTGGTCCCATCACTTCATGGCAAATGGATGGGGCAACAGTGGAAACAGTGGCTGACTGTTTTGGGCTCCAAAATCACTGCAGATGGTGACTGCAGCAATGAAATTAAGAGACACTTACTCCTTAGAAGGAAAGTTATGACCAACCTAGATAGCATATTGAAAAGCAGAGACATTACTTTGCCAACAAAGGTCCGTCTAGTCAAGGCTATGGTTTTTCCAGTGGTCATGTATGGATGTGAGAGTTGGACTGTGAAGAAAGCTGAGCACAGAATTGATGCTTTTGAACTGTGGTGTTGGAGAAGACTCTTGAGAGTCCCTTGGACTGCAAGGAGATCCACCCAGTCCATTCTGAAGGAGATCAGCCCTGGGATTTCTTTGGAAGGAATGATGCTAAAGCTGAAACTCCA
>NW_011494613.1:1769368-1775201 GCF_000754665.1 Bison bison bison | reverse complement strand
TTTGGCTACCTCATGCGAAGAGTTGACTCATTGGAAAAGACTCTGATGCTGGGAGGGATTGGGGGCAGGAGGAGAAGGGGACAACAGAGGATGAGATGGCTGGATGGCGTCACCGACTCAATGGACATGAGTTTGAGTGAACTCTGGGAGTTGGTGATGGACAGGGAGGCCTGATGTGCTGCAATTCATGGGGTCGCAAAGAGTTGGACACGACTGAGCGACTGAACTGAACTGAAGAAGAATTAAAGAATAAACATACAGAGACAAACAACACAATTACTAAAATTAAAATGCTCTAGAAGGAACCAATAGCAGAATATCTGAAGCAAAAGAATGTATCAGTGAGCTGGAAGTAAAATGGTGGAAATAACTTCTGAAGAGCAGAATAAAGTAAAAAGATAGAAAAGAGCTGAGGAGAGTCTCAGAGACTTCTGGAACCATATCAAATGCACCAACATTCAAATTATTGAGGTCCCAGAAGAAGACAAAAGAAAGGGTATGAGAAAATTTTCAAGAGATTACAGTTGAGAATTTCCCCAACATGGAAAAGGAAATAGTCAATCAAGCCCAAAGGGCACAAAAAGTCAAATACAGGATAAACTCAAAGAGAAACATGCCAAGACACATACTAATCAAACTAACAAAGACTAAACACAAAGAAAGAATACTAAAAGCAGCAAGGGAGAAGCAACAAGTAACAAACAAGGGAAACCACATATGTTTAACAGCTGATCTTTCAGCAGAAATCTGCAGGCAAGGGAATAACAGGATATATTTAAAGTACTGAAAGGGAAATCTACAACCAAGATTACTGTACCCAACAAGGATCTCATTCAAAATTGATGGAGAAATAAAAAGCTTCTCAGATAAGCAAAAGTTAAGAGAATTCAGTACCACCAAACCAGTTTTACAACAAATGTTAAAGGGGCTTATATAGTCAAGAAATACAAGAGAAGAAAAAAGATGTACAAAATCAACCCCAAACAATTAAGAATGGCAATAGGAACATTTATATCAATAATTACTTTAAATGCAAATGGATTAAATGCTCCAACCAAAACACACAGACTGGCTGAATGGATACAAAAACAAGACCCGTATATATGCTGTCTACAAGAAACCCACTTCAGACCTCAAGACACACATAGACTGAAAGTGAGAGGATGGAAAAATATATTCCAAGCAAATGGGAAGCAAAAGAAACCTGGAGTAGCAATGCTCACATCAGACAAAATAGACCTTAAAATGAAGAAGACAAGAGATAAGGAAAGACACTACATAATGATCAAGGGATCAATCCAAAAGGAAGACATACCAATTGTAAATATCTATGCACCCAACAGAGAAGCACCTCAAAGCGTAAGACAAACACTAACAGACATAAAAGGAGAAACCAACAGTAACACAATGATAGTAGGAGACTTTTAACTCCCCACTCACACCAATGGACAGATCATCAAAATAGAAAATTAAGAAAGAAACACAAGTCTTAAATGATACATTAGATGAGATGGATCTCATTGATATCTTCAGGACATTACATCCAAATGCAGAAGAATTACCAACAAACGTCCATCTAGTCAAAGCTACAGTTTTTCTAGTAGTCATGTATGGTTGTTAGAGTTGGACTATAAACAAAGCTGAAGAATTGATGTTTTTGAACTGTGGTGTTGAAGAAGACTCTTGAGAGTCCCTTGGACTGCAAGGAGATCCAACCAGACGATCTTGAAGGAAATCAGTCCTAAATAGTCACTAGAAGGACTGATACTGAAGCTGAAACTCCAGTAATTAGGCCACCTGATGCGAAGAACTGATTCACTGGAAAAGACCCTGATGCTGGGAAAGATTGAAGGTGGGAGAAGGGGACAACAGAGGATGAGATGGTTGGATGGCATCACCGATGTGATGGACATGAGTTTGAGGAGGCTCCAGGAGCTGGTGATGGACAGGGAAGCCTGGCGTGCTGTAGTCCATGGGGTCGCAAAGAGTTGGACATGACTGAGTGACAGAACTGAAATGAACTTCTTCTCAAGGGCACATGGAACATTCTCGAGGATAGACCACATCTTGGGTCACAAATCTAACATCAGTAAATTTAAGAAAACCGAAATCATATCAAGCATCTTCTCTGCCCACAATGAGACTAGATATCAATTACAAGAAAAAAACTGTAAGAAACACAAACACATGGAGATTAAACAACACATTTCTAAATAACCAAGATTACGGAAGAAATCAAAAGGGAAATCAAAAAATTTCTCGAAACAAATGATAATGAAAACACGACAACCCAAAACCTATGGAATGCAGCAAAAGCTGTTTTAAGAAGGAAGTTTACAGCAGTACAATCCTACTTTAAGAAACAAGAAAAACATCGAATAGATGACCTAACTTTACACATAAAACAACTGGAAAAAGAAGAACAAAAAACCCCCAAAATTAGTAGAAGCAAAGAAATCATAAAGATCCAAGCAGAAATAAATGAAAAAGAAATGAAAGAAAAAATAGCAAAGATTAATAAAACTAAAAGCTTTTATGAGAAGGTTCTATGAGAAGATAAACAAAATTGACAAACCTTTAGCCAGACTCATCAAGAAAAAAAGAGAAGAATCAAATCAACAAAATCAGAAATGAAAAAGGAGTGGTTACAACAGACAATGCAGAAATACAAAGGATTATAACAGACTATTATGAACAATTATATGGCAATAAAATGGATAACCTGGAAGAAATGGACAGATTCTTAGAAAAGTTCAATCTTTCAAGACTGAACCAGGAAGAAACACAAATTATGAACAACCCATTACAAGCACTGAAATTGAAGCTGTGGTCAAAAATCTCCCCAAAAAACAAAAGCCCAGAACCAGATGGCTTCACAGGAAAATTCTATCAAACATTTAGAGAAGAGCTAATGCCTATCCTTCTAAAATTCTTTCAAAAAATTACAGAGGAAGAAACACTTCCAAACTTATTCTGCGAGGCCACCATCACCCTCATACGAAAATCAGACAAAGACAACACGAAAAAAAGAAAACTACAGGCCAATATCACTGATGAACATAGATGCAAAAATCCTCAACAGAATTTTAGCAAACAGAATTCAGCAATACATCAAAAAGCTCACACATCATGATCAAGTTGGGTTTATTCCAGGGATGCAAGGATTCTTCAATATACAAAAATCAATGTGATACATCATATTAACAAATTGAAAGATAAAAACCATATGATAATCTCAACAGATGCAAAAAAACCTTTGATAAAACTCAGCACCCATTTATGATTCAGTCAGCTCAGTTCAGTTGCTTGGTTGTGTCCAACTCTTTGCAACCCCATGGACTGCAGCACACCAGGCCTCTCTGTGCATCACCAACTCCTGGAGCCTACTCAAATTCATGTCCATTGAGTTGGTGATGCCATCCAACCATCTCATCCTCTGTCATCCCCTTCTCCTCCTACCTTCAATCTTTCCCAGCATCAGGGTATTTTCAAATGAGTCAGTTCTTCGCATCAGGTGGCCAAAGTATTGCAGTTTCAGCTTCAACATCAGTCCTTCCAATGAATATTTAGGACTGATCTCCTTTAGGATGGACTGGTTGGATCTCCTTGCAGTCCAAGGGACTCTCAAGAATCTTCTTCAACACCACAGTTCAAAAGCATCAATTATGATTAAAACTCTTCAAAAATGGTCATAGAAGGAACCTACCTCAACAGAGTAAAATATATGATAAGCCTACAGCAAACTTTATTCTCAATGGTGAAAAACTGAAGCATTCCCCCTGAGATCAGGAACAAGACAAGGGTGCCCACTTTCACCACTATTATTCAACATAGTTCTAGAAGTCCTAGCTACAGCAATCAGAGAATAAAAAGAAATAAAAGGAATCCAGATTAGAAAAGAAGAAGTAAAGCTCTCACTGTTTGCAGATGACAAGATGCTGGACACAGAAAACCCTAAAGACAGTATCAGAAAACTACTAAAGCTAATCAGTGAATTTAACAAAGTTGCAGGATACAAAATCTATACACAGAAATCACTTGCATTTCTATATACTAACAATGAAAAATCAAAAATAGAAATTAAGGAATCACCCTCATTCACCATTACAACAAAAAAATTAAATATCTAGGAATAAACTTACCTAAGGAGACAAAAGAACTGTACACAGAAAATTATAAGCCACTAATGAAAGAAATCAAAGATGACATAAACAGATGGAGAGATATTCCATGTTCTTGGGTAGGAAGAGTCAACACTGTGAAAATGACTATACTACTAAATGCAATCTACAGATTTAATGTGATCTGTATCAAATTACCAGTAGCATTTTTCACAGAACTAGAACAAAAAAATTCACAATTCATATGAAACACAAAAGATCCCAAATAGACAAAGCAGTCTTGAGAAAGAAGAATGGAGCTGGAGGAATCAACATTCCTGACTTGAGATTATACTACAAAGCTACAGTCATCAAGATAGTATGGTACTGGCACAAAAACAAAAATAGACCAATGGAACAAGATAGAAAACCCAGAAAGAAACCCATGAACCTATGGGTACCTTATTTTTGACAAAGGAGGCAAGAATATACAATGGGGCAAAGACAGCTGCTTCAATAAATGGTGCTGGGAAAACTGGACAGCTACATGCAAAAGAGTGAAATTAGGACACTTCCTAACACCATATACAAAGGTAAACTCAAAATGGATTAAAGACCTAAATGTAAGATGAGAAACTATAAAACTTTTAGAGAAAAACACAGGCAGAACACTTTAAGACATAAATCAAAGCAAGGTCCTCTATGACCCACCTCCTAGAGTAACAGAAATAAAAACAAAAGTAAACAAGTGGGACCTAATTAAACTTAAAAGCTTTTGCACAGCAAATGAAACTATAAGCAAGGTGAAAAGACAACCCTCAGAATGGGAGAAAATAATAGCAAATGAAATAACAGACAAAGGATTAATTTCCAAAATATACAAGCAGCTCATACAACTCAATACCACAAAAACAAACAACCTAATCACAAAGTGGGAAAAGACCTCAATAGACATTTTTCCAAAGAAGACATACAGATGTCTAACAGACACATGAAAAGATGCTCAACATAGCTCATTATTAGAGAAATGCAAATCAAAACCACAATGAGATATTACTTCACATGGGTCAGAATGGCCCTCATCAAAAAGGCTACAAATAATAAATGCTGGAGAGGGTGTGGAGAAAAGGGAACACTCTTGCACTGTTGGTGGGAATGTAAATTGATATAGCCACTATGAAGACAGTATGGAGATTCCTTAAAAAACTAGGAGTAAAACCAGAATAAAACCAACATATGACCCAGCAATCCCACTCCTAGGCATATACCCTGAGGAAACCAAAATTGAAACAGACACATGTATCCCACTGTTCATTGCAGAACTATTTACAATAGGTAGAACATGGAACAACCTAGATGTCCATTGACAGATGAATGGAAAAAGAAGTTGTGGTACATATACACAATGGAATATTACTGAGCCATAAAAAGGAATGCATTTGAGGCAGCTCTAATGAGGGGATGAACCTAGAACCTAATATACAGAGTAAAGTGAGTCAGAAAGAGATAGATAACGCACATATAATGTATTCTAACGCACATATATGGAATTAGAAAAATGGTACTGAAGAATTTATTTACAGGGCAACAGTAGAGAAACAGACGTAGAGAATAGACATATGGACCTGGGAAGAGGGTGAGATGTATGGAAAGAGTAACGTGGAAATTTACATTACCATATGTAAAATAGAGAGCCAACGGGAATTGCTGTATGGCTCAGGAAACTCAAACGG
>NW_011494613.1:1767704-1769268 GCF_000754665.1 Bison bison bison | reverse complement strand
ACTGATTCATGTTGAGGTTTGACAGAAAACAGCAAAATTCTGTAAAGTAATTATCCTTCAATAAAAAATAAATTAATTTAAAAAAAAGTTCCCGGCACATAGCAGGCATTCAAATTACAAGCATTATTATTGTTGGCTGTCATGAGCCAGGGATCACACTGGGCCAATAAACAGGGCAGAGTGGCAAAGTACACAGTATAGAAAGAACTTGGAGGGGGGCTGTGCACCTGGCCTTCACAGTGAGATCCCAGTCAGCAGCGCACCAGGAAAAAACAAACCAAAAGCTAAAAATGGAGTTGCTATGATTCAGAAACCCCACTCTTGGGCATATATCCAGACAAAATTGTAATTAAAAAAGATACATGCACCTCTATGTTATGTTTATAGCAGCAGTATTTTACAATAGCTAAGACATAAAAAGACATTGTACAGGACACAGGAATTAAGACCATGCCCAAGAAAAAGAAATGCAAAAAAGCAAAATGGCTGTCTGAGGAGGCCTTACAAATAGCTATGAAAAGAAGGGAAGCAAAAAGCAAAGGAGAAAAGGAAAGATAAACCCACATGAATGCAGAGTTCCAAAGAATAGCAAGGAGAGATAAGAAAACCTTCCTCAGCCATCAATGCAAAGAAATAGAGGAAAACAATCGAATGGGAAAGACCAGAGATCTCTTCAAGAAAATTAGAGATACCAAGGGGACATTTCATGCAAAGATGGGCTCAATAAAGGACAGAAATGGTAGGGACCTAAGAGAAGCAGAAGATATTAAGAAGAGGTGGCAAGAATACCCAGAAGAACTGTACAAAAAAGAACTGTATGCAGGTCAGGAAGTAACAGTTAGAACTGGACATGGAACAACAGACTGGTTCCAAATAGGAAAAGGAGTACGTCAAGGCTGTATATTGTCACCCTGCTTATTTAACTTATATGCAGAGTACATCATGAGAAATGCTGGGCTGGAGGAAGCACAAGCTGGAATCAAGAGTGCCAGGAGAAATATCAATAACCTCAGATATGCAGATGACACCACCTTTATGGCAGAAAGTGAAGAATAACTAAAGAGCCTCTTGATGAAAGTGAAAGAAGACAGTGAAAAAGTTGGCTTAAAGCTCAACATTCAGAAAACGAAGATCATGGCATCTGGTCCCATCACTCCATGGCAAATAGATGGGGAAACAGTGGAAACAGTGTCAGACTTTATTTTTTGGGGCTCCAAAATCACTGAAGATGGTAATTGCAGCCATGAAATTAAAAGCTGCTTACTCCTTGGAAGGAAAGTTTTGACCAACCTAGATAGCATATTAAAAAGCAGAGACATTACTTTGCCAACAAAGGTCCATCTAGTCAAGGCTATGGCTTTTCCAGTGGTCATGTATGGATATGAGAGTTGGACTGTGAAGAAAGCTGAGTGCCAAAGAATTGTTGCTTTTGAACTGTGGTGTTGGAGAAGACTCTTAAGAGTCCCTTGGACTGCAAGGAGATCCAACCAGTCCATCCTAAAGGAGATCAGTCCTGGGTGTTCATTGGAAGGAATGATGTTGAAGCTGAAACTCCAATCCTTTG
>NW_011494613.1:1752498-1767604 GCF_000754665.1 Bison bison bison | reverse complement strand
AATGATGTTGAAGCTGAAACTCCAATCCTTTGGCCACCTGATGCGAAGAGCTGACTCATTTGAAAAGACCCTGATGCTGGCAAAGATTGAGGGCAGGAGAAGAGGAGGAAGACAGAGAATGAGATGGTTGGATGGTATCACCGACTCGATGGACATGGGTTTGGGTGGACTCTGTGAGTTGGTGATGGACAGGGAGGCCTGGCATGCTGCAGTTCATGGGATCACAAAGAGTCAGACATGACTGAGCGACTGAACTGAACTGAAGGCATAAAAACAACCCACATATTCATCAATAAATGAATAGAAAAAGAAGATGTGGTGTTGGGACTTTCATGGTGATGCAGTGGCTGAGACTCTGCACTCCCAATGCACAGGGCCTGGGTTCAATCTCTGGTGGGGGAACTAAGATCATATATGTCTCAACATGAGTTCACATGCTGCAACTAAGACCCAGTACAGCCAAGTAAGTAAAAATACACATAAAAAAAAAAAAAATGTGGTGCATGTGTACAATGGATACTAACCATAAAAAGAATGAAATAATGCCATTTTCAGCAACATGAATGGGCATAGAGATTAACGTACTAAGCAAAGTAAGAAAGAGAAAAACAAATACCGTATCATATCACTTATATGTGGAATCTAAAATAAAGCATAAATGAACATATATATAAAACAGAAATAGATTTCCAGGCAGAAACAGATTTGCAGTTGCTAAGGGGGAAGTAGTGTTGGGGAGACATGGATTCGAAGTTTGGGACTAGCAGATACAAACTATACAAGATGGATAAATGACAAGATCCTAATGTATAGCTCGGGGAACTATATTCAATATCCTTTGATAAATCATAATGGAAAAGAATATGAATTAGAATATATATGTGTACTAGAATCACTTTGCTGTAGAACAGAAATTAACATAACATTGTAAGTCAATTATACTTCAATAGAATTTTTTAAAAATCAGATTATAACAATGTGTCCAACATAATGAGAGGACGGGTGGACTCCCTAAGGTTTCAACAAAACAATCTTTGGATTCCAAGTTTGATTTCACACAGATTTTCCTAGAAGGAAACAATATGCCAAGTAGTTGACTTGAGTCAGGTCTCCTTCTCAGTTATATTTCCCAATGTAAATTATTAAATTGACACCCAGCTGTCACTTCAATCCACCATGAGTGAGTTGGTTTAACTTTCCTAGAGTGGTCAACTCAGGGCGTGTTACTAGTTTGACAGACTTGCCATAACAAATACTGGACTGGGTGGCTTAGACAACAGAAATGCATTTTCTCACAGTTCTAGAGGTTAGAAGTCCGAGATCAAAGCGTCAGCACGTTTGGTTTCTCCTGAAGCCTCTCTCCTTGGCTTGCAGGTGGTGGACTCCTGTCTTCATGTGGTCTTTCCTCTGCATGCACACATCTGCTATCCAAATTTTTCTGTGTCCAAATTTCCTCAAAAGAAATTTTGAAAATAAAAAATATAAGGACATTGGTCAGACTGGATGAGGGCCTAATGTAAACACCCTTTTTAACTTAATCACCTGTTCAAAGGCCCCATCTCCAAATACAGTCACGTCCTGAGGTAACGGGTATGATGGCTTTAATATATGAATTTAGGAAGAGGAGCAGACACAATTCAGCCCACAAAAAGGCATATGGATAAAGTTTAAGTCTGGGGCCTATGAAGGTAAAGGACAAGACTCTGAGCCACAGTGACCAATGACGGAAATGCCTCAATTAGCCCCACCTGATCTATCAGGCATACTTCTGGCAGCTCATCCATGAAGACAACGTAAGGAACATGCGTTTTCCCTAACTCCATTCTGAGCTTGCATGTTCTTTTAAAAATACTTCAGATTTCCTCATCTTTAGCAATTAAAATAGTTTATATTCCAACTTGGCAAGAAACTACATAAATCCTAACTAGTGTATTCATTCATCCTACATCCATTTTCCTTATCTTATAAATTCATTTTAATTCAGTTTTAGTGTACTGGACTTAGTGGATCCAAAATCAAAATCAGAAATAACAGACAACATTCTTGTTGTTCTTTTAAAATAATTATCAATTATTTAAGATTGTATATGTTTCTGTCCAGGGGTGTCTGAGTACTGAGTAACAATACATATATCAAAATGACTTTTATGTGAAAGTTTGCAATGAAAAGTACTCAGTGGCCAGTGAGAAGAAGGGACAGAAAGGAGTGTGCATTTACCATTCGCCAACTAATTTTAGTGATGAACCAGATTAGTAATGATTAGATTCTTTTAATTGGAAATGCTGGGGAGGGATACTAAACATGAAATCCTGAAGGTTGAGACAGGAAAAGTCCACATACTGATCCTAAGACAGAGGCTGATTGTAAGGTTACCAGCAGCTGCTACATCACATTTTGCAGATTCTAACAATTCCCCTAGATAGCATATTAAAAAGCAGAGACATTACTTTGCCAACAAAGATCTGTCTAGTCAAGGTTATGGTTTTTCAGTGGTCATGTATGGATGTGAAAGTTGGACTATAAAGAAAACTGAGCACCGAAGAATTGATGCTTTTGAACTGTGGAGTTGAAGAAGACTTGAGAGTCCCTTGGACTGCAAGGAGATCCAATCAGTCCATCCTAAAGGAAATGAGTCCTGAATATTCATTGGAAGGACTGATGCTGAAGCTGAAACTCCAATACTTTGGCCACCTGATGTGAAGAACTGACTCATTTGAAAAGACCCTGATGCTGGAAAAGATTGAAGGAAGGAGGAGAAGGGTACAAGAGAGGATGAGATGGCTGGATGGCATCACCGACTCAATGGACATGAGTTTGAGTGAACTCTGGGAGTTGGTGATGGACAGGGAGGCCTGGCATGCTGTGGTCCACGGGGTCACAAAGAGTCGGACATGACTGAGCAACTGAACTGAACTGAACAGTTCCCCTAAACTATTTGACCAGAAGTCAAATGGCAAACTGACAACAATGAAATCTATTTTATAGTACTTCAATCACAGACAAGCATATGCTTACCTGAATCAGTATCAATATTATGAATTTGTTTTATTTGATATAAACATTGAAGTTCTGAAAGTAAATGTGCTAAATCATGGTTTTTAAAATAAAGACTTTTACTTAAAATTTCAGAACTTATACAATATATTTTTATTAAAGTAGAACATATGCACATATATTTAAATTAAGTATAACTTCAGTTCAGTTCAGTCGCTCAGTCATGTCCGACTCTGTGACCCCATGAATCGCGGCACGCCAGGCCTCCCTGTCCATCACCAACTCCTGGAGTTCACTCAAACTCACATCCATCGAGTTAGTGATGCCATCCAGCCATCTCATCCTCTGTCATCCCCTTTTCCTCCTGCCCCCAATGCCTCCCAGCATCAGAGTCTTTTCCAATGAGTCAACTCTTCTTAGCTGTCTTAAATATCTGCAACAGAGGTTGAAACAGAGAAGCAGTAGCATTTGTTCAACACTCCATATCTATTAATGTAAATTGGCTCAAATCCTTCTCAGAAGTAGACAGGTTATAAAGAATAAAAGAACTCATGCACAAGTCATTCAAGACACTACGAATGACACTCAAACACATCTTTTTATTATATACTAAATTTAAAAATACAAATCTTATTAAAAATGCTTATGAAACATCGTATACGTAAGTACTGTCAAATACTATCAGATTATGACATTATGTACACTTGTTAAGGTTAATTAGAAACAGAACAACATTCATAACTTTGCTGATAATGAATTTCAGAAGTCAATATTTTAATTAACATTTGGCAACTTTGAAGTAGTGATCTGCACAGGAAGATGTCTGCAGAGGTAAAACAGTGAGAAAACAAACGGAAAAATGCAGATATTCCTGCCCTAAGTGTTATTAAGTAGATCTCTTCTTCATCCTCTTAAGTCTCAATATAACAGAAATTAAAGTGCATAAGACCACCAGGAATACCTGATTCAGTTGTACCCTAATACATACTACAGCCAATTGTGCTGCCATACTGAGGGCTTCGATCTCTGTACTGTTCCTGAGGTTTTAGAAGTTAATTTTGAAGGTGACTAGGGGAAGAGAGGCCAATACTTTTTAAATTGCACAAAGTGGCCTTAAAGTGTAGAAACACCAAAGATAAAAATATTAATTTGGGAATAGATTCAAGGAGATCATCCCTGTCTATTTTGCCCTAGAAATAAAATTAGGATATGAACCTAGTTTTACCTCTGGAAAATGCTTACTAAAAATCTGTTTCAGAAGATCAGACATGTACAGCAAGTACCACAATACTGTCAGTTACTGTCCACCCACTTACATACTGTATCATAAATACCAGGCATCAATACCTGCCCTCCAAAGATTCACAAGAAACACAGGAAGAAGCATGTTATTACTTGACACTAATTTTGCTAATCAACATAAAGTATGATCTGTAAAAATAGGTCACCACCATATAATCAAGGAAGAGGAGAAGGAAAGCTGCTAGTCTACAAAAGTGCTCCTTTTCGCTTTCAAGCCCAATAGCTTAATTTGGGGTAAAATAAGATTGTAAAGTAAGGCCATCAGTTATAAATAAGCTGATGAAGCCGTCTATACATACTCACGTATATATGTTTAAATTTCAGTTCTGATTTAACATGAATGTGCTATTACAAACCATTTATAGGAAACATTTTATCAGGCTTATTTACAAATATATGATCAGAGAAAAGATCTTGAAAATCAAAAAAACTGCAGATAAATGTAGCCATTGCTAACACAGTTCACTAAAGGTAAGACAGATTTACATAAAAACCAAAGGAAAAAGTTTAGTAAGAAACCCCTACCATATACACCTATTGGTCATTGGATCAAAAAGGCAAATAAATGTAATGATCATGACTAAACTTTTATTACTGTCTCTTTTAATAACATATCAACATGAGGTTTACTTAGAGTACTACCTATAAATACAGTCTCTCATGATTCAATGAGAATATTAAGTTATTGAATACATTTTTTTATTCCCATGGCACATCATACTTGGTAACACTAATAAGGTAGATTTAGATAACACTTAAATCATGATTACGAATGTTTAATTGAGTATTTTCCTTTCTGTAGCTGTGAAATGTAAAGCTTAGATTTGCTTCCATCAGGCCTCTTAAACCAAACTTCATCATGGTTAATTGTTGTAATTACAGCACTAAAAAGAAAAAAAAAATATGAATGAATGAATGACAATATGCCTCCCCTACTCATTTTAGAGCACTAGCTATAAAACCAAAATAGCTGGACTGTAAGGGTAGACTCAGGTATGTAACTGTCATTTATCAGAATGCTACTAGCAGGGCATGCTGCCAAAAATACCACATTCAGCAACACAATTATCTTTCTTTTCTTAATAGAGTTGGTAAAATTTACTCTTGGAACTATTTAAAGCACATTGTCCATTTCCAACCCACCTCCAAAAGACAAAAAAATGGAGCTAAAACCACTCCTTATATGGTATTACAGCTCCAACTCATATGAATATGGTTGTAGGATATGTTCTAAATACAAATCTTAATTCCCAGTGTCAAGCATTTTTAGTACTCATACATATTTTTTTTAACAGTATTAATCTTTATATATTAGGTTGGTGCAAAGGTAATTGCAGTTTTGCATTGTTGAACTTTGCCATTTGATATTGGAATACATTCTTAAATGCAGTTATGTTATACATCATTTTTTAACGTACATTTCTCACTTTATGCTTTTTTGCTAATGACTTATTACTTGCTGTGTATTTTGTATTTATTTTAGACAAGGGAAATGATGTTAGACAAAAAGCAGATTTGGGTAATTTTTGTTATTCAAGTTCAAAATGGGACATAAAGCAGCACAGATAACTCACAACATCAATGCACCTGACCCAGGAACTGCTAACGAACCTACAGTGCAGTAGTGGCTCAAGATGTTTTGCAAAGGAGCTGAGAGCTTGAAGATGAGAAATGCAGTGGCCAGTCATCAGAAGTTGACAATGAAATTGAAAGCCATCATCGAAGCTGATCCTATTACAACTACATGAGAAGTTGTTGAAGAACTCAACATTGATCATTTAGTTCAAATTGCCAACATCCGCTGGATCATCGAAAAAGCAAGAGAGTTCCAGAAAAACATCTATTTCTGCTTTATTGACTATGCCAAGCCTTTGACTGTGTGGATCACAATAAACTGTGGAAAATTCTTCAAGAGATGGGAATACCAGACCACCTGAGCTGCCTCTTGAGAAATTTGTATGCAGGTCAGGAAGCAACGGTTAGAACTGGACATGGAACAACAGACTGGTTCCAAATAGGAAATGGAGTATGTCAAGGCTGTATATTGTCACCGTGCTTATTTAACTTCTATGCAGAGTACATCATGAGAAACGCTGGGCTGGAGGAAGCATAAGCTGGAATTAAGATTGCTGGGAGAAATATCAATAACCTCAGATATGCAGATGACACCACCCTTATGGCAGAAAGTGAAGAACTAAAGAGCTTCTTGATGAAAGTGAAAGTGGAGAGTGAAAAAGTTGGCTTCAAGCTCAACATTCAGAAAACTAAGATCATGGCATCCGGTCCCATCACTTCATGGCAAGTAGATGGGGAAACAAAGGAAACAGTGTCAGACTTTATTTTTGGGGGCTCCAAAATCACTGCACATGGTGATTGCAGCCATGAAATTAAAAGCTGCTTACTCCTTGGAAGGAAAGTTATGACCAATCTAGACAGCACATTAAAAAGCAGAGACAGTACTTTGCCAACAAAGGTCCATCTAGTCAAGGCTATGGTTTTTCCAGTGGTCATGTATGGATGTGAGAGTTGGACTATAAAGAAAGCTGAGCACCGAAGAATTGATGCTTTTGAACTGTGGTGTTGGAGAAGACTCTTGAAAGCCCCTTGGACTGCAAGGAGATCCAACCAGTCCATCCTAAAGGAGATCAGTCCTGGGTGTTCATTGGAAGAACTGATGTTGAAGCTGAGACTCTAATACTTAGGCCACCTGATGCGAAGAGCTGACTCATTTGAAAAGACCCTGATGCTGGGAAAGATTGAGGGCAGGGGGAGAAGGGGACAACAGAGGATAAGATGGTTGGATGGCATCAGTGACTCAACGGACATGAGTTTGAGTGAACTCCGGGAGTTGGTGATGGACACGGAGGCCTGGCATGCTGCTGTCCATGAGGTTGCAAAGAGTTGGACATGACTGAGCAACTGAACTGAACTGAACTGAACTGATGGTCATTTGGCATTTGAAGCAAACTGGAAAGGTGAAAAAGCTCAGTAAGTGAGTGCCTCACAAGCTGACTGAAAATCAAAACACTCGTTGTTTTGAAGTGATGTCTTCTTCTCTTACTCTATGCAACAATGAACCATTTCTCAATTGGATTGTGACATGCAACAGAAAGTGGATTTTATACGACAACTGGTGATGACCAGCTCAGTGGCTGGACCAAGAAGAAGCTTCAAAGCACTTCCCAAGGCCAAATTTACACCAAAAAAAGGTCCCGGTCACTGTTTGGTGGTCTGCTGCCCATCTGATCCACTATAGCTTTCTGAATCCTGACAAAACCATTAGATCTAAGAAGTATGCTCAGGAAATTGATGAGATGCATTGAAAACTGCAATGCCTGAATCCAGCATGGGTCAACAGAAAGGGTCCAATTCTTCTCCACGAAAATCCCCAAACACACGTCGCACCACCACCGTTTCAAAGTTGAACAAATTGGGATACAAAGTTTTGCCTCATCTGCCATATTCACCTAACTTCATGCCAACTGACAACCACTTCTTCACGCATCCTGACAACTTCTTGCAGGGAAAATGCTTCTACAACCAGCAGGGTGCAGAAAATGTTTTCCAAGAAATAGTTCATCACATCTCGAAGCATAGATTTTTATGCTTCAGAAATAAACTCATTTCTCGTTGGCAAAAATGTGTTGATTGTAATGGTTCCTATTTTGATTAATAAAGATGTGTTTGAACCTAGTAACAGTGATTTAAAATCCACAGTCCAAAACCACAATTACGTTTGCACCAACCTAACAGAAGTCTTTCTAAAACTATGTTTGTGTTTAATCCTCTTTTATGCTATTTTATCTTCTTTTTAGTGCTATCCTGGTGACTCAATAGTAAAGAATCCACCTGCTAATACAGGAGACACAAGTTTGATCTATGGTGCAGGAAGATCCCCTGGAGCCTTCCCCTGGAGAATGAAAGGGCAACTCACTCCAGTATTCTTGCCTGGGAAGTCCCATGGAGAAGAGGAGTCTGGTCAGCTACAGTCCATGGGGTCGCAAAGAGTCAGACACAACTTTGTGACTGAGCACAAGCATTTCCTTTTTAACCATATTTATGCTACACAGTAGTAGTTATATGTCTCAAAAGCAATAAGATAAGGCAAAGAAGCTAGGGGTACTTTATATATATATATATGTATGCTTCCCAGGTGGTGTTAGTGGTAAAAAAACCCACCTGCCAATATTGGATATCTAAGAGACATGGATTCAATCCTTGGGTCAGGAAAATCCCCTGGAGGAGGGCATGGCAACCTACTCTCAGTATTTTGCCTGGAGAATCCCATGGACAGAGGAGCCTGGCAGGCTACAGTCCATGGGATCACAAAGAATCCGACACAACTGAAGCAACTAGCATGCATACACAAAGATTCTAAGTAGTAGTAGTTATATGACTCAAAAGCAATAAGATAAAGCAAAAAATCCAGGAGTATTATATATATAACCTAGTAATTAATTAGCTCAATGGACTTTTATGAGAAAAGTTTGCTCCTGAAATGAGTATTCAATATTAAATGCAAACACCTTATTTACTATTACTACCTAGAAAAAGTTATTTTTTTACTGTAGAGGATAAAAAAACTCTGAGGATTAAATAATAAACTATAAAGGAACTAAAGAAGTGATGCACATTAATATTTTCCAAAGGCCACACCAAAGAAAACTTAGAAGGCTCTATAAATAATTATACAAACTTTATTTAAGCTCAGACAGGGTTGAATCCTTTAAAAGGCAATTTTCAGTTTTCAAGTTATACTTTAATTACCATCACTCTAAATTTTCATTAATTTTCAATTCCTTTCCCATTCTGATTGATGCAATTTTTTTTATACAAAATACTAAAATATACCCCCAAAAGTTAACATTAACACTGGTGTTCAAACATGCTAATCAAATCATATGTCAAGAAAAGAAAGAAATCCATCGCAATTATTAAGGTATTATGAATGCACCATACAAGCAGCAAAAATTTACTGACAACCACGCAGTACACTCTCATACTGAGCAGCAGTGAAACAATAAAGGCTTTTTACCTTGTAGGACATTCATCTTTTTTGTCAATACATATTGTCTGTCCACGTATATACCATTCACCGTCATAGTATAACCTTCCCTCTTCGGATCTAGCACTGTGCAGGTGTTTTTCCAGTTTCACAGGTGCTAAAGGGATCAGTTCAAAAACTGTTATATTAATAAGACATTGTCAGAAGAACAAAAGTGCAGAACACTTAAGCATTAATACCAATCCACCCATATATGTGAAAATACACTAAAAATATTTTTTTAGATAAGAAACCTATATCTAATAAAAACAAAGAGAATTTCATTTCCTACATTTTTTACATAATTCACTGTTTTTAATAGAGCTAAAAAATATATAATAAATTAATTAACTAGACAAGTGCAAGAGAGCAGATATATTATCCACTATTAATGCCAATTTTAAGTAAGATTTAAAATCTGAGTTGTCATATTTCCACTGAAAATTCCCTGATGGCTCAGACGGTAAAGAATCTGTCTGCAAAGCGGGAGACTCAGGTTCAATCCCTGGGTGGGGAAGATTCCCTGGAGAAGGGAATAGCAACCCAGTATTCTTGCCTGGAGAAATTCCATGGAAAGAGGAGCCTGGAGGGCTACAGTCCATGGGGTGCAAAGAGTCAGACACAATTGAATGACTAACACACACACTAACAATATATAATAAATCAATAACTAGACAAGTGTTAGGAGAAAAGATGCATTTTGCTTTACTAGTGCCAATTTTAAATAAGATTTAAAATCTGAGTTATCATATTTCCACTGAAAATTATATTTTTTCATATTGTCTCGCCTGACACTTTTTATTGTCTCAACTGACATTTCAAAAAAGCAAAGTTTAACATATATTCCAAGAATTTTCCAGGCCTTTGATTCTAAAAAGCAAATGTACTCAGTAGAATTTTCATTTTGAAATTCTAGAAATGGTTTGAGATTCATCAGATAAACTCATGCAGAAAAAAAAAAAAAAACCATTCTTTATGGAAGCACACTGTCAAAAGCACACCATGGAATAGAAATATACTCCTCTGCATCATTCAAATGTCACCACCTCAGAAAGGTCTTCCCCAACTACTCTACCCACTCCTCAGTTAATCTTCACCACAGCTTTATATTTCCTTCATAGCAATTATTACAATTTGTCATTATCTAGTTAGTTATCTATTTACATATACATTATCATTCTGCCTCCCTCAAGGAAGTTCCAGGAGATTCAACTCTTGCACCACTGCATTCACTGACCTCAAAAAGTACCTGGTATGTAAAAGGTTTTCAGTAAGTATTCACTCATTCATTCATTCAACAAATGTTTTCTGAGCACTGTGACTGAAACAGACAGATTTCTGACCTTTGTGGAGCTTACGATTCTCTCAGGAGACAGGTAAACATGTAAACAATCAAAAAATTACAAATTGTGGTAAGTGCCATGAAGAAAACAAAGAATACACATGCTAAAGATAACAGGGGCTGGGGAGGAGACCCACTCAACAGTGTAGCCAGACTCTTAAAGGAATCCATGGCTCAAATCTATACAGTGAAAGAACGTAGAAACAGAGAAATTATTCTAGACAGTAATGTCCATCACTACTTCAGCAGTGATTTCAGGATTTTTGACGAACCCTACTGCCAGCATTCTAATCTCTCTCATAGAAAATATAGGTACAGAAGTAATTTTGCGCACAATTCTAGAGGCTTGTGGAATTGAAATTCCACAATTCCTATTCACAGGCTCTCTGAAGGCCATCCACGGACTCCAGACACCTCCCCTTCAGAATTATTGAGCCCATTAAAAAACACTAAATAAATACTTTTAAGATTACTGATCCATAATTAGCAATTGTAATGCAGTTGAAGCACTAAAGAAATACATTCCATTCATAAATCTTGAAACTTTTACATGAGGCAAAGACTCCAGAAGAATTTTTCACAGTTCTGCATATAGTGTTCACTGATGAAATGAAACCAGTGAGGGGGGAGTGGTTTAGTGTGTAGATGACTTAAAAAGTCTCCAAAGAGAAGATTTGAACTCAGATAAAATGACTTACGTTCTGTTTTCACTCTATGTGGACCAAGTGTAGCCATTGCCTTAATTAAAAGAAGAAGAAGAAAGATGTCTGAGTTCAAAATCAAAGTATATTTCAATATCCATTTAATATACAATACTTACAAGCTTAATAACAAACAGTGAAATATGATCTGCTTCAATAAGTTGGTAATGTCTAAAACCATGGGAATATAAAAAGAATAAAAATTTCTTCTAGAGGTGTTATCAATACCTACTCTAAATTCTCAACTAAGAAGCTTTTGCGAATGGAAAATTTTAATAGGAAAACAAGTCTCCACTTTCAAACAAGCACAGAAAATCTTCTAACATTTCAATGTTTAATGACAAAATGCAAAAATGTACAATAAAGGTTCAAATATTCACTCACTCTCATTCATTCAACAAATACACCTGAATGCCTTCTGTGAGCCAGTACCAGGCTAAGAACTAGGCACAGAATGGTAATCCATTACTATTTTGGGGCAACCTAAATACTTTTGCATACTTTTGCATAAACTGTTAATTACATTATCACAGGAAAAAATACAATCAAACTGCTAACATGCCTCTCATAAAATACTCTTGCAATCCACAGTTATCTGTATTAGTAATGACTGCCTAGAGAGACTGTTGCAAAGTAAAGCATATTTACAATAATATTTTGATGTATTAGTGAAAAATTATATACTCTTAAAAAGTAGACTACAAAAAATATACTTGAATTCCATTTCTCTTTAAACATACCTTCCTTATTGTTGTCCAGTCTTCAAGAATATCAAGATCTTGTAACATATAAACTATATACGGACGTTGAAAAGTCAAGGTCAGTTTAGCTGTAAGAATTTCAATTTTAAACTATACTTCCAAATTTCTGTTTTTCAGAAACTGGAACAATGACTTCAGACAGAAACCATCAGCATGCTGAATTCTGACTCCAAATTGTTTTTCAAAAAACTTAGTACCAGCATAAGTATGTTCTAGTACTTCAGATGTTATAACCATATTCTCTTAATCCTATGGTGTCTCTGACAGTAAGATACACCAACAACCTAATCACTGTTTTGAGGTGGGCGAGGGGGAAAGCAGGAGCCAAGGGAGGGTACCATCGGGAATGCCAAGATTGAATGTATATATTAATTTAATTTAAAAACATACCAGTTTCAGAGACATTAAAAATGTCAAAAAGTACAATTGAGAATTTAGCAATCATGCTATATAATAAACAGCTGCTTCATTTCAAAGCCCTTGTGATCTACAAACCCATATTAATTTTCAGTGTTGAGATCATGGCTAAATTTCTTATCCACTCTACCTCCCTTAATCTAAACTATACCCTTCTGCTTTCAATCATTTTTAAAAAATCATCTGTTCTTATTACAGGATCATGCAAATAAAGATAAAGCATACTAATAAAAACTACAAAGATATGCACAGTGCAAAAACGTACATTAAAACAACTAAAAAAAAAATTTAAAAACCCAGAAAATTTGAAAAAGGATATCTGACACAACAACTGGCTTCTTTTTGTCAGGACTGAAAGGATCCTTCCTCTTTTTTCTTGACTGAAGCTCATCGTTCCACAGCTCTGGCAAGTAAATAAAAATTAAGTATTATCTGATTTCTTGAGATCAAAGGAAAAAAAAGACTAATTTCATAGTAGCAAAACTGCATTGGTGGCTATGTTTATATGCTATAAATATGGGTATATACTGTAATATATATGACTATATATAATTTAATGAGCAGCTATATATTTATGAATTTTCCTCTTCTTTCATTAGAGCAAAATTCAATTTGGCACTTAATGCCTAGTAACTGATGAACATATATGTCAGGCACTTAAATATTCATCACGTGAATGGTCTCAACTAATCTTTGAAGCTACCTCTCAGGCAGACAGTCTCATGACTTCAATTATACAAAGAGACTGACTTAGAAAAGCTAAAACTGTCACCCATGGTCAGCCGACGAGTCGAACAATGGCAGGAGAGCTCAGCTCGTCTGCTCTGCCTATTCTATACTGGAGAAACAGAATTTATAACAAGTAACACAATACACGTTCAAGAACCATAGGATAACCCAGTAAATCTTGCAAGGTGTAGAAAGACCTTCCCTGAAAAAGCCAATTTCACTTTGGCCTAATCTAATTATTAATAAGTATTTCCTTTTTTTGAGACAAAAACCTGCCTCCTTATAATATCCATCTTTGTGTCCTAGTTTGTGCACAACCAAGAGAAAAGACTTCTACTCCTTCTTCCACATGACAATCTTTCAAGACTTAGAGCAAAGAATATATACTGTAGCTGTCTTCCAATACTACTCTTATGTTGTAATAATATGCTTAACTATTCTTACAGTACATTATTCTTATGCCTGTTGTTCCAGTCACACTTCTATTTTATTCCTTTTCATGTGCTTCATTTTCTATATCTTTCTGAAGTATGAGTCCAAATTAAAGCAACAATCACAGCAAATTCTTTAGCAGTCTTCCTCCTTGCCCTCTCGTTCAGTTCAGTTCCGTTCAGTCGCTCAGTCATGTCCGACTCTTTGCGAGCCCATAAATCGCAGCACGCCAGGCCTCCCTGTCCATCACCAACTCCCGGAGTTCACTCAGACTCACGTCCATCGAGTCAGTGATGCCATCCAGCCATCTCATCCTCTATCGTCCCCTTCTCCTCCTGCCCCCAGTCCCTCCCAGAATCAGAGTCTTTTCCAATGAGTCAGCTCTTCACATGAGGTGGCCAAAGTACTGGAGTTTCAGCTTTAGCATCATTCCCTCCAAAGAAATCCCAGGGCTGATCTCCTTCAAAATGGACTGGTTGGATCTCCTTGCAGTCCAAGGGACTCTCAAGAGTGTTCTCCACCACCACAGTTCAAAAGCATCAATTCTTCGGCATTCAGCCTTCTTCACAGTCCAAATCTCACATCTATATGTGACCACAGAAAAAATCATAGCCTTGACTAGATGGACCTTTGTTGACAAAGTAATGTCTCTGCTTTTGAATATGCTATCTAGGTTGGTCGTAACTTTCCTTCCAAGGAGTAAGCGTCTTTTAATTTCATGGCTGCAGTCACCATCTGTAGTGATTTTGGAGCCCAGAAAAATAAAGTCTGACACTGTTTCCACTGTTTCCCCATCTATTTCCCATGAAGTGATGGGACCAGATGCCATGATCTTCGTTTTCCGAATGTTGAGCTTGAAGCCAACTTTTTCACTCTCCACTTTCACTTTCATCAAGAGGCTTTTGAGTTCCTCTTCACTTTCTGCCATAAGGGTGGTGTCATCTGCATATCTGAGGTTATTGATATTTCTCCTGGTAATCTTGATTCCAGCTAGTGTTTCTTCCAGTCCAGCGTTTCTCATGATGTACTCTGCATATAAGTTAAATAAGCAGGGTGACAATATACAGCCTTGACGTACTCCTTTTCCTATTTGGAATCAGTCTGTTGTTCCATGTCCAGTTCTAAGTGTTGCTTCCTGACCTGCATACAGATTTCTCAAGAGGCAGGTCAGGTGGTCTGGTATTCCCATCTCTTTCAGAATTTTCCACAGTTTATTGTGATCCACACAGTCAAAGGCTTTGGCATAGTCAATAAAGCAGAAATAGATGTTTTTCTGGAACTCTCTTGCTTTTTCCATGATACAGCAGATGTTGGCAATTTGATCTCTGGTTCCTCTGCCTTTTCTAAAACCAGCTTGAACATCAGGAAGTTCACGGTTCACGTA
>NW_011494613.1:1715992-1752398 GCF_000754665.1 Bison bison bison | reverse complement strand
ACGTATTGCTGAAGCCTGGCTTGGAGAATTTTGAGCATTACTTTACTAGCGTGTGAGATGAGTGCAATTGTGCTGTAGTTTGAGCATTCTTTGGCATTTCCTTTCTTTGGGATTGGAATGAAAATGGACCTTTTCCAGTCCTGTGGCCACTGCTGAGTTTTCCAAACTTGCTGGCATATTGAGTGCAGCACTTTCACAGCATCATCTTTCAGGATTTGAAAGAGCTCAACTGGAATTCCATCACCTCCTCTAGCTTTGTTTGTAGTGATGCTTTCTAAGACCCACTTGACTTCACATTCCAGGATGTCTGGCTCTAGATGAGTGATCACATCATCGTGATTACCTGGGTCGTGAAGATCTACGCTTCATTTATGTACCATCTGTATAGGAGACTAGATGTGAGGAGACACCTCAGTAAACCAAAGGCTTAGTGTCACTTAAACATGACATCACAGCATTCCCCTCACCTGAGGTAATATCAATGCTGTGCCGGTCCTCTTCAAGCCTTCGTATCTTCTCCTCTAACTCACTCTGTACTGTATCGTATAACAAAAGCTTTTCACTCTGAAAAAAAAAATAGATCACACATAAGTAGGAAGGAAAAAACTGTTCCATATTTAACTAACAGTACCAAATAACTCACTGTTAGAAGTATTTTAACATATGGTGCTTTTGTTTAAATTCAACTTAAAAGTTTTAATATGAAATGTCAAATATATGAATGAACTAAAACTAGAAACTACGGAATCTAAGTATACAGAGAACTACATACAATTAAATTGTTTAAGAATATCTAAATCTGTATGTGATAAAGAGGCAAATATTTACTTCATAAAAAACTCATAGTGAGCTCCTGTAGCCCCTTTTAAATACAGGCAGGTCCCCTGTCAGCACAATGGAGAGCCTGTCCTGTAAAATGTATCATTGTAAAACAAACTATTTTTTCTCGTATCAGAACAATTCCTCACTAATACGTCAATCATATTAAAAGAAACTAATATATCATCAAGAGAAAAATTCAAGTATAAATTTTATAATTATTTCAAACAATTCAATTAAAGATAAAATCATAATATTACAGACTAATTATATCCCAATCTTGGGATATATAATTATATCCCAATTATATAGAAAGACTGAGCCACTGGCTAAGAGACAAGACAATTTACTAGTAAATCAGACTAGAATCCGGGTCCATTTGTTCTATCCCATAGTTTTTATTATAAAATACTGTATCCTTTATTTTAAAAGCCAGAGGATGAGCATCAGTGTGAGAATGAGCAATGTGTGTGTGTGCATGCGTGTGTGTGTGTGTGTATGTGTGCGTGCGCGCAGATGTGCACATGTGCACTCAGTAGTGTCCAACTCTTTGCGACCCCATGGACTGTAGTCCATCAGGCTCCTCTGTTCATGGAATATTCTAGGCAAGAATACTGGAGTGGGTTGCCATTTCCCACTATAATTTTATATGACAAATAAAATCACATAGACTTATCATATAAAAGGCTGTGACAGATTGCCACCCACCTACCACATGTGTATCTCTAGTAAAGACAATAGCCTATTGGGATATAGCTAGATATAACTGTCTCATAGTAGCTACTGCTGCTGCTGCTGCTAAGTCGCTTCAGTCGTGTCCGACTCTATGCGACCCCATGGTCGCAGCCCATCAGGCTCCGCCGTCCCTGGGATTCTCCAGGGAAGAACACTGCGGCGGGTTGCCATTTCCTTCTCCAAAGCATGAAAGTGAAAAGTGAAAGTGAAGTTGCTCAGTCGTGTCCGACTCTTAGCGACCCCATGGACTGCAGCCTACCAGGCTCCTCCAGCCATGAGATTTTCCAGGCAAGAGTAGTGGAGTGGGATAGTAGCTACTAGAATACAGTTAGTTATGATTTCTTGTGGAAGGCATAAGCCATGCCCATTTTCAGCATTCCCAGTGTCAATCATGAAGTCTTCTCTTTTGGGTTTGAAATTTAGAGTCTACATATGCTTGAAGGTTCTCCCAAGTGGTAGAGAAAAGATGGTTTTTGTAAATTTGAAGCAATCCTGGAGGTAGAGAGAAAGCAGAGCTGAAGAAAGCTAAAACTAGATCCCCTTTGAAAAATTATCTCATTACATATTACTCTCTATGCTTACTTCCTTTTACTTTCTCCTCCGCTTTTGGTAAAATTTTATGGGAATAGTCTAGCATTATCTACATTGTACTACAAGAACTGGGAACTGTTACATAGCAGATAAGAAGGGAGAACAGGCTACAGCTACAGTCAAGATCGTGTGATGGCTAAGAATAGAGCCAGATTCTCCAACCAAAGAGGACTCTGAAAGCTAAGCAGGAGTAATAAAGCCTTTGCTTTTAAAAATATTTCAATGAAAAAATGTTTTGTAAAAATTACCATTAAAAAAAGAATATGGACTTTTAACTGGTGAATTCTCTTTGTATTCCATTGATATATTTGCCCTAGGCCAAGCAGAAATTCTGAAATAAACCTACCAGTCATTGTTTACAATTGAAAAAAAAAGGTACAATGGGACTGAAATGTTTGAAGTTTTGAAGGCATCTCTAAAAAATATTACAGGTATACTTTAAATTACACAAATAGAATTGCCTTGACTCTATCCTCATTATTCCTTGTTCTTCTCTCCCTTATCCCCAGCCCCTCAACAGCCTTCCATAAGGAAAGAAAGTCATAAATGAAGCAGGTAAAAAGACATCGGAAAAGAAAGAGACATTCAAACTCCCTTGCTTTGGTGCCTGTAGAGGCTTCTATACTCAATAGGTAATTTAGCTTTTTTAAAGTATTATTAATTATAACTACATATTTGACTTCAAAATCCCACACCCCTCCAATCTTCACACGTATACTTAGCGAACCTGCTCACTGACCCCTTTCACCAACTGAGACCATATTCCTTCTTATCAGGGACGTGTTAGGGAATGCCAGCAAAGTGGCTCCAAGGTTCCACGTTTGCACTGGTCTCCCTCTGGCCTGGGTTCAGAATCAACTGCCTGTTGGCAGTTCCCTGATTAAGGCATCTCACAGTTTTGGACCTGGATAGCGTCTTGGGAGATTTTCAAGGACTAGCATTACCAGAGAAAGAACAAAACATATTAAAAGGCTACAGTCTTTTTTTTTTTTTTTAAGTATGCTGCATTGGAATAAAAAGATAAGCAGAATAGGATTTAAAAGCCAAGAAACAGACTCCGGTTGTGGGAAATGTTACAAAAAAGGTGACTTCAAATTATTTGAAAACCAGATGACAATAAATGACAAGAGAAAAATGAGTTTAACTGTACAGAGGAAAAAAGTTGCCTTAAAACTCAACATTCAGAAAACTAAGATCATGGCATCCAGCCCCATCACTTCATGGCAAATAGATGGTAAAACAACGAAACAGTGAGAGACTTTACTTTTCAGGGCTCAAAAATCACTGCTGGTGACTGCAGCCATAAAATTAAAGGACGCTTGCTCCTTGGAAGAAAAGTTATGACCAACCTAGACAGCTTATTAAAAAGCAGAGACATTACTTTGCCAACAAAGGTCCATATAGTCAAAGCTATAGTTTTTCCAGTAGTCATGTATGGATGTGAGAGCTGGACCATAAGAAAAGTGAGCACCGAAGAATTGATGTTTTTGAACTGTGGTGTTGGAGAAGACTCTTGAGAGTCCCTTGGAGATCCAACCAGTCCATCCTAAAGGAAATCAGTCCTGAATATTTTCAGGATTTTCAGGAAGGACTGATGTTGAAGCTGAAACTCCAATATTTTGGCCACCTGATGCAAAGAGCTGACTCACTGGAAAAGACCCTGATGCTGGGCAAGATTGAAGGCAGGAGAAGGGGACAATAGAGGATGAGATGGTTGGATGGCATCACCAACTCGATGGACATGAGTTTGAGCAAGCACTGGGAGTTGGTGAGGGACAGGGAAGCCTGGCACGCTGCAGTCCATGGAGTCACAAAGAGTCGGACACAACTGAGTGACTGAACTGAACTGATACAGAGAAAAAATTCTATAACATGAGGTTCTTTGCCTTACGTTATACAAAACAATTAATGGACTAAACAGTTAAATTTACAAAATGAAACTTAAAGAAAGTAAGGAAAGATAGTGAATGATATTGGGATGAAGAAAGCTTTTCAAAGCATAAAAATCCAAAGGACAAGTTATGTTTTGAAAAACTATTTGTGAACACAGAAATTAAAGATACATTAAAAAGCAAACAAAGGTAAGAAGAAAGCAATAAAAAATATCTGCAACATGACAAAGCCTTAAAACCATCAGATGAAATTAAACAAGCATGGATAAATCAGTAAGAAAAATCTAAATACTGTCCATGCTGCTGCTACTGCTAAGTCCCTTCAGTCATGTCTGACTCTGCGACCCCATAGACGGCAGCCCACCAGGCTCCCCCATCCCTGGGATTCTCCAGGCAAGAACACTGGAGTGGGTTGCCATTTCCTTCTTCAGTGCATGAAAGTGAAAAGTGAAAGGGAAGTCGCTCAGTCGTGTCCGACTCTTAGCAACCCCATGGACCACAGCCTACCAGGCTCCTCCATCCATGGGATTTTCCAGGCAAGAGTACTGGAGTGGGGTGCCATCGCCTTCTCTGAAATACTGTCTATACTCACTACCAAAAACAGCCAAAAGAAGAGACAGAGAGACAAATACAAGTACAAATTAAAATGTACAGTATGTAATACTATTCTTCACTTGGCAAAGTTGTTTTATTCTTTTCAATTATAATAAACAATGCCTACCAGAAAAATAAATGACCCAATCAAAAAATGGGCCAAAGAACTAAACAGACATTTCTCTAAAGAAGACATACAGATGGCTAACAAACACATGAAAAGATGCTCAACATCACTCGTTATCAGAGAAATGCAAATCAAAACCACAATGAGGTAACATCTCACGTCGGTCAGAATGGCTGCTATCAAAATGTCTACAAACAATAAATGCTGGAGAGGGTGTATGGAAAAGGGAACCCTCTTACACTGTTGGTGGGAATGCAAACTAATACAGCCACTATGGAGAACAGTGTGGAGATTCCTTAAAAAACTGAAAATAGAACTGCCATATGACTCAGCAATCCCACTGCTGGGCATACACACTGAGGACGCCAGAACTGAAAGAGACACGTGTACCCCAATGTTCATCACAGCACTGTTTATAATAGCCAGGACATGGAAGCAACCTAGATGTCCCTCAGCACATGAATGGATAAGAAAGGTGTGGTACATATACACAATGGAATATTACTCAGCTATTAAAATCAACGCATTTGAATCAGTTCTAATGAGGTGGATGAAACTGGAGCCAATTATACAGAGTGAAGTAAGTCAGAAAGAAAAACACCAATACAGTATATTAACACATATATATGGAATTTAGAAAGATGGTAACAATAACCCTATATGTGAGACAGAAAAAGAGACACAGATACACAGAACAGACTTTTGGACTCTGTGGGAGAAGATGAGGGTGGGATGATTTGAGAGAATAGCACTGAAACATGTATATTACCATATGTGAAACAGATCACAAGTCCAAGTTCAATGCATGAAACAGGGCACTCAAAGCCGGTGCACTGGGACAACCCAGAGGGATGGGATGGGGAGGGAGGTGGGTGGGGGATTCAGGATGGGGGACACAGGTATACCCATAGCTGATTCATGTCAATGTATGGCAAAACCACCACAATACTGTAAAGTAATTAGCCTCCAATTAAAATTAATAAATTAATTTAAAATAAATATACAATGCCAACTGATACAGAGAATATAAACCAACTCAACAATTTAGAAAGTAACTTACAAATAAGTTTTAAGGACTTCACTGACTACATCCTTTGATCTAGTAATTACGCTGAGGATTCCATTCTAAAGAAATAACAACCTTGGCCAATATTGCATGGAAAAGGATGTCCACAACAGCAATACTTGTAATGCATAAAACCAGGAACAAAGTAAAATCCAATAACAGAGTATTGGCTACAGAAATTATTGTACATCCATACTACTACTCTGCAGATAACAAACATTCAGAATTCAAAAAGTAGGGGAAAATTCAAAAAGCTACAGTAAAATTACAAATGAATCCAGATCATAAACTCTCTCTTCCCAAAGACATAATGAAGTAAACAGAAAACAAGTACAAAATAAATCAACAAACACTTACAGTTATCAAACAAAGGAAGGAGCACAATGCCATGCCATAACCTCCGAACATAACTAAACTGAGACAGAACCCTAAGATCTGCATTATGTACACTATACACACACAGGCACTCTGTAAAGAAAGAAGTTGAGAGGGGCGAATATAAGAAAAGTCTGAGTCATACTTCCAAATCTACAAAGAAATGAAGAAGGGTCTGGATAGGGGAAAATACATGGGAAGCCCTAAAGAGAGAAAGGCTCACCAGTGAGAAGAAAACTTCTAGAGCTCAGCAGCTGACAAGCTCTGCACACAGGCAGATTATATTGACTCACTCCTAGATATGAATGATGGCCAAAGGTGGCTAGTTATTTGTGAAAAGCATCAAAATGAAACACAGAGAGACAAATGAACAAAAAAGAAGTATAAACAAACAGGAACAAGTCAAGATACAGAAAAAAAAAGTTTAAAACAACTGCATTTAATACCCATAAAAGGATGAGATTACACCCATGAGGAAAGAATAGGAGTTGGAAAAAGTATAAAAAATGGGTAATCAGAGGACATAAGGGCTTTTGGAAATTAAATACAGAATGGAAATAAAATATTTAGTAAAAGGATTGGAAAAGAAAGTTGAATACACTCTTAAAAAGAATAAAATAAGAATGAAGGGAAAAGGTGGAGGGAAGTACAATAAAAATATAATATATAAGATCTAAATACTATGTAATAATATAATATATATATGAAATATAAAAAAATTCAAAGATCAATCTTGGGGGTTCAGCAGCTAACCAGGAAGAGTTCCAAAATGAGAAAACAGAAAATAATGGAGAAGAAACAATGTAAGAAACTTCTCAGAGCAAAAGATATGTTTCCTGATATAAATGTTCCTCTGAGTATTCACATGAATGAAAAGAGAAGCACATATCACCTTGCTGTTCCATAGCATCAAGGATAAAGAAAACATCTTACAGCTATTCAGGAAGAAAACAGGTCATGTACAGAGGATCAAGATTCACAATGGTAACAGGCTTCTCAAAGCAATACTAGAGGCTAGAAGACAATGGAAAAATGCCTTCAAAATTCTGAGGAAACATCATTACTTACATCTAGAATTCCATACTCTGAAGGGTGAGTTAAAAGATGGTTCTGGACATGAAAGATGTTAAGGGTTTTAAAACACGTCCAATAAATCTTTGACATGCCTCCCTTCAAAAGCTGGACCCTAATTCCTGTCTCCCTGAAAGTGGGCAGGACTTAATGACTCATCTGTAAGGAACAGAATGTGGCAGAAATCTAGGTTATTAAAAACACTGTCACTTCTATCTTGCTCTTGTAAACCATTCACTCCCAGAGAAGCTAGTCACAAGGTCATGGGGGCCCTCAGTAAGCCTGTGGAGAGGCCTATGGGAATAAGGCTTCCAACTAACAACCAGCAACAACCTGCCAGTCTTTAAGTCAGTCACCGTAGAAGCAGTTCCTGCAGTCCCAGTCAAGCCTTCAAATAGCTGCTTCCCTGGCTGACCTCTTCACTGCAATTTCATGTGATTCCCTGAGCCAGAACCACCCAGCTAATTTGCTCCCAAGTTCCTGACCATAAAGACTGAAAAATAAAATGCTTATTACTGTTTCAAGTGACTAAATTTTGGAGTAATTTATTATAAAGCAATAGATAACCAATACAAGAAGTCTCAAACAACTAACTTCTATACACTTTTTCCCAAGAAGCTACTCAACAAAACTGAAAAAAGAAAGCAAGACTAGCAAGGAAAGAAGTAAAGGGAATTACTTTACTTGTGAAGAGATACCCATGAAGACAGAGATGCAGCTGGCATAGAAAGTATCTGAAAGATGGAGCAGAAAGGAACGGGGTCCAGGGATGGAAGACTTGCTCCCAGGATGAAGAACTCCAGAAGGAAATGGGTCTCATGGATTACCTGATGCATCTGACCATGTGGAAAATGGCACTGGGGGTTTTCATAAATCTGCTCGAGTCTCTGGGGAGAACTGATAAACAAGAGAAAACTAACAAACAATAAATGAAGCAATTAATTCCAAGGTTAAAAAAACACAGTTGTACAAGAAGGGATGTTTAAGCAAAGCATAACTCTGGGATCAGTAAAAAATAATTATTGTTACGACAAAAACAAAAATTATGACATAACAATATCAGAAGAATGAGATAAGGGGAACTATTATGGAATCCTCAGCTTTCAAAAGGTACTATCCAAAACTGGTATTATTTAGAAATGAGGCTAAACTCCAGAAGCAGTAGATAAAAGATTTACATAGACAATTGCTGCTTGCATGTAGAACACAGAGATGGGAGTGAGACTGCTGTTTTGCATTACAAGCCTGTGCTTTCAGAAATATGTACACACATTACCCAGTAAAAGCAGATTTTTAAAAGTATTTAGGGAGGGGGAATCTGGTTGAAGGCCATCCAAAGATACAAACTTCCAGTTATAAAATAAACAAGTACAACATGATTAATTAACACCACTGTGTGTTATATACAAAAGTTGTTAAGAGTAAATCCTAAAAGTTTTCATCACAAGGAAAAATTTATTTTTCTATTTTTTAATTTTGTATCTATATGAGATGATGGCTGCCCATTAAACTTATGATATCATGATGCTTATAAATTAAATCACTATGATGCACACTTTAAACTTACACAGTGCTATACGTCAATTACATCTTCATAAAACTAGAAGAAAAAAAATTTTTTTTTTATTGATGGATAATTGCTTTACAGAATTTTACTATTTTCTGTCAAACCTCAACATGAGTCAGCCACAGGTATACATATATCCCCTCCCTTTTGAACCTCCCTCCCATCTCCCTCCCCACCCCATCCCTCTAGGTTAATACAGAGCCACTGTTTGAGTTTCCTGAGCCATACAGCAAAATCCTGTTGGCTAACTATTTTACATATAGTAATGTAAGTTTCCATGTTACTCTCTTCATACATCTCACCCTCTCCTGCCCTCTCCCAATGTCCATAAGTCCATTCTCTGTTTCTCCACTGCTGCTCTGTAAATAAATTCTTCAGTACTATTTTTCTAGATTCCATATATGCATTAGAATACAATATTTATCTTCCTCTCTCTGACTCACTTCACTCTATATAATAGGTTCTCGGTTCATCCACCTCATCAGAAGTGACTCACATGCATTCCTTTTTATGGCTTAGTAATATTCCATTGTGTGTATGTACCACGACTTCTTTTTCCATTCATCTGTCAATGGACATCTTGGTTGCTTCCATGTTCTACCTATTACAAATGTACTGCTATAAACAATGGCATACATGTGTCTATTTCAGTTTTGGATATGCCTAGGAGTGGGATTGCTGGGTCATATGTTGGTTTTATTCTGATTTTATTCCTAGTTTTTTAAGGAATGTCCATACCGTCTTCCATAGTGGCTGTATCAATTTACATTCCCACCAACAGTGCAAGAGCATTCCCTTTTCTCCACACCCTCTCCAGCATTTATTGTTTGTAGACTATTTGATAGCAGCCATTCTGACCAGTGTGAGGTAGTACCTCATTGCAGTTTTGATTTGCATTTCTCTAATAATAAGCCTTTGACTGTGTGGATCACAATAAACTGTGGAAAATTCTGAAAGAGATGGGAATGCCAGAACACCTGATCTGCCTCTTGAGAAATTTGTATGCAGGTCAGGAAGCAACACTTAGAACTGGACATGGAACAACAGACTGGTTCCAAATAGGAAAAGGAGTACGTCAAGGCTGTATATTGTCACCCTGCTTATTTAACTTATATGCAGAGTACATCATGAGAAATGCTGGGCTGGAAGAAGCACAAGCTGGTATCAAGATTGCCAGGAGAAATATCAATAGCCTCAGATATGCAGATGACACCACCCTTATGGCAGAAAGTGAAGAGGAACTCAAAAGCCTCTTGATGAAGGTGAAAAAGGAGAGTGAAAAAGTTGGCTTAAAGCTCAACATTCAGAAAACGAAGATCATGGCATCTGGTCCCATCACTTCATGGGAAATAGATGGGGAAACAGTGGAAACAGTGTCAGACTTTATTTTGGGGGGCTCCAAAATCACTGCAGATGGTGACTGCAGCCATGAAATTAAAAGATGCTTACTCCTTGGAAGAAAAGTTATGACCAACCTACATAGCATATTCAAAAGAAGAGACATTACTTTGCCAACAAAGGTCCGTCTAGTCAAGGCTATAGCTTTTTCAGTGGTCATGTATGGATGCGAGAGTTGGACTGTGAAGAAAGCTGAGCACCAGAGAATTAATGCCTTTGAACTGTGGTGGTGGAGAAGACTCTTGAGAGTCCCTTGGACTGCAAGGAGATCCAACCAGTCCATTCTGAAGGAGATCAGCCCTGGGATTTCTTTGGAAGGAATGATGCTAAAGCTGAAACTCCAGTACTTTGGCCACCTCATGCGAAGAGCTGACTCATTGGAAAAGACTCTGATGCTGGGAGGGACTGGGGGCAGGAGGAGAAGAGGACGACAGAGGATGAGATGGCTGAATGGTATCACTGACTCGATGGACGTGAGTCTGAGTGAACTCCGGGAGTTGGTGATGGACAGGGAGGCCTGGCGTGCTGCGATTCATGGGGTTGCAAAGAGTCGGACACGACTGAGCAACTGAACTGAACTGAACTGAACTGAACTGAATAATGAGCGATGTTGAGCATCTTTTCATGTGTCTGTATGTCTTCTTTGGAGAAATGACTGTTTAGGCCTTTTTCCCACTTCATGATTGGGTTGTTTGTTTTTCTGGCATTGAGTTGTACAAGCTGCTTGTATATTTTGGAAATTAATCCTTTGTCCGTTGTTTCATTTGCTATTATTTTCTCCCATTCTGAGGGTTGTCTTTTCACCTTGCTTATAATTTCCTTTGCTATGCAAAAGCTTTTAAGTTTAATTAGGTCCCACTTGTTTACTTTTGTTTTATTTCCATTACTCTAGGAGGTGGGTCATAGAGGATCTTGCTTTATGTAGAGTTTTCTGCCTATGTTTTCTTCTAAAAGTTTTATAGTTTCTTGTCTTACATTTAGGTCTTTAATCCATTTTGAGTTTATCTTTGTATATGGTGTTAAGAAGTGTTCTAATTTCACTCTTTTGCATGCAGCTATCCAGTTTTCCCAGCACCATTTATCAAAGAGGCTGTCTTTGCCGCATTGTATATTCTTGCCTCCTTTGTCAAAAATAAGGTACCCATAGGTTCATGGGTTTTTTTCTGGGTTTTCTATCTTGTTCCATTGGTCTATATTTCTGTTTTTGTGCCAGTACCATACTATCTTGATGACTGGAGCTTTGTAGTATAATCTGAAGTCAGAAAGGTTGATTCGTCCAGCTCCATTCTTCTTTCTCAAGACTGCTTTGGCTATTCAGGGCCTGTTGTGTTTCCATTTGAATTGTGAAATTTTTTGTTCTAGTTCTGTGAAAAATGCTACTGGTAATTTGATAGGGATCCACACTGAATCTGTAGATTGCATTTGGTAGTATAGTCACTTTGATAATATTGATTCTTCCTATGCAGGAACATGGAATATCTCTCCATCTGTTTATGTCATCTTTGATTTCTTTCATTAGTGTCTTATAATTATCTGTGTACAGTTCTTTTGTCTCCTTAAGTAAGTTTATTCCTAGATATTTAATTCTTTTTGTTGCAATGGTGAATGGGATTGATTCTTTAATTTCTCTGATTTTCATTGCTAGTATACAGAAATGCCAGTGATTTTGGCATATTGATTTTGTATCCTGCAACTCTGAGAAATTCACTGATTAGCTCTAGTAATTTTCTGATACTATCTTTAGGGCTATCTATGTACAGTATCATGTCATCTGCAAACAGTCAGAGGTTTACTTCTTTATTTTTTTTATTTTATTTTTTAACTTTACAATATTGTATTGGTTTTGCCGTACATCAAAACGAATCTGCCACAGGTATACATGTGTTCCCCATCCTGAACCCTCCTCCCTCCCCATATTTTCTTCTCTGATTTCTGTAGCTAGGACTTCCAGAACTATGTTGAATAATAGTTGAGAAAGTGGACACCCTTATCTTGTTTCTGATCTCAGGGGGAATGCTTTCAGTTTTTCACCATTGAGAATAATGTTTGCTGTAGGCTTATCATATATGGCTTTTACTATGTTGAGGTAGGTTCCTTCTGTGCCCACTCTGAAGAGTTTTAATCATAAATGGGTGCTGAGTTTTGTCAAAGGCTTTTTCTGCATCTATTGAGATGATCATATGGTTTTTATCTTTCAAATTGTTTATATGGTGTATCATATTGATTGATTTTCATATATTGAAGAATTCTTGCATCCCTGGAATAAACCCAACTTGATCATAGTATATAAGCTTTTTGATGTGTTGCTGAATTCTGTTTGCTAAAATTTTGTTGAGGATTTTTGCATCTATGTTCATCAGTGATATTGGCCTGTAGTTTTCTTTTTTTCGTGTTGTCTTTGTCTGGTTTTGGTATCAGGTGATGGTGGCCTTGTAGAATGAGTTCGGAAGTGTTCTTTCCTCTGCAATTTTTTTAAAGAATTTTAGAAGGATAGGCATTAGTTCTTCTCTAAATGTTTGACAGAATTCTCCCATGAAGCCATCTGGTCCTGGGCTTTTGTTTTTTGGGAGATTTTTGATCACAGCTTCAATTTCAGTGCTTGTAATTGGGTTGTTCATAATTTCTTTCTGGTTCAGTCTTGGAAAATTGAATTTTTTTAAGAATCCATCCATTTCTTCCAGGTTATCCATTTTAGTGCCATATAGTTGCTCATAATACTCTCTTATAATCCTTTGTATTTCTCTACTGTTTGTTGTAATGTTTCCTTTTTCATTTTTAATTTTGTTGATTTGATTCTTCTTTTTTTCTTGATTAGTCTGGCTAAAGGTTTGTCAATTTTGTTTATCTTCTCAAAGAACCAGCTTTTAGTTTTATTAATCTTTACTACTGTTTCTTTCATTTCTTTTTCATTTATTTCTGCTTGGATCTTTATGATTTCTTTGCTTCTACTAATTTGGGGGGGGTTTGTACTTCTTTTTCCAGTTGTTTTAGGTGTAAAGTTAGATTATCTATTCAATGTTCTTCTTGTTTATTAAGGTAGGATTGTATTGCTATAAACTTCCCTCTTAGAATGGCTTTTGCTGCATCCCATAGGTTTTGAGTTGTGTTTTGTCATTTGTTTCTAGAAATTTTTTGATTTCCCTTTTGATTTCTTCAGTAATCTGTTGTTTATTTAGAAACATGTTGTTTAATCTCCATGTGTTTGTGTTTCTTACAGTTTTTTTCTTGTAACTGATATTTAGCGTCATAGCATTGTGGTGCTCCTATGTTGGGTGCATAGATATTTATAATTGTTATATCTTTCTCTTGAATTGATTCTTTGATCATTATGTAGTGTCCTTCCTTAACTCTTGTAGTCTTCTTTATTCTAAGGTCTATTTTGTCTGACATGAGGATTGCTAATCCAGCTTTGCTTTCCATTTGCATGTAATATACTTTTTCATCCTCTCACTTTCAGTCTTGAGATCTGAAGTGGGTTTCTTGTAGACAGCATATATACCGGTCTTGTTTTTGTATCCATTCAGCCAGTCTGTGTGTTTTGGTTGGAGCATTTAATTCATTTACATTTAAAGTAATTATTGATATAAATGTTCCTATTGCCATTTTCTTAATTGTTTGGGGTTGATTTTGTAGGTCATTTTTCTTCTCTTGTATTTCTTGACTATATAAGTCCCTTTAATATTTGTTGTAAAGCTGGTTTGGTGGTACTGAATTCCCTTAACTTTTTCTTGTCTGAAAAGCATTTTATTCCTCCATCAATTCTGAATGAGATCCTTGTTGGGTACAGTAATCTTGGTTGTAGATTTTTCCCTTTCAGTACTTTAAATATATCTTGCCATTCCCTTCTGGCCTACAGAGTTTCTGCTGAAAGATCAGCTGTTAAGCATATAGGGTTTCCCTTGTATGTTACTTGTTGCTTCTCCCTTGCTGCTTTCAATATTCTTTCTTTGTGTTTAGTCTTTGTTGGTTTGATCAGTATGTGTCTTAGCGTGTTTCTCCTTGGGTTTATCCTGTATGGGACTCTTTGTGCCTCTTAAACTTGATTGACTACTTCCTTTTCCATGTTGGGGAAATTTTCAACTGTAATCTGTTCAAAAATTTTCTCATACCCTTTCTTTTTGTCTTCTTCTTCTGGGACCTCTATAATTCAAATGTTGGTGCATTTGATATGGTCCCAGAGGTCTCTGAGACTATCCTCAGTTCTTTTCATTCTTTTTACTTTATTCTGCTCTTTCGAAGTTATTTCCACCATTTTATCTTCCAGCTCACTGATTCGTTCTTCTGCTTCAGATATTCTGCTACTAATTCTTTGAAGAAAAGTTATGACCAACCTAGACAGCACATTGAAAAGCAGAGACATTACTTTGCCAACAAAGGTTCGTCTAGTCAAGGCTATAGCTTTTCCAGTGGTCATGTATGGATGTGAGAGTTGGACTATGAAGAAAGCTGAGTGCCGAAGAATTGATGCTTTTGAACTGTGGTGTTGGAGAAGACTCTCGAGAGTCCCTTGGACTGCAAGGAGATCCACCCAGTCCATTCTGAAGGAGATCAGCCCTGGGATTTCTTTGGAAGGAATGATGTCAAAGCTGAAACTCCAGTACTTTGGCCACCTCATGCAAAGAGTTGACTCGATGGAAAAGACTCTGATGCTGGGAGGGATTGGGGGCAGGAGGAGAAGGGGACGACAGAGGATGAGATGGCTGGATGGCATCACCAACTCGACGGACATTGCATTTGAGTGAATTCCAGGAGACGGTTATGGACAGGGAGGCCTGGCATGCTGTGATTCATGGGGTCACAAAGAGTCGGACACGACTGAGCGACTGAACTGAACTGAATTTCTTATAGAGTATTTTTAATTTCAGTAATTTTGTTGTTTGTCTCTGCATGTTTATTCTTTAATTCTTCTAGGTCTTTGTTAATTGATTCTTGCATTTTCTCCATCTTGTTTTCAAGGTTTTTGATCATCTTTACTATCATTATTCTGAACTCTTTTTCAGGTAGTTTGCCTATTTCCTCTTCATTTATTTGGACTTCTTTGTTTCTAGTTTGTTCCTTCGTTTGTGTGGTATTTCTCTGCCTTTTCATTTTTTCTTTTTTAACTTACTGTGCTTGAGGTCTTCTTTTTCCAGGCTTCAAGGTTGAATTCTTCCTTCCTTTTGGTTTCTGCCCACCTAAGGTTGGTCCCAGTGGTTTGTGTAAGCTTCATACAGGGTGAGATTTGTGCTGTGTGTTTATTTGTTTGTTTTTCCTCAGATGGGCAAGGCTAGATGAGGCAGTACTCCTGTCTGCTGATGATTTGGTTTGTATTTTTTGTTTTGTTTGTTGTTTAGATGAGGTGTCCTGCACAGGGTGCTACTGGTGGTTGGGTGATGCAGGGTCTTGTATTCCAGAGGTTTCCTTTGTGTGAGTTCTATTTGATTCCACCTAGGGTTAGGTCTCTAGTAGCCTAGGGTCTTGGAGCCAGTGCTCCCACTCCAAAGGCTCATGGCTTGAACTCTTAAAGTGCTAAGGAGCGTGGCTTGATCTTACACGTACTGTTCTGCATCCTTTTCTGAGCTTTAAGTGCATAACTCTGTATTGTTCTGGGTTCCGGGTTCATCAGAGCAGTGAATGAGCCAGTGGTTTCCTGGATGCTCACTCAATTTTGAACTGAGTTGGAAGATGTCAAGTTTCTGAAGAGATTATAGACCTATCTCACGCAGGGCTGGGTTTGTCGTTAATGAAACCCTACAAACAAAATCCCAGTCTGTCAACTAGTAGAAGTTTGTCTGTTCCTTTTCTCAACTGCCAAGCACTGGGGGCAGCCAGGCCACTGCAGGGAATCTTGAAGGAAAGAACCTCTGGACAAATGGTCCCAGCAGCTGCTAGGGTCTTGCCCCAATATTCCTTGATTAGGATCAGCTAGCCACAAGCAGCAGGATCCTGGCTGGATAAGCCAAATTGATACTGAGTCCATGCTTGATCTGCTCACTGCACAACAGGCCAATGAATCTGAGAGATAAGGGGCTGAGGCAAGAAAGAGACCTTTTTGGGGGGGCCAGCTGATCAAGAAGATGGCAGGCTAGCGCCTTATAAGAACCATCTTCTAATTTTTAAAAATAAACAAAAAACACAAAATGACCCTTTTAAAAAAAAAGTATTTAGAGCAATAAAGATATGCTTATGAAATGCTGCTTATAAAAAAGTTAGAATACAAATAGTATACATAGAGTCACGCCAGCTATGTGAAAAACAATTATACAAACATACGCACAATTAGGGCTTCCCAGGTGGCTCAGTGATAAAGAATCTGCCTGTATGCAGGAGATTCAGGTTTAATCCCTGGGTTGGGAAGATCCCCTGAAGAAGGAAATGACAACCCACTCCAGTATTCTTGCCTGGGAAATCCCATGGACAGAGGAACCTGGTGGGCTACAGTTCATGGGGTCACAAAAAGTTGGATATGACTGAGCAACTGAGAATGCATGCACACTTATTAACAGTAATTACTTCTGCTTAGTAATTTATGGTTGCTTTTATTCTCTTCTTTAGACTTATTTCTCAAGTTTTCTCATCAAACACTTATTAATGTTATAATCAGAAAGAAAATAATCAAATGAATTGAAAACCAAAAAAAATCAGAGCTCTGAAGAGCTCTCACCAATTTTTAAAAATAGGAATGCTAACCCTGAACCCTAAGGGCCTGGCTGAAACCTTGCTACCACCTGCCATCACATCTTAAAACTCATTTCCAGCTCTATGGGGAGGCTTAAATGAGATAACCTAAATAAAGCATCTCTACCCATCTTAGTGTTTCAGGCACATTACAGTATTCTATAAATATGATTTTCTTCCTTAATTTGACACAAACCATCTGCTGCCTTGATTGCCTCTGTGGTTTTTGGAATACTCTCTGTGTGCATACCTGCGTGAACCTGTCTAGTCTCTGGCCCTGGCCCCTCTTTTCTATCTGCTGCTAATCAATCTTTTATTCTGACAACTAGCAGTGTGTCTTCCTTCTTCCCACTTCCCTCGTCCCAGGGGTTGTTTCCATTATTAATAAATGAGTCAAATGAAGAACTAAGGAATAAGCAGATACAAAGCCTTGTATGAGAAAGTTCAGATTTAACACGAAACCACATAAATAACTAGAAAAACAAGGGTTTCAATCCTTGTTCTGCTGCTTATTAACTGTGTGACTCCCAAGCAAATTATTTAACCTCTCTGAGTCTTTGTTAACCCATTCATAACAATCAAGACAATTCCTATTCTATAAAATTGTTGTAAGCATTAAAATGAAAGTGAATACAAAACACATAACACTCTAAATATTTAAAGCTCCTATTCACCTTCTATTTCCTATCTAAAAATGTCCCTGAACTACTGACGAGTATTTTCAAATTAGTTATATAATTAAACAGATTAATTATAATAGTAATTATATATTAAACATTTAAAATATCAAACCATAACTAAACCAGAAGAAATTGAGGTAACTATTCAGCATCTCTGTGAAGAAGTGAGGACTTTCTAAAGCTGAAACACGATGGAAGAGAGAGAATATCAATACAATTGCCTAAGAAAAAACATTACTTAAATGTATCTTGTTGACTTTTATCTATGGCAATGTAGTGCACTAGATATTCACAAAAAACAAAACTAAATAAAACTCCCAACACATCTAGACATTCTAGATAGAATACCACAAAATCTTTTTAAAAATATAGCTAATCTCTCAAGAAAATAAGATATATCCCCAAGGACCAAACATAAACAAGGAGCTAGAAACCAGCACGCTAACCTGATACTCAAACTGTGGTTTCCTTGAGGGTATTTGTTGGTTACTGAACAGAGGAGGCATGGTTTTTAGTGACTGTTTGGTTAAAAGAGAAAGATCTTGGAGGTAGCTGAGATCCCTGTATGGTTCTGAAGGGTTACTACATTTTATGAAAAGGCTGACTTAAAACGATCCACCTGAGGAAAATTCAGCACAGAGCATAAGCGGAGAAAAAAGTTTTCCCTAAACATATATCATCTCAGGTCTGATTTCTACATATCTGAGATTTAAACACAGAAAATCCCAAGCCAAAAAACTAAAGCAGTCATGTGCTGGTGGCAGATAAGGATACCTGGCTAAAAAAATTCAGCAGAAAAAAAAGCAGATACTATTTAAAGGGGGCTTCCCAGGCGGCACTGTGGTAAAGAACCTGCCTGCCAATGCAGAAGATGCAAGAGACAGGGTTTGATCCCTGGGTTGGGAAGATCCCCTGGAGGAGGAAATGGCAACCCACTCCAGTATTCTTGCCTGGAGAATCCTGGACAGAGCAGCCTGGAGGGCTACTGTCCACAGGGTTGCAAAGAGTCAGACGTGACTGAGCATATGCACACACACACACATACACACAACCTGAAGAGCCACGTCTTCTGTCCAAGGCTCACAGAATTCCTACCAATAAAGCCTCCAGAATCATGAAATAAGCAAACAAACTGTGAGGTTTGGCAGAAATAAGAAACAGCAGAATTAGGCTTTGAAGAATGTCTGATAATGACTTACTGAATAAAAATATGAATTAACTATTAAGCAGTATGAAAGACAGAATGAGGACTTACATATGACTTATTAGAGTTCCAGAAGACAGAAGTAAAGACAATGGAAGAGAGGCAATACCAGAAAAGTTAACAGCTGAGAAATTTTTGGAATTAATGGAGGGACTTCCCTGCCGGTCCAGTGGTTAAGACTTCGCCTGGCAATGCAGGCGGTGCAGGTTTGATCCCTGGTCAGGGAGCTAAGATCCCACATGCCTCGTGGCCAAACAAAAAAAAAAAAAAACATAAAGAGAATTAATGGAAAACAAATTCTGAGATGCAAAAGTCACAACAAATCCAAGTCAAGAGAGAAAAATAATCCTGTGGAGACACACGGTACAGAAATTGAAGAACAACAAAGAGAAGAGCCTTTGCAGCCAGTGAGGGAAAGGGAAAAAATATCTACAAATGACTGTAGGCTTCTAGCACAGACTGTGGAAAGCAAGGTCCTAAAAATATTAACAGGAAATAACTGTCATCCTAGAGTGTTATAACCCCCTAAACTGTTATTCCACAACGTTTACAAAAAAAGCTATTTTGAACAAATAAAAACTGAACTAAAAGACTTTCAGGGAAGGAGTGCCTAGGATATTCTTCAAAAAGCAAAACATAAACCTGCAGGGAAGGGTTGCAACTCAAAAATAATGAACAAGGGGCTGCACTGGTGGTCCAATGGTTAAGAATCCACCTTCCAATGCAGGGGATACGGGTTCAATCCCTGGTTGGGAAACTAAGATCCCATGTGCCTCCAGGCAACTAAGCCTGCATGTGGCAACTACTGATCCTACGCTCTCTAGTGCCTACGCACCACAAAGATCCTTCATGCAGCAGTGAAGATTCCGCATGCCACAACTAAGATCTGATACAGACAAATTAATTAATTTAATAATTAAAAAACAGTGAACAAGTAACTAGTATTAATAAAATATGTATAAACTTAAACACAACTAAATCTATGAGATCAAAGTAACATCTCATCTAAAGTATGAAAGGTGAGAAATTGTGAACTATAACTTGTAATTTGGGAGGGAGTAACTGCAGTTAGAGTTCTAAGGTCCTTTATATAGGAATTTTATCGAGGAGAACAGAGCTATTGATTGGTATTTAGATTCTACTAATGGAGGTATATATACTGAAAATTTAAGATAATCTTTAAAATATAGAAATGGAAAATGTGGAGGTAATCAATAAAATAGAAATAGAGGATATAAATTTCTGATGTAATTTTAAAACTCAATAAATCACACATACTTACCAAAAAAAGGTCAGGAGAGAATTTTAAAAAAGGATAGAGAAGAACAAATTAAAAACACAGAATAGGTTGGACTTAAATACCAAAATAATTGGACTAAATTTATCAGTTAAAAGACAAAAATTGTTAGAATAGTTTTATTTTAAATCAAGGTATATGTTATTTATAAGTAATACACCTAAAATACAAGGCCAGAAAAAAGTGAAGAGATGAAAAAAAATAAAGAATGAAAAAACCTCTTATCAGGCAGATGCCAAGCCAAATAAAACTAGGGTACCTGCTTTAACTGTCAAGACAAAATAGACTTTAAGGCAAAAATCACTGTTACAGAGACAAAAGGGTGTAAAAAAAGGATAAAATGTTACACTCATTAATAATACAAAAATTTTAATATGTGTGTGCTAATACAGACTCTCTTTCTCTCCCTCTCCCTCTCTGTCTCTCAGTCATGTTCGACTCTTTGCGACCCCATAGACTGTAGCCTACCAGGCTCCTCTGTCCATGGGATTTTTCAGGCAATAGTACTGGAGTGGATTGCCTTTTCCTGCTCCAGGGGATCTTCCCAACCCCAGGCTCGAACTCGGGTCTCCTGCATTGTAGACAGACGCTTTACTGTCTGAGCCACCAGGGAAGTCCTCTCTCTCTATATATATATATATACACACACATATATAAAGTAAAAACTGATAGAACTAAGGAGATATTGGAAATTAAATATCTCATTTACAAGAGTATCTAAAATAATAAAATACTTAGGAATAAACTAAAGTGAAAGATTTGTATACTGACAATATAAAACACTGATGAAAGAAATTAAGGAAAACACAAAAATAAGTGGAAAGAAAGCCCATGTTCATGGGTTGGAAGACTTATTATTGTTAATATGTCCATACTACCCAAAGCAATTAAAAAAAATCAATGTAACCTCTATCAAAATTCCAATGACTTTTTAACAGCAATAAAAAAACAATCCTAAAATTCATATGGAAATACAAAGGACCCCAAGTAGCCAAAACAATTTTGAGGAAGAAGAACAAATGTGAGGAGGCCTCACACATCCTAATTTTAAAACATATTATAAAACTACAGTAATTATAACAATATGGTACCAGAATAAAACTTAGACCAATGGAATAGAAATAGAGAGCCTTGAAAATAAACCCATGCATGTATGGTCAACTAAACTTCACCAAGGGTGCAAAGAATATATACATCACTTTCACTGCAGCATTATTCACAAATCACATTATTACTTATATGATGATTTATTTATATTATTCACACTCTAAATTAAGAAAGGGTAACATGGTTGGATATAGTATCAATATATAAAACTCACTTTTTTATGCAGCAGCAGAAAATAAAAAGTAAAAAAGGTAATTTTAAAAAAGCTGTTACTAAACAACGAGTAAAATTAATAATAATAACAACTGTAAGAAGGAAAAGAGCAAGGTAAAATTATTAGGCTATTGAGTCATCAACTTACTAGAATGAAAGCTGCAAAAAGAGAAATTGTGATACTGATGCAAGAGGAGCTAAACACACCACAGGAATAGATGGAAAAAACGCTAAAAACAAGCCAGCACACACATGGATATTTGGTATAAAAAAGAGATGGAATTGCTGATTAGTGGGGAAACAATGAAGTATGTAATAAACAGTGAGATCACTTATCCATAAGCAAAGAAGTAAAATTAGATCCATACTTTAATCACACAAAAATGAATTAAAGATAGTTTAGCAACAAAAAGCAAAATTTCAAATTTTAAAAGAAAACATATCGTTTTACTCAAAGTGGGGAAAACACAAGAAACATATACAGTATTATAAAGGAAAGATGATAAATTCAACCACATTAAAATGTGAAATTTTGTTTAAAAGGTCATTAAAAAGAGTGAAAAAGATTCCCCATTGCCTGGGTAAAAATATTTGCAAAGCTTATAACCAGCAGTGCATTTGTATCCAGAATATATGAAGACTCTCTACAGTCAATGAGGAAAAGACTAAAAGCTCAACATAAAGGTAAAAGATATGTATAGGTACTTCTTAGAAAAGAAAACCCAAACAGCCAGTAAACATCAAAAGATGTTTCATCTCAGTTATAACCAAGAAAATGACACAAGCTCCATCATTTTTATATCTATCTACTCCCAGTACTTTAATGGTTTATAAAGATATGGTACATTAAGATAAGAATCATCATAGAACTTATTCTTATTTTCACTAGTTATTTATGATCTTGTTTAGGTCTTATGAAAAGTAATCTGCAAAATCAACACTATGTTTTCCAGTGCTAGAGAATCCATTTTTCCCCCATAGAGAATTTTGCCCTAAGATGTGGAGACAGATCAAAAAATTGAGAAATTAATACAACTACCGGTTATACATTTTTTGCGTCTTTAACATTATCCTAATTATACTACTTTTGGTGATGCCAGATGACATAATCATTACAAAGTCTTTTTAAGGCGACAGCTGCAAAACTTCTAAAATTATATCACTTAGTTCTTTTGTATGATTCTTTCTTTGTGTCCTATTTCCAATATAGCTTCCAGTCAAACTGTATTAAAAAAAAAATTGCATAAGTGGGCTGAACTAAAGTACTATTCAATTTTGTTTCATTTATTTTACTTTTTTAACTGCTGCACTCAGAAGAAGACTTGAAGAACTGAAATCAGCTTAAAAGTTAAGCAAAATAACAGTACCTCACAATGCTGGCGAGAAGCTTGAATTTCACATTCATATTTGTTCTTTACAGATTCTAAGCAGAGCTCTCTATAGATTCCTGCAACCAAACACAATTACTCTGATTATGTTAGCAATAAGGAGTTTCATTATCACTTCCCTGTAAGAATTCTGTCCTATTTTATAAAATGAATCAAGAAGAAATTGGAGGGTCTAACTTTACCTTTAAAAACTAGAAATAACAAGGCTCAGTCAAAATATATGTCAAAGAAGACTACAAAACTAAGAGCTAGAGAGAAACTACACTGCAAATTTTAGTTCTTACCCATTTTTCTAAAAAATATTTCTAAATGCTTGTTAGAGAATGATTAAAACAAAAATAAAACTCTTCACCTATGAAAAACAATGTCTAAGGATTCATAAGGGAAATAGAGTCAAAAAACTCTGGTTTCTCAATCATATATACTCAAACTAACAACTGGATACCATAACCATGGAAACCACTATTTTTTAACTATTACTTATATTCAGAGTCCGAAGCTTCCAAGAAGACTAAATGTATAAACTAATATAACGAAATTTATAAATTAACACCATGTTTGAGTGCTCCTGACAGAGCTTTACCTAGAGAATAGATGTTCAAGAGAGTTTAACTTAGAGGTACCGAGACAACCACATAAAATAGGCCATGCAAATACGCCATCACAAAAATGGCAAAGAGGTCTAGATGTACATACTTAACTCTATGCCATAGCTGCCTCTAGAACTGCAATACTCTTTCTTGTACAATAAAGGCAAGGAACAGATATCTGGAACTATGCCGTCAGCAACACAATCACACGCACTACTCTTTGTACAATCAAAAAGTACAGGAGGCCACCTAGTAGCAAAGTGAATAACTGACTCAAGTAATATTTTCAAAACATTAGGAAGTCCACTTAGTTCTTTTCAAATGTCAAAGAAAAGTAAGGACATGTTTACTTTTAAGGATGTGCTAAGTCAATATGCAAAGATAGCAGATTAAGCATCACATTATCTATATACTTAAGCACTCAAGACTAAAATTGGTTTAAGGAGGATTCAGTATAAGAAGAACCTATTATCAACAATGCCGTAGGTATTATTAAGATATAACAGGTGTATGAGGATCAATTATTGTTCCCCAAAAAGAAAACAATCAGCATCTCCAGTAAATTTCAGTTTTCAGTTTGACTATGAAAAATCATTAAATGATCTTCAAATATAGATATATCCTTTGTTAGGCATGGTAGGACACAATTCTGAGGCCAGATCCCAGTTACAAACAGAAGACTGAAATTTAACCATACAAATAAAATACGTGTCCATTTATTCATAATCACAAATGCATCATCAAACTTTTCAAAATAAAAACTTATAACTGAACTACAGGTTTGAAGGTTAATTTCCTGTTCTGTAACATCCTGATCAAATTTTTTTTAATGTTTTTATAAATAAGAACTCTTTATCACTCTTAAAGATGAAAAATACTAAGAGGACTTAAATTGAACATTAATAGAAAAATAAACTATGGTAGTAACAGTATCTCTTAATGAAAATATCCTGGTTTCTAATTGTTTCACATGTGGAAATACCTTTTCAACAACACTGTGACCAATTTGAGGGCTTTTTTTTTTTAACCCTCCACAGCAGCAGAGAAAAGCAGGAGGCATTTAATAAATTAAAATAACTGTGGGCTGATTGATAGTATAATGTTCTGTTCAATGAAATACATTTGTACTTCTATTAACAACAACCACTCATTTGACAAACACCTTTTAAATCTATTGAAGAATTCATATTCTACTATATGGAAAAGATGTTTCACTTTCCTACCTGCTACCTTTGTACGAATTTGCATATTTTCTTGTAAAGTTGCCAGTGGTTCCAAATATTCTGGTGCTTTTCCAGCTATGACTTCTTGTAGTTTTGCATCCACCTGACTTAATCGTTCTTTATAAAGTCTTAACAAAGCAAAAATTAATATATTAATTTTAAAAGCCCAGCAAAGGCTAACAATTTATCATTTCTATACATTATCTCTTAATATCATTCATATTCTGATAGCCTACCAAATGTATTTTTTCCTTGATCTCAGGTGACAAGAACACAGTTACATCATTTGACTTAAATGCAAATCATCACAAAGAAATGTTTTTCTATTTTTTAGATATATCACTTTTTAATGGTGAATTTACAAATCAAAAAAATACAACCAAAATAACTACCTCTGGACACTGCAGATGTTTTTAACTGCAGAATAAATCAATTCTAAGAGAAAAGGTCAAATAAACACTGAGTTTAAAAGGAACAAATCATTTTGACTAATTTAGATACAGGCATTACTAGCTGTCAAAAATAAATAATTCCCTGTCTCCTCTCCAAATCTCCTGAAAAGAAGTCAGTATAACAATATTCAGCCTACTAATTTTGAAGAGAACAAAGCAGCAGCGGAGTAAAACCAAAGGCTAGGGAACTTAAGACCTGGCATATTCAGCTCATCTAGACTGCGAATGAAGAAGCTGTAACAACATGAGTTGCTTGGCAGATGGGGAAGTGAAAAGCGGGGCAAAGAATCCCCGTTGCTCTTTTTACGAGTCTACATGCAAACAGGCCTAATGTAACAGCTGTCACATCAATACCTTCAGCTTGATTATCAAAGATGGTATATGAGGCAACTCAATGTTTATTTTTACCAATAGTCCTTCAGGATAGAACGTTTTTTTTAACAAGAAAATGTTGAAACTGTCATTCTTTGTGAGAAGCACTTCTAACCCTGGTTTTGTAGCATTTCAAAGGTATCCTAAAATTTCAAAGCAGATTAACAATTTAAGATCATTATGTAAAAAAAAATTTTGCCATTTATTACTGCATCATAAGTGACTATGTCACAATACATCACAAGGATGGCATATAGTAACTCCCAGAAGAAACCACTGATTATGCTTATAGTTGTTTGTATAAATAGCAGTTGACTATTGAAAACATGATGATACTTGGCGTTCATGTAATATTCCACTCTTTCCTCTTGAAAATACCAACTAAGACAACTAAGACAACTAATATTGTCTATTATTGATCATTATATTTAGCATAGCAATTTATATAATGATTTTAAAGGAATAAAGCAAGTTTGAGTGTTCATACTAGTTAATATTCTTTTTTTTAAACCAGAAAGGAAAAATTATTTGAATCAACTTCCAAAATAATACATTATCATGTCTGAGTTAAATTTTTATAAAACTCAACATACAATGTATGAAATCCAAAAAGTATAACACGATACTAATAGTTTTTGAAATTATAAATACAACTTCAGACAAAATGCTAAAAAACTAATACAAAACATGACTGCACCTGAAAAACATCAAACTCATACAAAATATGGATAATAAGGTATCCTGTATAGGTGAACATCCTAAATGAAGAGGATATGTGAATTAACAGTATTCAATTAACTCACTTTTAAAAGAATAGGTTCCTCAAAATCAGTATAATTTCTACAACCTTGGAATCAAGTATAAACTCATCAAAGGCAAGGATCATGAGTCCGGCAGCAGCAACCACAATACTATTCACAGAATAGAAGCTAATTAATGTTTGTTGGATGCTGAACACTGCAATGAATGGACACTTGGGTGGGACAAGTCCCTCTTTCTTTTTAAGAAGGTGGAAGAACTCACCTTCCACTACTTTACAAACTGCAAATTGTGGATTTTCTGCCTTAGGAAAGGAGTGCTATATGTGCCCTATAGTGCTAGAACAGGCAAAAGCAGGATATTCATTATTATTATTAATATATCTCTCACCTCTTCCAAAGAGGATTTGAGACAGCTTAAAGAGATACACAGTATGAGAAGACAAAAATAAAAAACAAAGCAACAGGGCAAGACAAAAAAATAATTATAAACCTTGTGCCGAGATCTTTTTTTCAAAAACATTTATAGATACCAATTCCTTGAGAAAGAATCCTATTAAATAGTGTTAATGAGTCTACTTTTAATACTTTCAGAAATGAATAATGCTGATAGGGGGAACTGGCTGGTGATCATGGTGAGCCATGAGAAAGCAAAAACCAAGGCAACTGCCTGCCCCAAGGGGAACAAGATTAGACCAAATGACTCACTAGATGCAAACTTCTCCTATGTAATATATTATACTAGAGCTTTACAACAATTTTAATTTCTTGGATAACCAAAAAAGGCTCTATAAAAGCTCAATAACTGTTTAAGAATCACTCGTTCATGGATTTCTTATGCTAAAATACAAACTTGCTTCCTCTTTGCCAGAATGACCCCAAATGAACTGAATGAAGTCTCTGTGTTGCCCAAATAATGGATTCCTGGGAATCCAAACTAATTTTAACTTCAAATTAATAATGTAAATCTTTAGCATTAGAAAGTATCATGCTTTTTAAAGGTAAAATTTTATACTATGGATTATTTTGGATTGCTTATATCAATTTGTCACACTAGCATAGAACATTATCTATATATTCATCACTAATACCAATGAAAGTTAACACCAGAAATGGCATAAACAGCAGGATTCGTCTGGTAACGAAATCTGTCTTATTTCAGGCTGGCAATTCCAGATATTAAATGGGCTTTCATCTCTTCTTTGGGCCTCTCTAGGGAAGAAGTAGGAAAAAGAGAATAAGCAGCAAAATCACAAAGAATCCATAAACTGAAGAGGCAGCTTCTGAATAAGTTAAGCTATCTATGGTCTCAAAGGTTTCTCCCTTTCATCTACGTTTCCTAAAGTATGCCCCATGACCTTACCGGCAAGTTCCAAACTGAATGTTCACCTTTAAGATGTCTTTAAAATCTGCATCTATTCTATTCTCTCCAGTCACTGGAGCCCCTTCGTGCATTACCAACTTTACATAAGAGTTCTGGCATTATAAAGAGGGGGAAAAAACAGTATCTATAAACACACAACTACATGCCAGACAAATGGCTGAGAATTTTATATACTGCTCATTCAATCTTTACAGTAGATAATAAAGAATCTATTATTATATTTTTAAAATCTGTCAAGAAAGCCTGGATTCTGGGCCTGTGATTCCACTATGATTCCTCCAAAGTAATGTGCCTTAGTGGAAGGAACATGATAGCACCTAAGAGGCAAAGCCTAGCTTAATTTATCACCTTCTGATAAACTATGAACAAATCACTAAACCTCTGTGAGCATCAATCTTCTCAAGAGTAAATGAGAGAGAAAACTATCTTCCAACCTTACAGAGAAGCAAACTAAACAATGCATGTGAAAACATGCAATGTATACATTATCCAATGTTAAGATATAAATAAAAATCACCATGCCATCTATGGGAAATAACTCTTATTCTCAAATTTTTTTAAAAATGTTATCTTTATCCAGTTATTTAACAAAGGAATGAATGAAGCATATTAGAACCAAGGGTGCAGCAATCCAAGGAAAACACTTTCATAACCAATACCCACATAAAAATCTTATTAAATCCCCCCCAAAACCAGCCTCAAAACCCTTGATTAGTTAATGAGGCCTTCAACAGGAAAACAATAGTTGAAGCCTTTTTCAGGGCTGTCAGTCCCATAAAAAACAAAAAGGAAAATAGAATGAATATAATTTCTCTCATGCTAGTATACATGTGACAAGGTTGAGATCCAGTGACAGTGACCTTCAGAAGTTACTACTTACTGATCCTTGAGATCGGTAAACTGTTTTTCAAGATTGGACATTTCATCTAAACATTCCATTCTTCTTCTTTCACAGTCTTCATCATCCATTTCTGTTAATAAAATGCAAATATCAAAGATAAAACTAATGTTATGTTCCAAATACATCTGAACGCTAATTCAAATGGTTAAAGAAAAAAAAAAAAACAGAAAAACTACATTAGGACTTAAATATTTATCAAAAATAATTTCCACTGTAGATTTAATGTAAAATACAGATAAAGGTTAAAACAGTCGCTAGTGTAATAGTGTAGTGTTAGTCGCTCAGTTGTGCCCGACTCTTTGAGACCCCATGGACTGCAGCCCACCAGGCCCCTATGTCCATGGGATTCTCCAGGCAAGGATACTGGAGTGGGTTACCATTTCCTTCTCCAGGGGATCTATCGAACACAGGGATCCAATCCGGGTCTACCTGCACTGCAGGCAGATTCTTTACCGACTGAGTCATCAGTAAACAGCCATTTACTGATGAAAACATCAGTAAAACAATCGCTGGACCTTCTTAATTTTATCTGTTTTTTAAAATAATTTTATTTATTTATTTTGGCTGTGCTGGGTCTTTGTTGCTGTGTGGGCCTTTCTCTAGTTGCAATGACTGGAGGCTACTCTCTAGTTGAGGCACATGGGCTTTTTATTGTGGCAGCTTCTCTTGTTTCAGAGCACAGGCTCCATGGCGCCCGCCCTTCAAGAGGTGCAGCACTCAGGCTACAGCTACGTAGTTACGGTTCCTGGGCTCTAGAGCACAGTCTCGATAGTTGTGGTGCGTAGGTAGGCTCAGCTGCTTCATAGCATGTGGGATCTTCCCAGATCAGGGATCAAACGTGTCTCCTGCATTGGCAGGCAGATTCTTTATCACTGAGCCACCAAGGAAACCTCTTTATTCACTCTTAAATCATTTTATTAAAGGGCTGATGGGCAGTGGTCCAGTGGTTAAGACTGTGCCCCCACTTGTAAGGGGCACAGGTTCGATCACTGATCAAGAAACTAAGTTCCCACATGCTGTAGCACAGCCAAAAAGAGAAAGGTTGACCTTAAACTATGACTATAAAGTAATTAATCCACTTTCAACTTGTTTTCCACCAACTCACCAGAACTTAAGCACCAAAATGATTATGTCCTTTAAAGGTTAATATTGCTCAAGAATACTTATGGAATTCCACTTATGGAATTCCACTTATGGAATGCTCACATAGATAATTTGCAAGTCAAATAAAAAAAGAAAATTAATCTCATTATGTTTACCACAGAGTATCTTGGTTTCCTACTCCTAGGCTACCACTGTTCCCTCTCCCCAAATTTCTGTCAGTCAGTGAGAAAGAGGAAAGAGGAAAACAAGCAAACTTTTCAAGGAAAACAACTGATAGCTACCAGCTCTCTCCTATATTTCACATTGTCTGTTTTTATCAATACATCACATATAGTTGACAACATCAGAATAACTTAAGCACAAAATGATATTCGTATTGATCATCATCAAATAAAAGTCAAACTATGAGAAAAAATTAAATTATGTTCAGTTACTTTCTACAGCAAGAGAGTATGATTTTTTTTTTTTTCTGAAACAGATTAAAATTATTTCTGGCTCTTAAGAGCTTATTCCTTGACTCTTTAAAATGTGGTCCCTCAAGATGACTCACTCCCCAATATCTCTGGATGGAGTTTTTCTGTAGCCTTAAGACTGGCCCAGTACCAAGGTTGGAGAGGAATAAACCTGTGGGAGTTAAACATGCAAGATAAATGGTAGAAAAGAGATGAAAAACAACATGCAACTGGAAAATTAATTTCTTTGTACTTAAAAAATCTGACTTGTGCTTCAAATTATTAGCATATTCTCCATAAATTAATGTGTCCATTATTTGGGGGGATAGAACAAAAAACAGTTAAAAAACAAAAGCCCACAAGAATCAACATAAAAATTAGAGAGGCAGAATTTTAGTAAATAGATGTCATTTTGAGAGATCCTGACTCCCATAAAAACAAAAACAAAGAACATGTGAAGATAAAATGTTTTACAGATGCAGAAAACGTACTCACATATAGTAGAGATGTTCTCTGTATTCTTCACTTTTGAAATCTCACCTATTTTCATGACTAAGCAGATGAGTTCCAAATTATGCTTCCCATCCCAGGCAGGTTCCAATGCCACATTACCACCTGTCAGTTGGGCACTCTGACTCAAATATACCATCAGGACCTCAAAAACAACATGTCTGTAATACTTTATCTTCTATCTTCATCTCAATCTTTTTTTTTTTTTCTATTTCTGTTCAAACTACCACCATTCTCCTTGTATTTGGATTTTTCTTCTTACATTGACTCCTAAACTTGTAGTCATCAATCCCACTTTCTGCTTTTTCTGAAGTCTTTCACACCTATATCTTTTCCTTTTCTAGCTCAAATCCTTCTCCCAACCAAACTGGTTTTCTCACTCTTAAATAAGGCTTAAGCTCTGGCCTTGCACTTTTTCTTATATTCCTTCTTCTACAGAAACACCTGAACGTTACCACTCCAATCCAAATTCCGCCCATTCTTCAAGATAATTTAGGTAATCCCACTAGCTTTTGCTGACCACCCTGTACTGAAAAGATTTCCTCTACCTCTGAATTTCTACAGTATTGTTTATAAAGAAGCGTTCATTTGGCAATTGATTCAAGTGGTGACCTATGACAGCTCTTTAATTGTGGTCAGATCATAACTATTTATACCGTCCACTGAGTAGAACCCAATACTGCAAAAGGAAGTCACTCAGAAACACTTATTCGGGGTGGCTGATTTATTGACTGAAATTACATACTTCCATGGACTTTTCTTTGAAAGGGAAGCCTAAAAAAGGAGAGTGTCACGGTGATGATAGGCTGTCGTTAACCTGTCATCAATCCTTGCTTCACATGGCCAAAATCAGGCCAAAGCAAAGAATAAGTCTCGTCTTCGTCGTATAGATAGAAGGAAAAGAACCCATGTAATCATGAATTTCATTTCTTTTTAAAATAACCGTTCCTAAAATTTTGCAAAAATTGATGTATGGTGTTAACCTGCCCCCCTCCACTCTACCCCATGCCACTCCCTTCAAAACAGAAAACAAAAACAAATAAACAAAAAAATCTGAAACAGCACAAAGTTAGAAAAGACTGCAGGGAAGAAAAGATTTGGAGAACTTCAAAGCTGCCAAAAATCAGCTAGTTATTTATAAGCATATGAAGATCTCCAATCAATCCTGATGTTGGGCTCTTCTTCTCAGTCTTGAAAAGTTCACAGAAATGATGCAGATGACCCAGCTCCCACGTCAGTCCCCCGAAAGAGGACGAATGTCAACTACTGACTGACACGCTGACTTGGAAGCTGACATTAATAAATTCTAAACCAGCCAAGAGCGAGTACCCTCGGCTCCTGACAACCCACACACGCTGAGAAGGGCTGCAAAGGTGCAATATAAGAAGTCGGCGGTGTGGGGAGAGGAGGCATTTCCAGCGTCTCCCAGATAAGATGCGGGACATTTTCCTCTCCGGATAGCCCGAGGCACTACCCAGAGGTCCCAAGGGCGGGGCGGATCGAGAACAGAACCGAGCAGCGTCCGTGAGCTGGACGAGTCCAGGCCCGCGCCCTGCTCCGCTCCGCCCCGCCAACTGGGACCGGCCAGGAGCTGGGCAGCGCCCCGCGAACAGTTTGGGTGCCACGGAGGGCCGGGAGCCAGTCTCCGCCCCTTCCCTCTCTCCCCGCCCCGCTCTCCCAGCAGGACGCAGCTGCCGGCGTGTGGAGAGCGGCCTTTCGCTATCCTGGCGCGAGGACTCGGGGTCCCAGCCCGCTGGGTCTCGTACCTGAGCTATCTCCATCCTCAGAGACCGACGAGCTCTCGGTGTCTTCGTCCTCGGAGCTGCTCCCCTCGTTTTCGGCGTAGTCCACCTCCATCTCATCGTGATGGTTCGTCTCCTTCTTATCCCCTCGGGAATGGACTGGCATTTTCCAGCCGCGCCGTCGCTTCCCACTCCCGGCGCCCAGCCCGGCCACCGCCGCTTCAATGAAGGGCGCGCCGAACACCCCGACCCCCCCAGCCGCCGAGCTCGTTCAGAACCCCCTCGGCTCCTCCCCGCCCCCGCCGGAGCCTCACAACCTAACCCGCAGGCTCAGCACTGAGAGCTCTGCCATTGGTGGAGGCAGTCCTCCCGAGCCGGGGGATGGAGCTAATCCTGCTCCGGTCCGGTTGGTTGCCGGTAATTACGGCGCGGCCTCGCGGTGTGTGTCGGGAATTGTAGTCCTTACTGTTCAGACCTGCAGAGGCCGCCGGCTTCGAAGCTTCAACTACCCTGATTGCTTCTCCCCTCTGGACTTCAAGTCCCACAAGGCACGAAAGCTGCCAGACTCGGTCGCAGTTTATAAACTAAACAGAAACAGATTGTGAGATTTTGCTCTGTATTTATTCTTTTCCCGCCAAGTGCTTGTCTGAGCTTCCAGGCCATCCAGGATGTTACTGTCAGATGTGAGAAGGTCTTTTGCCTGAGGGTTTTCCCTCCTCTTTAGGCCTACAGGAACTGGAGAAATGTCTCTTTACCTAAGCACTTTTATTACCACTATAAAACTATTGTTGAATTAGTTTCTGCAGACAACTTGCACTTTCTATGTTGCACAAAAATCTTTAAATTATTCTTGAAACTTTTGCAATATGAAAGGAAAGGAAGCTTTATCTTGGCACTTTTCTCTAGTACGTTTTACATTTGTTTTTTTTTTTTTTTTTTTACCATATGCGGGTTTCCCTGGTGGCTCAGACGGTAAAGAATCTGCCTGCAATGCAGGAGACCAGGTTCGATCTCTGGGTCGGGAAGATACCCTGGAGAAGGGAATGGCTATCAACTCCGGTATTCTTGCCTGGAGCATTCCATGGACAGGGCAGCCTGTTGGGGTACAGTCCATGGAGTGAAAAAGAGTCGGACACAGCTGAGCGACTAACACAGTTCCAGTTTGCCCTACGCAGCCTGAATATGCCTCCAGTCTTAACTGAAGTTTTCAATGAAAAATACCTATTTGACTTAATGAAATGTTTTATTTTTTCAATGGTAGGGATGATAGACAAGGAAAACTCATTATGTATCTTAATCATAATAACATACTAATTGACCACTTTTCAGTTCAGATCAGTCGCTCAGTCGTGTCCGACTCTGCGACCCCATGAATCGCAGCACGCCAGGCCTCCCTGTCCATCACCAACTCCCGGAGTTCACTCAGACTCACGTCCATTGAGTCAGTGATGCCATCCAGCCATCTCATCCTCTGTCGTCCCCTTCTCCTCCTGCCCCCAATCCCTCCCAGCATCAGAGTCTTTTCCAATGAGTCAACTCTTCGCATGAGGTGGCCAAAGTACTGGAGTTTCAGCTTTAGCATCATTCCTTCCAAAGAAATCCCAGGGCTGATCTCCTTCAGAATGGACTGGGTGGATCTCTTTGCAGTCCAGGGGACTCTCAAGAGTCTTCTCCAACACCACAGTTCAAAAGCATCAATTTTCCGGTGCTCAACTTTCTTCACAGTCCAACTCTCACATCCATACATGACCACAGGAAAAACCATAGCCTTGACTAGACGGACCTTTGTTGGCAAAGTAATGCCTCTGCTTTTCAATATGCTATCTAGGTTGATCATAACTTTCCTTCTAAGAAGTAAGCATCTTTTACTCTGTATCAAATACCCTAGTAAGTTCTTTACATCACTTACATTGAGTTGAATTCCCAATTTATTAGCCCTGAGTTAGGTGCTATTATACCCATTTTACAGATAAGGAAACTACTTGCAGACAAACCTAAAAGCTATATTTTATCAATTATAAAGGCAAAGCTTCTTCCTGAAGTGGCAATTTGCTATTGAAAGAGATTTCATAGAATATTGTGGGTTTTAAATTATTTCTTTCTCAAATACAAGGTCCAAAGACATTTGACAGAGAATGGTAAGAGTATCCAAGAATAAATGCATTAAAGTTAGATTTAGAATTTAATGACAGAAAACATCTCAAGGGCTATCCATCTCTTGGCCGAAATCCAAATTAAGGGGCTTTTATTATCTAGTGTCAGCCTATTTGTCCTTTTATCACTGTAGTCTCCAAAACTGGACTCATCAGTTGAGAAACAGATGAACTGCTGGCCGTTTCAATGTTCTTTGAGTATCCTATTTCTCCGCAACCCTCTTGCACTCCTTTTTTTCAAAGCCACTTTCTTGACAACATTCGTCACCAGCAACCCCTCCACCATTCAGTATATGCCCCTGTTCCTTCAGATTAGTGCTTGGCAACGTTGTACTTGTTTCTGTCGCACTGTATTGTGGGTTGTTTAGCTGATGCATCTCGCCTATTGGATTGTGAATTCCTTGAGAACAGGGATTGTCTTAGCCTGGGATGCAGTTTCAGAGGCAAGCATGTGAATACATTATGTGAGTGGTGTGGACTAAAGCTGGGTAGCTGCTTTTAGCTCCAGCCAGCTGTTGCTACATCTGAATTTGGGACTAGATGTCAGACCTTCTGATTTTCAAGAGAAACTGGAAATTTAGAACTTTATGTGAAATAACCAGATTTGTAAACATTATTCCAAGTGCATTTTTTGCTGTTACTTTGGTTTGGTTTGGTTTATTAAACTCCAGACCAAACAAAAGCAGCTGTGAGTAATATCCCTGGCCTCTGTTAATCTCTGTTATATCAGCAGCTAGCCGAGTGTGTGCTAAACAGTAACACTAACTTGAATTCTGGTCGCTCTTCATGTTCCAAGCACTGTATGTGCTTTAAGGACATTAATTCATTTAATCATTATAACAACTCTATGAAGTAGATATAATTTTGCCTTCCATTTTGTAGATGGAGAAACTGAAGCACAAAGCAGTTAGGTTGCTTGGCCAAGGTCACACAGCCAATAAGTAGCAGATTTAAGATCTGAACTTCAGTAGTCTGACCTCAGAGCCTGCAGTCAACTATCAGTACACAGTGTCCCTGTAGCAGATGATTTCTGTGTTTCTGCTATTTAGAGAAAAACAGAAGGAAGTTGGAGAGGAGGCATGGATTCTAGCCCTGCTTCTGCTAGTAACCAGGCAAGACAATTTGGCAAATCATATACTCTCTGGTCAGTTGTAAAATGAGAAGTTTGCATTATGTTATCTTTAAGTTCTTGTCAAGCTCTAAAATTCCGGTCATTGATGTATTTATGTTTAAGGCAGACAAAATAATGGGAGATTAAGCAATTAGAGTTGCACGAAGATGTAGGGCTTAAAAGGAGTTTCTTTCTCCTCTCCCCAAACAGATTTTAGAAAAGATACATAGGAAATGTAAGAGGAACCATAAGGGGAAAAATGAATAAGGCTGGAAAAGAATATTGTCACTTATAGAAAATACAAATTAATGTTAAAAAAAAATGAAAGCAGAATGAAGTTTTCTCAGTTGAGGCATTTTAAAAGGTAGACATAATGCAACCATTGGAGAAGGCAATGGCACCCCACTCCGGTACTCTTGCCTGGAAAATCCCATGGGCGGAGGAGCCTGGTAGGCTGCAGTCCATGGGGTCCCTAAGAGTCACACATGACTGAGCGACTTGACTTTCACTTTTCACTGTCATGCATTGGAGAAGGAAATGGCAATCCACTCCAGTGTTCTTGCCTGGAGAGTCCCAGGGACGGGGGAGCCCGGTGGACTGCGTCTATGGGGTCACACAGAGTCGGACACGACTGAAGCGACTTAGCAGAATGCAGTCATTCAGATCAGATCAGTCGCTCAGTCGTGTCCGACTGTTTGCGACCTCATGAATCGCAGCACGCCAGGTCTCCCTGTCCATCACCAACTCCCGGAGTTCACTCAGACTCACGTCCATCGAGTCAGTGATGCCATCCAGCCATCTCATCCTCTGTCGTCCCCTTCTCCTCCTGCCCCCAATGTCTCCCAGCATCAGAGGCTTTTCCAATGAGTCAAC
>NW_011494613.1:1712691-1715018 GCF_000754665.1 Bison bison bison | reverse complement strand
GAACTCTCTTGCTTTTTCCATGATCCAGCGGATGTTGGCAGTTTGATCTCTGGTTCCTCTGCCTTTTCTAAAACCAGCTTGAACATCAGGAAGTTCACGGTTCACATATTGCTGAAGCCTGGCTTGGAGAATTTTGAGCATTACTTTACTAGCGTGTGAGATGAGTGCAGTTGTGCGGTAGTTTGAGCATGCAGTCATTAGATACATTTTAAGTCTCATTTTTCATTAATCCTTAATAAGCACTCATTTATTGAGAGCCTTCTAAAACTCATGGTTGGTCATCAGCAAAATCTGCTATATCGTTACCCTCTTCTCTGGAAAGGTCCCTTAACTTTCCTGTTCTAAAGGGAACATGGCACTCCCCTAGGAGCCTTGTCATGGAGTAGTATGCTTGGTGTCCTCGTTCCTTCTAGATGATCATTTCCACCTCCCCTCCCTAAAAGCCCCCAGCTTGTCATCAGGATATACCACACAGTCTCTTTACTTGTGGCTGTTCTGTACATACCTCCCAGGCTCACCCCCCCCCCCCTCATTTTTTGGAGATTCTAGCTCTTGGCTCATTCTCTCCCATGGTATGCCCACCATAATCCTTAGTCATTTTAGTATTCAGTAAATAGGCCTATCACTTTCATGCATTGGAGAAGGAAATGGCAACCCACTCCAGTATTCTTGCCTGGAGAATCCCAGGGACGGGGGATCCTGGCGGGCTGCCGTCTATGGGGTCGCACAGAGTCGGACACGACTGAAGTGACTTAGCAGCAGCAGCAGCAAATAGGCCTATACCACTCCATTTCCTACTGGGTTTGCTCTGGCTTGTGAAAGTCGCTCAGTCATATCTGACTCTTTGTGACTCCATGAACTATATAGTCCGTGGAATTCTCTAGGCCAGAATACTGGAGTGGGTAGCCTTTCCCTACTCCAGGGGATCTACCCAACCCAGGGATCAAACCCAGGTCTCCCGCATTGCAGGCAGATTCTTTACCAGCTGAGCCGCAAGGGAAGCCCACTCTGGCGTAGAGTAGACATAAAATAATTCTGGCTTTTTCTTTCTAGTTTTTCTCCTATACCTTCTTTGATATAACTTTTAAATCTGCCTTATTAAAATTTTAATATTGACATGATAATTTAAACACATAGAAAGGTAATTCAGAATATTATATATACAACAATAGAATACCCTCTAAGCTTTGTCAGATCTTATCATGTTATTGCATTTGTTCCACATCCCTCTTCATTCCCAATTTTCTCCTTCCCTTTCCAGAATAACCATTATTCTGACTTCAGTGTTTTCATTGCCATGCATGTGTACATTTCATTTTTTCTGTATTTAGAAATGATTATGTGTACATTTCAGTTTTTTTATATTATAGAAATGATTATTTAACATGTTTTAAACAATCATGTAGTAGTGTAATGTTAGTCACTCAGTCATGTCTGATGTTTTGTGACCCCATGAACCATAACCTCCAGGCTCCTCAGTCCATGGGATTCTCCAGGCAAGAATACTGGAGTGGGTTGCCATTTCCTTCTCCAGGGGATATTCCTGACCCAGGGTTCGAACCTGTGTCTCTTGCATTGCCAGCGGATTCTTTATCATCTGAGGCACAGGGAAGACCTAAACAATTATATCATGCAACATGGCGCGGGCGCAGGAGGGCCTAGAGGAGCTATCCCACATTGAAGGTCAGGAAGGGCAGCGGTGAGGAGATACCCCTCTTCCAAGGTAAGGAGCAATGGCTGCGCTTTGCTGGAGCAGCCGTGAAGAGATACCCCACGCCCAAGGTAAGAGAAACCCAAGTAAGACGGTAGATGTTGCAAGAGGGCACTAGAGGGCAGACACACTGAAACCATATTCACAGAAAACTAGTCAATCTAATCACACTAGGACCACAGCCTTGTCTAACTCAATGAAACTAAGCCATGCCCGTGGGGCAACCCAAGATGGGCGGGTCATGGTGGAGAGATTTGACAGAATGTGGTCCACTGGAGAAGGGAATGGCAAACCACTTCAGTATTCTTGCCTTGAGAACCCCATGAACAGTATGAAAAGGCAAAATGATAGGATACTGAAAGAGAAACTCCCCAGGTCAGTAGGTGCCCAATATTCTACTGGAGATCAGTGGAGAAATAACTCCAGAAAGAATGAGGGATGCAGCCAAAGCAAAAACAATACCCACCTGTGGATGTGACTGGTGATAGAAGCAAGGTCCGATGCCGTAAAGAGCAATATTGCATAGGAACCTGGAATGTCAGGTCCATGAATCAAGGCAAATTGGAAGTGGTAAAACAAGAGATGGCAAGAGTGAATGTCGACATTCTAGGAATCA
>NW_011494613.1:1711309-1712591 GCF_000754665.1 Bison bison bison | reverse complement strand
TGACCATTATATCTACTACTGCGGGCAGGAATCCCTCAGAAGAAATGGAGTGGCCATCATGGTCAACAAAAGAGTCCGAAATGCAGTACTTGGATGCAGTCTCAAAAACGACAGAATGATCTCTGTTCGTTTCCAAGGCAAACCATTCAATATCACAATAATCCAAGTCTATGCCCCAACCAGTAATGCTGAAGAAGCTGAAGTTGAACGGTTCTATGAAGACCTATAAGACCTTTTAGAACTAACACCCAAAAACCTACAAGACCTTTTAGAACTAACACCCAAAAAAAGATGTCCTTTGCATCTGGAATGCAAAAGTAGGAAGTCAAGAAACACCTGGAGTAACAGGCAAATTTGGCCTTGGAATACAGAATGAAGCAGGGCAAAGACTGATAGAGTTTTGCCAAGAAAATGCACTGGTCATAACAAACACCCTCTTCCAACAACACAAGAGAAGACTCTATACATGGACATCACCAGATGGTCAACACCAAAATCAGATTGATTATATTCTTTGCAGCCAAAGATGGAGAAGCTCTATACAGTCAGCAAAAACAAGACCAGGAGCTGACTGTGGCTCAGACCATGAACTCCTTATTGCCAAATTCAGACTGAAATTGAAGAAAGTAGGGAAAACCACTAGACCATTCAAGTATGACCTAAATCAAATCCCTTATGATTATACAGTGGAAATGACAAATAGATTCAAGGGCCTAGATCTGATAGATAGAGTGCCTGATGAACAATGGAATGAGGTTCGTGACATTGTACAGGAGACAGGGATCAAGACCATTCCCAGAGAAAAGATATGCAAAAAAGCAAAATGGCTGTCTGGGGAGGCCTTACAAATAGCTGTGAAAAGAAGAGAAACGAAAAGCAAAGGAGAAAAGGAAAGATATAAACATCTGAATGCAGAGTTCCAAAGAATAGCAAGAAGAGATAAGAAAGCCTTCTTCAGCGATCAATGCAAAGAAATAGAGGAAAACAACAGAATGGGAAAGACTAGGGTTCTCTTCAAGAAAATTAGAGATACCAAGGGAACATTTCATGCAAAGATGACCTCGATAAAGGACAGAAATGGTATGGACCTAACAGAAGCAGAAGATTTTAAGAAGAGATGGCAAGAATACACAGAAGAACTGTACAAAAAAGATCTTCAAGACCCAGATAATCACAATGGTGTGATCACTGACCTAGAGCCAGACATCCTGGAATGTGAAGTCAAGTGGGCCTTAGAAAGCATCACTACGAACAAAGCTAGTGGAGGTGATGGAATTCCAGT
>NW_011494613.1:1710924-1711151 GCF_000754665.1 Bison bison bison | reverse complement strand
CTACCGCACCATTGCCCTCATCTCACACGCTAGTAAAGTAATGCTCAAAATTCTCCAAGCCAGGCTTCAGCAATATGTGAACCGTGAACTTCCTGATGTTCAAGCTGGTTTTAGAAAAGGCAGAGGAACCAGAGATCAAACTGCCAACATCCGCTGGCTCATCGAAAAAGCAAGAGAGTTCCAGAAAAACATCTATCTCTGCTTTATTGACTATGCCAAAGCCTTTG
>NW_011494613.1:1692006-1710698 GCF_000754665.1 Bison bison bison | reverse complement strand
AGTTCGTCAAGGCCGTATATTGTCACCCTGTTTATTTAACTTATATGCAGAGTACATCATGAGAAACGCTGGACTGGAAGAAACACTAGCTGGAATCAAGATTGCCGGGAGAAATATCAATAACCTCAGATATGCAGATGACACCACACTTATGGCAGAAATTGAAGAGGAACTCAAAAGCCTCTTGATGAAAGTGAAAGTGGAGAGTGAAAAAGTTGGCTTAAAGCTCAACATTCAGAAAATGAAGATCATGGCATCCGGTCCCACCACTTCATGGGAAATAGATGGGGAAACAGTGGAAACAGTGTCAGACTTTATTTTGGGGGGCTCCAAAATCACTGCAGATGGTGATTGCAGCCATGAAATTAAAAGACGCTTACTCCTTGGAAGGAAAGTTATGACCAACCTAGATAGCATATTGAAAAGCAGAGACATTACTTTGCCAACAAAGATTCGTCTAGTCAAGGCTATGGTTTTTCCTGTGGTCATGTATGGATGTGAGAGTTGGACTATGAAGAAGGCTGAGCGCCGAAGAATTGATGCTTTTGAACCGTGGTGTTGGAGAAGACTTTTTTGTGAGTCCCTTGGACTGCAAGGAGATCCACCCAGTCCATTCTGAAGGAGATCAGCCCTGGGATTTCTTTGGAAGGAATGATGCTAAAGCTGAAACTCCAATACTTTGGCCACCTCATGTGAAGAGTTGACTCATTGGAAAAGACTCTGATGCTGGGAGGGATTGGGGGCAGGAGGAGAAGGTGACAACAGAGGATGAGATGGCTGGATGGCATCACTGACTCGATGGACGTGAGTCTGAGTGAACTCTGGGAGTTGGTGATGGACAGGGAGGCCTGGCGTGCTGCGATTCATGGGGTCGCAAAGAGTCGGACATGACTGAGCGACTGATCTGGTCTGATCTGATCTGACATGTAATACTACAACTTCCTTTATCCTCAACAATGTTTTTGAGATGTATCTATTATGATACAGGTAGCTCTAATCCAGGTAACTTTGATGTGTTACGGTAGTCTCTTGAGTACACATATTCCATTGAATAAATATTAAAAGTTTCACTCACACACAAAAAAGTTTCACTCACCTGTTAATGGACAGGTAGGTTGCTTCCAATTTTTTCATTACTGAAAATGGTTGCCTCTGTGAATATTCCTGTATTTATCTTTTGGGGCCTGTGTGTGAGGTTTTCTCTAGGTCAATGTCTCCAAAGTACAGTGTGTGTATTCAGCGAGTATAGCCTAGGGGATAGGAAGAAAGATTAAAACTTCTGTGTATAAAATTTTCAATTTCATTTTTATTTGGAATAAAGTAGATATAGGGTGGAAACAGTGCCAGACTTTATTTTGGGGGGCTCCAAAATCACTGCAGATGGTGATTGCAGCCATGAAATTAAAAGACGCTTATTCCTTGGAAGGAAACTTATGACCAACCTAGATAGCATATTGAAAAGCAGAGACATTACTTTGCCAACAAAGATTCGTCTAGTCAAGGCTATGGTTTTTCCTGTGGTCATGTATGGATGTGAAAGTTGGACTGTGAAGAAAGCTAAGCGCCAAAGAATTGATGCTTTTGAACTGTGGTGTTGGAGAAGACTCTTGAGAGTCCCTTTGGCTGCAAGGAGATCCAAGCAGTCCATTCTAAAGATCAGTCCTGGGTGTTCTTTGGAAGGACTGACGCTAAAGCTGAAACTCCAGTACTTTGGCCACCTCATGTGAAGAGTTGACTCATTGGAAAAGATTCTGATTCTGGGAGGGATTGGGGGCAGGAGAAGGGGACGACAGAGGATGAGATGGCTGGATGGCATCACCGACTCGATGAACATGAGTTTGAGTGAACTCCTGGGAATTGATGATGGACAGGGAGGCCTGGCGTGCTGTAGTTCATGCGGTCGCAAAGAATCGGACACGACTGAGCGACTGAACTGAACTGAGGGAGGAAGCTACAAGCCCATTTTTTTTAACTCTGATTTATCCTCATTAGGGTTTCCCTGGTGCGTCAGGGGTGAAGAATACCCCTGCCAATGCAAGAGATGCAGATTTGATCCCTGTGTCAGAAAGATCCGCTGGAGAAGGAAATGGCAACCTGCTCCAGTATTCTTGCCTGAAAAATTCCATAGACAGAGGAGTCTGATGGGCTAAAGTACACAAGGTTGCAAAGAGTCAGACGCAACTGAGCAGCACACACAAAGTTAATTCCAAACACTACCACATGGTGGAGCTGAGACATCAATTGTATATGCACAAACCTTGTCACAACTGAGGGACCCAGGCCAGATGCCAGTAGCTAGAAAAACAAAGGCAGGAGGCAGTAACTAATGGCTAATACTCAAATCAGGGGAAACATTTTAATCATTCAAACTAAATCTGGGTCTTCAGAGATCTACATTGACAAGTAAATAAGACCAATTTATTATCAATTATATGAGACCGTGATAAAGAACCTGCCTGCCAATACAGGAGACATAAGAGATGCAGGTTCAATCCTTGGGTCAGGAAGATCCTGGAGGATGGTATGGCAACCCATTCCAGTATTCTTACCTGGAGAATCCCACGGACAGAGGAGCCTGGCGAGCTACAGTGCATAGGGTTACAAAGATCAGACACAAATAAAGCACATTAGCATGCACTATGATTTCAGTTGCTTAAGAAAGAAACTTTTTTTAAATGTTAATCATTTTATTGTTATAATAAGACAGATGACAGTTTTTCATATCACCATTGCACTCATGCTAGGGATAACAATGCTTCCTCTGCTAATAATGCTACTTGATCTTTTTAAAACATGTTATTTACTAAGTTTGGACTATCTGGGCATGCTTAATGAAATAAAAAATTATAAAACATTCCAAATTGTTATTTTACTTAAGCAAAATACCTAATTTTATTCAATTTACACACAACTTTTCACTTAGAAAGAATGAAACTATTTCACTTCTGACATTTAACAATATAAGTTAAGTATAAGATGATTAACAATTATTTTTAATAAAAAGCCATTCCCTTCTCCAGGGGATCTTCCCAACCCAGGGACTGAACCCAGGTCTCCAGCATTGCAGACAGATTCTTTACCATCCGAGCCACCAGGGAAGTCCAAGAATCCCTTCTCCAGGGGATCTTCGCAACCCAGGAATCAAACCAGGGTCTCCTGCATTGCAGGCAGCTTCTTTACCAGTTGAGAAACCAGGGAAGCCTAATATAAAATTATTATAATTATTATTAATATAAGAATAGATTCTGGAAAAAAAAGAATAGATTCTGTCATCAATATGATGGCCTTGGCATCTTACATATTATGTTTGCACTTAAATTAAATCCTATTTACCAAGCCAAGATAATGAACATGCATGCATGCTAAGTCGCTTCAGTTGTGTCCAACTCCCTGTGAACCAATGGTATTATAGCTGGAGGACTCCTCTATCATAGGGTTCTCCAGGTAAGAATATAGGAGTGGGTTGCCATGCCCTTCTCCTGGGAAGAATGAAACTATTTAAAAGTGCTTGAAATAGCCTGTTGACAATATAGGGCCCATCCCTGTATTAACTGTCTATTTGCAGAAATTAGTTCTTGGATTAGTTCAACTATAAACATGATAATATTCTATTAGCATATTTATGTTTTTATTATTCCACTATCTCATAGCTCATATTATGTTCTTTTCTGTTGTCAATAACTGATTTTTTTAAAGTAGATAAAATTTTCTTTTCTCTCTGAAGATTTTTCTCAATGACAAATATTTTACATAGTTTTATTTTTAATCTGTATTTTTCCTCTTCAGATAATTTTTCTGTATAGTTACAGTGGGAATCTTCTAGCCTGCTCAATATCTATCCCCTTTTTGAAGCAATAGCTCCTTGATTTTCCCTTCAGTAACTCCCTCTGCTTTATTCTTCCCATGTGGTTCAAGTGGCCAATCAGAATATTATATTCTCTTGGTCCAGGGATGGACACGTGGACTAACCTAGGCCATGATGGACATTGACAGAATTTTTATTGGAGCTATTGAGGAGTTTTCGTCTTTAGAAGTTAAAAGTTCCAAAAAAAAAAAGAAGTTAAAAGTTCCATGAAGCCTATGAACCTAGCTTTGCTAGGGCCATTTCTCCTCTACATGCAACTTGGAGAAGCAGGGAGGCAGGCATGGGAAGCAACAGAAGAGCAGAGAGAAAAAGCAAAGATTCCTGATAACTTTAAACACCTGGGTCCACATGTGCTCAGTGTTAAGCCTTAGACTTTCAGTTACATGAACTAATGAGCTACTCTTCTTATTGTAGTGGTTTTTCTGGTTATTCTTTCAGCTGAAAGAGTTCTGAGTACAACAGACAGCTAATTATTTTTTCTTTAAAATGTGTTTTGAAAAGCAAGTAAAATATTTTAAAATCTCCTATCATACTTTCTTCTCTGTTTTTACCAAAAGTTCCCTCTCATGTTCACTTATATATTAGCTATTTATTGTGTATTGTGTGTCTGCTAGTGCAGTGGCTTCAGGAGATTCATTGATGAACACAACAGACACAGCGTCTGCTTGCACAGAGCTCAGAGAAAAGTAAAGCGGTAAATATTAAACAGCTAACTCTGCAAATTAAGGGATGTTCTCTACTGGTGTTACAAGAGTATAACACAGAGACCTGTGGAAGTGGGCATCAGGTAAGACCTCTCTAAAGTAGTAATCTTTCAGCTAATATCTGACAGTTTGGCATTAGGCCAGCTTGGATGGAAAGGAGGAATATCGTAAACGGAAAGAACAGGATATGTAAAGGTCCTGATGTAGAAAAGAGCTTTCTCACCTTCATGTTTGAGGAATTAAGAGATCACTATGGACAGTCACTATTTAAGGGTAAAAGGGGCACAAGGTGAGGTAAGTTAGAGAAAGGCCACATCTCTCAGGGCCTAGTAGATTATAAGGATATTTGATTTTTTTCTAAATACTAAATGCAGTGGGTTGCCATTAGGAAGTTTGTATGCAGGGATGCCATTAGATTAGTGGTAAGATTATACTATCTTAAAATCAGATCTTTTAAAAAAAAAAAAAAAAAGATCACTGGTTGCTTAGTAGAAAATAAATTGAGTAATAAAGGAAGAAATCAATCAGATATTGAGGTAAGATAATGGTGGCTTGGACAGGAGTAGAGGCTGTATGACAAAAAGAAATGGACAAATTTGAGATAATGGGAGATAAAAATCAACAAAACTTACTAATGGATTAAATATGGGGCATGAGAGAAAGGATATACAATACAGTTTACTTATCTATCTTCTCTTTGAATTAATTTCCTGATGCTATTAAATAACGTTAGCAGCCTTTGCATCAACACATCTCATTAAAAATATATTTCGCTTAAGAACTTCTATATTCATTGTGATACTATTTTCAGCACTTTCTGACCTTAACCAATCATAAAGTTTCTTCCAATGCTTTTTTTCCTTCCATTTTTACTGAGATATCCTTGTTCAGTTCAGTTCAATCGCTCAGTCGTGTCCGACTCTTTGCAACCCCATGGACTGCAGCACACCAGGCCTCTCTGTGCATCACCAACTCCTGGAGCCTACTCAAACTCCTGTCCATCGAGTTAGTGATGCCATCCAACCATCTCATCCTCTGTTGTCTGCTTCTCCTCCTGCCTTCAATCTTTCCCAGCATCAGGGTCTTTTCCAAGGAGTCAGTTCTTCGCATCAGGTGGCCAAAGTATTAGAGTTTCAGCTTCAGCAGCAGTCCAAATGAATATTCAGGACTGATTTCCTTTAGGATTGACTGGTTTGATCTCCTGGCAGTCCAAGGGATATCCTTGACAGCACTGCAAAAGTTTAAGGCATGCAATATAAAGATTTTATTTACATACATTAAGAAGTGATTATCACAAGTTGAGGGTAGACCCATCATCTCATATAGTTACAAAAATTTTAAAAATAGAGAAACAAATTTCTTGTGATGAGAACTCAGGATTTACACTCTTATTAACTTTCATACATAAACTACATCAGTTAATTATATTTACCATGTTGTGTATTACATTCCTAATTCTCCTACTCCTTCTTGACTTGTACATAAATGCTACCTGTTTTCCCAAAAAATTAGATCATAATTTATAAAATTCCAACAGAAAGAAATTACAAAATTTATTGGCATTGGAAGTGAAGGTACAAAAGCAGTGATAAGTAAAATGGTTGGCACATTAGCATGAAGGCATTGGTACCAAACGATACCAACATTCATTGTATTCTTCACCACCAAGTTCACTTATGAACATCCTAGATGAATCAGGAGAGATTATTCTTTATGTGATCCCAAGCATTGAGTGGGCTTCCCTGGTAGCTCAGTGATATAGAATCCTCCTATCAATGCAGGAGGCATGGGTCAAGATCTCTGAGTCAGGAAGACCTCCTGGAGAAGAAAGTGGCAACTCACTCCAGTATTCTTGCCCCGAAAATCCCATGGACAGAGGAGCCTGGTGGGCTACAGTCCGTAGGGTTGCAAAAGAGTTGGACACAACTTAGCACCTAATCAACCAAAGCACTGAGTACATCATTTTTAATATTTTCTGTGGCAAATCCTACATACTAAACTACAATGATGGTCTTCAGGAAAAATACTTGCACAGTTGAGTTGTAAGCTAACCTAGCAACTTGATTCAAGGAATGACATTTTTATTTGAAAGAACTGACAAACTATAGTTTTTCAGGCTTGGATATTTGGCAAATGTTTTCACAATATATCAAATAAACAAAGTGGGCCTGTCACTTTTAGTAAAACAATTGACAGTATTTGTTACTAAAGGTTAAATTCAAGCTTCCAAATGATAATTAGGAATTCGGAAAACTTTTATTCACCATGGTGAGCATGACAACTTTCTAATACTTAAAGGATTTTCTGATGCATTTGATTTTTTAAATATTTATATTGTTTAATGAAATGTATTAACATTTGGAATATCTGTATATCTCAGTGAACAATTATTTTCCAAATGGAAAGTGTATAATGCTACAAAATTATGCATGAATAAAAGTTCCATTTAAAGTGCAAGATTTTAATGTAAGGAATACAAAAAGTTTATTGATATGCTTTTATAAATCCATGCTACAACTAATATTTAAGAAACTACCCTTCATTGAGTTTAGTTTTAGTAGAGTGGCCACAATTATCTGAAAAAATTTATTAAAATATTCCCCCTTTCCAATTATATATTTGTTCTCACAAAACATGTCTTTTAAAAAAAGATATTTTATTTTTTCATAAATATGTCAGTTCAAAATACATTTTTCAAAAAATTATGAATGTTATCTTATAATGGCATGTCATTGTTATTTATGCATATTAAAATAGCTTCACAATTTCTCAGGTTTAATGATTTTATTTTATTTCTTTTTAATTTTATTTTTAAACTTTACATAATTGTATTAGTTTTGCCAAATATCAAAATGAATCCACCACAGGTATACATGTGTTCCCCATCCTGAACCCTCCTCCCTCCTCCCTCCCCATACCATCCCTCTGGGTCGTCCCAGTGCACTAGCCCCAAGCATCCAGTATCATGCATCGAACCTGGACTGGCATCTCGTTTCATACATGATATAGAGACTTTATTTTTAGAAGTTTCAAATTTATACAAAAAATTGAACTAATAAACGGAGAGTTTCCATTTGCCCTGCATCCAGTTTTCTTTTCTTACAAATGATATGGTACATTTGTTACAATTAATGAACGAACAATGATACATCATTAACTAAAGTACATAGTTTATCAGGTTTCCTTGGTTTTTACCTAATGTCCTTTTTGTATCCCAGAATCTCATCAGAATTCCTTATTACCTTTAGTTTTCATTTCTCCTTAGGCTCCTCTTGACTATGATAGTTTCTCAGACTTTCCTTGGTTTTGACCTTAACAGTTTTGAGGAGCACTGGTCAACTGGGATTTGCCTAATGCTTTTCTCATGATTAGACTGAGGTTATAGGTTTTCAATAGGAACCATGGAAGCGCCATTTTCATTATATTATACCAAGGGTACATACTGTTAATGTGATACCTCACTGCTGATTTTAACCTTGATCACCTGGCTGAGTGTGTGTCATTTCTCCACTGTAAGGTTACTCCCTCTGCCTCTTCTGTACTGCACTCTTTGGAAGAAACTCTTAATGTGCAGACCACACTTAAGAACTAGGGAGTTACTCTCCATCTCCTTGAGTATCTATATAAATTCTTTGAAAATCTTCTTGAATGGGAGATTTGTCTCTTCTCCCCCATTTACCTTTTATTCAATTATTATTTATATCTATATGGACTCATGGATGTTTATATTTGTGGTTGTAATCTAAGATTACCTTATTTATTTTGTTGTTCACATTATCTTAACTTTTGCTATTGAGTGCTCTTTCAGTTGATATATTCCTGTCATTTTTGTGTGTGTGTGATGGATTTCCTTATTTCTGGCACTACAAAATGCTCCAGGCTCATCTTGTATATGAAACCTAGAATCAGCTTCAGTCCTAGAACCAGATATTATTCCAAAGAGCTTTGTTGTTGTTGTTTTTTAATTGGAAAATGGTATTAAAGCCAACTCTGGCTATAGGTGTGCTTGCTGCTACTAGGGTGTCATTGCTTCTAAGTCCTCTCAGCTGACAGAGCAAGGAAATACACATGTGTTTACTAATCCATCCACATATACCTATCTGTAAATATTTCTACATGTAACTGCCTGCATCTATATTAAGATAAACAAGTTCCTGGTGATCTCTTCAACTCAAATCCACTACCAAACGGATTATTCTACCCACCTCCCTGTGCTTATCTGAAAAACTCTCACTCTAACAGGAAGAAACTTGAGTCCTGCCATCTGCTATCCACTTATGTAGTTATTTAATTTCAGTATACATGTATACCAGTATCAGAATTAAGCCATACCCTCATGAAAAAGACTTAATCAACCAGAGTACAGTGTTCACGTACATTTTCTTTAGTCTTTAGTCTTAGAGATTTCTTTCATTTTCAAACGAGTATGTTTTCCCTACCTTCTTCAGTGAAGCTGGCTCATACATATAATAGTGTTAAATTATTTTGTCACATTCTGTGTTCCAACTTGGGATCCTATAGCTTTCTAAATGATTTCTTTTAATTTGCATGTATTAAGGTTCACTAGCTATTCTGTTGCCTGGAGAATCCCATGGATGGAGGAGCCTGGTGGGCTGTAGTCCATGGGAGTCTCGAAGAGTTGGACACGACTGAGCGACTTCACTTTCACTTTTCACTTTCATGCGTTGGAGAAGGAAATGGCAACCTACTCCAGTGTTTTTGCCTGGAGAATCCCAGGGATGGCGGAGCCTGGTGGGCTACCGTCTATGGGGTCGCACAGAGCTGGACACGACTAAAGCGACTTAGCAGCAGCAGCAGATATTCTGTAAGTTTCTATGAATATTGATAAGTGCATAGAGTCAAGTATCCACAATTAAAATGTCATATAGGATAATTTTACCCCCTAAAAAATTGCCTGTCCTTTACCTATTCTACCCTCTCTCCCTCCTCTCCAAGCTCCTAACAACCATTAATTTTTACTGTTGCTATCATATTCTTTTCCAGAATGTTATATAATTAAAATCATAAAGTATGTGGCCTTTTCCGACTTATTCTTTTACTTAGTAATACGCAATTAAGATTCACTCCTATGTTTTCTTGGCTTGCTTTTTGTTCCCACTGATGAATAGTATCCCATTGTATGGATGTAACACAGTGTTTTATTCACTCACCTATTGAGAACATCTTGGTTCTTCCAAATTGTGGAGTTATGAATAAAGATAATACAAATATTTGTGTGTAGATTTTGGTGAAGCCATATTTTCAAATCAGTCATATTTTCAATTTCAAATACCTTGGAGTGTAACCGCTGGGTCATATTGTAAGAATATGCTTAACTTTATAAGAAACTGCCAAACTGCCTTTCAAAGCAGGCTGTACCATTTTACAGTCCTATTAGCAATGCATACTTTCCCACCAGCAGTTAGTGCATCATTGTTATGAATTTTAGTCATTCTAATATGTGTGCAGTAGTATCTTACTGTTGTTTGAATCTGTAATTCTCTAATGGTCAATGATATTGAGCATCTTTTCATTTGCTTCTTTGCCATTTGTATATCTTCTTTGGCAAGGTGTCTATTCAGTCTTTTCACCATTTTTTTAATTGGGTCACTTGTTTTCCTGAGAGTTCTTTGTGTATTTTAAACAAGTCCTTTATCACATATGTATTTTGCAAAGATTTTCTGCCAGGTGGTGAGTTATCCTGTGATTCTTTTAACCATGTCTTTCCTACAGCAGAAACTTTAATAAAACCTGACATCATTTTTTTTTTCTGTCATGGATGATGCTGTTGGTGCTATATCTAAAAACTCACTGCCAAATGAAAGCTCATCTAGGTGTTCTCCCCTTTTCTTTTAGTAGTTTTATAGTTTTGTACATTACCTTCAGGAATGCTCCATTTTGAGTTAACTTTTGTGAAAGTTGAAAGGTCTATATCTAGGCCCTTTTTTTTTTTGTATGTGAATGTCACTTGTTTCAGCACATTTATTGAAAAGATTATCTTTTCTCCATTGAATTGCCTTTGCTCTTTTGTCAAGTATCAGCTGACTATATTTGCATGACTCTATTTCTGTTCCACTGATGGTTGTGTCTATTCTTTCACAAATACCACACTGTTGTCTTGATTATTACAGTTGTTAAGTGAGTTTTCAAATAAGGAGGTAGCGACTTTGTTCGTCTTCAGTGTTGGTTGGCTAATTCTGGATCTTCTGCCTTTCCACATAAACTTTAGAATCAGTGTGTTGTTATCTATAAAACAGCTTCCTGGGGTTTTGATTGGTATTGTGTTCAGATAAGGTTGGGAAGAACTGACATCTTTAAAAAACTGAATGCTCCATTCCATGAACATGAAATATTTCTCCAGTTATTTTTGGTTGCACTGGGTCTTTATTGCAGCACGTGGGCTTTTCTCAAGTTGCAGTGAGCGGTCACAGCTCTTCATTATGGTGTTCAGGCTTCTCATTGTGGTGTGTGTGTGTGTGCGTGCGTGCGTGCGTGCGTGCTAAGTCGCTTCAGTCGTGTCTGACTCTTTGAGATCCTATGGACTGTACCCCACCAGGCTCCTCTGTCCGTGGGATTTTCCAGGCAAGAATACTGGGGGAGGTTGCCATGCTCTCCTCCAAGGGATCTTCCCTGCCCAGGAACAAACCTGCATCTCCTGTGACTCCTGCATTGCAGGCGGATTCTTTACCCCAGAAGCACCAGGGAAGCTCTCTCATTGTGGTAGCTTCTCCTATTGCAGAGTCCAGGCTCTAGGGTGTGTAGGCTACAATAGTTGTGGCTCTAGAGTTATAGCGGGCTCAGAAGTTGTGGCACATGGGCTTAGTTGCTCTGCAGCTCGTGGGACCTTTCTGAACCAGAGATCGAACCTGTGTCCCCTGCATTGGCAGGTGCATTCCTATCCACTGCACCACCATTGAAGTCCATTTCTCCATATATATATATACACACACATACATACATACATATATATATGTAATTTCTCTCTATATATATAATTTCTTTCATCTGAATTTTGTAGTTTCCTCAGCTTTAATTTTAATAATGTTATAGATTAGCAAAAGCTCTTTGTGTGTTAGTTGTTCAATCATGTCTGACTCTTTATGACCCCATGGACCATAGCCCACCAGGCTCCTCTGTCAATGGAATCCTCCAGGCAAGAATACTGGAGTGGGCTGCCATTCCCTTCTCCAGGGGATCGTCATGACCCAGGGATCAAACCCAGGCCTTCCACGTTGCAGGCAGATTCTTTACCACCTGAGCCACTTGAGTAAGCCCTTTGGAGGCCCTCAATAATTTTGATCCTGAGACACCAGAGCTTTGAAAACTATTAGTCTCTCTGCTGATTACTTCTTTTGGTTTTTAATTTTCTGTTAACTTCAGTTCCTTGGCATTCATGTCTCATTAGGATTCAGCTGGTAAGCATTGTTTGTCCTTTTACTAATGCAACACAGTTGGAACTTCAACCTTCTCATTCACAGTAATTAAAAGAGACACCATGTCTAAAGTAATAGAAGAAAATGTACAGCTTTTATAATAAAATGCAGTCAACAAATAATGACTCACATAGTGATTTTCCTCGAGGATGGTAGGGAAAAACCAAGAACAAATCAAAACAAAACAAAAATTTACATTGGAGAAACCTGCTAGTACTTCAGTCAGGTGATCTAGGTCAACATCAACAGTGGAGGTCAGGTTGATAGTATTTACCATTGATATGATATGATGAAAATGGCTTTACCTCTGTGATCTTCCTCCCCCAAACCCACAACTTTAGTCTATCATGAGAAAAACAACTGACAAATTTCAGTTTGTCAGGGGGGCATCCTTCAATAAACCTGACCAGTATGCCTCAAAACTTTTAATGTCATCAAAACCAAGGAAAATATGAGAAACTATCACAGCCAAGGGGAGCCTAAGGAGAAATAATAACTAAATGTAATAAGGTATACTGGATAAGATCATAGAACGGAAAAAGGACATCAGATAAAAATAAAACTGTGGAATGTCATTAATAATGGTAACATATCATTTTTATTTTTTGGCTGCACTGGGTCTTCATTGCAGCCCGAGGGCTTAGTTGCCACCAGGCATGTGGAATCTTAGTTCCCATCCCCTACAGTGGAAAGTGCATTCTTAACCACTGGACCCCAGGGAAATCTCTTATTGGTTTATTATTGTAATAAATATACCATACTAGCAGTTGAGCACAAGAGAAGTCTTTATACTATTGACCCAATTTTCCTGTGTTTTTAAATTGTTTTAAAAAATGAGTCTGTTCGATAAAAAGATCAGTGGTTGCTGGGGGTTAGAGAGAGGGATGAATAGAAGAAGCATAAAGGATTTTTATGGCAGTGAAAATACTCCATTTGATATTATAGTAGTGGAAAAATGTCATTATACATTTGTCCAAGTCTATAAAATGTGTATGGACCCTAATGTCAAAAGTGAACCCTAATGTAAGCTATGGTCTTTAGGTGACAAGGATATGTCAGTGTAGGCCCGCTAGTTGTAACAAATGTACCATTTTTATGGGGGATATTGCTAAATGGGGGAGGCTGTGCACGTGTGGGGGCAAGGAGCATCTGTGAACCTAAAACTTATTTACAGAAATAAAGCCCATTAAAAACAGTTTTTAAAGGTCTCTTCAATTTGAATAAACCTGACTTTATAAAAAATAGTAACGTAATGTTCACATGTGGGAGTTTGATGATGACATATTTTTCTTGGGATGCTCATGATTTTAAACTTAAGTTTGAAGTCTAGTTTTCACAAGCAGTATTATAATTTTCTAGGTTTGTCTTTTCAAAATAAATATGTCTCCAGGGGGGAGAGCTTTTAAAGAGAAAATCAGGCAGTGGATTGGGCATGCTCTCTAAATTACCTTTGTGCCAGCTTGTTTTGCTACAGTGTTATGGTGTTTCCTTTTTCCTCAGGTGTGCCAGCCATATAATTATTATGAATATGTTACATTTTTTGTTTTCTAAAATTATTCCATTCATTCATCAATCATTTACTGAGTGCCCTGCAAGAGAAAGGGAAGGGGACTGACACTCATTCTTCCAGTCAACAGGTATTTATTGAGAGCATTTTGTATCGGGCATTTTGCAAGAAGATGGGATATAGGATAGCAGGGGAGCAAATTTTTAAACAATTATACAAGTTGCTCCACTAAAAGTCTATCAAGGAAAGGAAAGGGACGTAACATTATATGTCAGCCATTGTAGAAGTAGCTTTCAATACCACTTCTTACCTAATTATCACAATTACTGATATGGTTTATGTATGAAGAAAATGAGGCTCAGAGAGATTAAACTATATGCCAGAGATCCCTGATAAAGTAAATCCTGAAAGGAAAGGTCCAGCTCAAATCTACCTAACTCTAAAGATCGTGACTGAAAACACTATTATTTCCTGAATTTCATAAATCACTGAGAGCACACCTTATCTTGACTTTCCTAATGAGAAAACTGATGCTGAGAGGAACTAGAACCCAAATCCCTTGAATAATTCATTTATCTTTCCACTGAATCATAATGTTTCCTCAAAACAAGCTCTGTAACTTTCATGATACAAGCTATGCATGTGGGAAATGAATAATTTTTGTAAACTTAAAAAAAGGATATATTGTCATTGAAATAAACTACTATTAAGCAACACATTGGGGTGGGTTTTTTTTTTTAACATGTTGGGGTGGGTCTTACAGCTCTCTTAGCTGAATTTAAAATTTTTTCTATGCTAAGCAAGTATTTCATTGTATTTTAGACAGGGCTATTGATATGGGTCTGGAAAACAGTTTTGCAAACAAGCAGATTCACTCTTATTTTATAGAAGAAATTTTCCAAGCACAATTTCAATTTATACCGTTCAGAATTTTCAGGATTTTTTTCAGCTATTGTAGATTCTTTTGGTGACTCCATCAATGTAATAGGACATCCTGAATTTTTCTTTGCAGAGGAAAATGTTTTTCTTTGCATAGCCATGTTTATATGAGGTACAAATAGGGAAAGAGGATTTTAAAATAATAGGAAAGGAAATCAAGATTAATTTCACAGAAAGCATATAGCTCTGCTTAGAAGCCTGTTTGCAGCAAGAAAAAAAAAAACTGGGATATTATATAGCAAATGGAAAAAATATATGAAACAAACACAGAAATAGTATGTGAAATATTCTTAGTTAATACATTTGGGACAGAATGAATTGCCCAAAATATAGCCTCCAAGTTTATCTTTCTGCTTGAGTCTCTGGGGACCACAACTTATGTTAATTTTCATGGATAAATCATGGAAACATTTAATAAAGACAAAGATTGACTTGTCTGCCCCTACTGAGCATTGTTTCTCCTTTCTTAGTCCTCTTTCCACCATCCTCAGCAGAAACTGCAACTATTATCTTTGCATAAATTCAGTAAGCATTTACTGAGTGCCTAGTGTTTACTTTTTCTTTCCATAAATATGTATTGGGTGCCTACCTCATGCCTGGTAACACTGGAGAGAACAGAGACAGAGAGAGAGACAGAGAAGACAGAGTAAAAGAGGGAGAGGAAGCAACTCTTGGAGCCTGGAATTATGCAACATAGGAAAAATTTTAAAAACCTGCCTTAAAGACAGATTACAGCTTAATATAATGGAGATGAAGCATAGAAGACTACAACATAGAGTAAGGTGAGTGTCATGGTAAAGAAAAAGCTGCTGGAGGACTTCAGAGGAGGGTTGTAGTCTTGTTTTCAAGTCGTTTTTTTGTTTTGTTTTGTTTTGTTTTTAATTTCTACTCCCTATTCAGCCTAGCAGAGTATCTTTAAAATGTCTAAGTTAGGAACTTTTCCTATCAAGTGACTGAAACCCAAGTGAAATTGGCTAAAGCAACATAAGGACGTTGTTGACCTGGGAAATAGAAAAGACCGTGGTACTTCAGGCAAGTTGGATCCAAATGCTCAAGCAATTCAAGACTTACTCTCTACTTAACTATCTCCTCTATGCTCAAGAGTATTGGCCTTATCCTCAGCAGATTCTTTTCACCTGTTAATTCCTAGCAGTTCCAGGCCTTCATCTTGGAAAAATGAACTTCTCTTTTGCAGTAGTTGTAGGAGAGAGTTTTATTAGACTGAATTGGTCATGTGCCCATCCTTAACACTCTTTCGAGTGTTATTTCGAGTGTTTGGTATTCGAGTGCTAGAATACCAAAGTCAAAGAGGGCAGTGCAGCAGGATATCAAATGAGACCAAGAGAGGGGTGGCTTTCCAAAGAAAAATCTGGGTATGATTACCAGATGGTAGGCAAGCCAGCATATATCCACCACAATCAATGTGGCTAATTACCTTTTTTTTTTTAATTTCACTTCAACAAGTTTAGAAAGAGCATGAGTCTAGGTCAGCTTTTCCTGCATCATCTTGACAAACTTAGAGATTGGTTATAATCACTATGAAGGGGGAGCAACGTATAAAATCTGGACGTTTATAGCCTTTGCTCAATATGGGTTTTGTTCTTTGATCCAAAAAGTGCTGTGCATTTCCTGACTATAAAATATATCCTTAAGCAAATATGTATACCAAAAAAAGAAAAAGAAATGATGTCTTGATTTATTCATGCCACATCTTTTCCTCATTAACACAGATATTCAAGTACTGACTGCAAGACCATTGGGCATCTCTTTTTAACTCTTAAAATTTACTTAAAAAGGAATGGATACTCAAATCTTACTAAGATGTGGGGATAGGGAGGAAACCACTGCCATTTCTAGCATCGCCATTTCCTAGGATTGCCATTTCCTTCCCCATTTCTAGCATATATGGCTAGAAATTGTGAAGCCCTGAGCCTTAACAAAGGTGGTGATAATGGAGAGAAGAGGACTAAATCAAGAAATACTTAAGTAGTAGAATCATCAGGTGTTGGTAACTGACTGGATGACAGAGAAGAAGCCTTTAGATCAAACAGCTGGATTGAAAATCTGAGGTAATAGTGGTAGTACCAGTGGAGATATTTAATGAAGGAGGAAGATCAGGTTTGGGAGTGGAAAGGACAAAGATGATGAGTGTTGTTTTGTATATACTGAATTTGAGTAGCTTGTGGAAGCTCAGAAAGGAGACTTGGGTTACTAATAGGGACATAGGTGTCCAAAATCACCAAATAAATGATAGCCAGAATCATGGGGTTGGATGACTCTAATACTAGCAAAAGAACCCATTTTAATGTAAACATAATTTAAATATCAACAAATATTTGTTCTGTACCACAGTGAGACATATAAATTTTTCAAAAAAGCCTTTATTTTCAAGGAGTTTCTATTCCTACACATACATCTTAATTTGTTTTGTGAGTTTAAAATTGGTACATTAGATTTTCTTAATTTTCTTTAAATAGACTTGTTTTTTAAGTTGTGAAAGCAACATATGACTTTTAGTTTTAAAAAAGCTATGCAAAAATGTAAAGAAAATAATTAAATTCACCTGTGATTTTACTGTGCAGCTATAATCACAATTTTGGAGGTGTTTTGAATTTTTTTCTAACTGCATTTTACATGCATAGCTTCTTTCATAGTTTTGATAATATCTTCAGCACTGTATTGCTTTTTCATTTAATAGTATCTTGAGTATTTTCTATGTCATTAAAAAGTCTTCATATTAATAATTTTCATGGTTCCGTGACATTCCACCTACTGAATGTTTTATCTCCTGATGGATATTAATCATTTCCAATCTTTCAGTGTTATAATCATGCTTAAATATTTTTATATAAGTATTTTCCCATTTCTGATAGTTTAGAATAGGGTCCTGAAAGTGAAACTAATGAACCAAAGTATATATAAACATTTTTAAGTGTCTTGATACACAATGTCAACTTTTGTAGCCATTACTGCTTCTTTCTAGTAAGCAATAGGATTGTCTGCTGCTGCCTTCACCTGCTGTAAGATGACTAACTTAAAACAAACTCCTAGTTTGACCGATAAAATGTTACATTATTTAAAAATAAGCTATATTGAGTGTAAGAAATCAGACAAGAGTATACTATAAGCATACACTTCCATGAAACTCTAGAAAATGCAAATTCCAGGGGACAGAAAGCAAATCAGTGTTTGCCCAAAGACCAGGCTGGGGGCAGTGGGAGGGAGGGATTACAAAAGGGCAAGAGGACCATTTGGGGGCTGATGAGTATGTTCACTATTTTGACTGTTTACATTTTCATGGTCATATGCAAATATCCAACTTACCAAATTGCACATTTTGAAAATGTGCAGTTTACTGTATATCAAGTACACTTCAATAAAAGCTGTTTAAATTGCTTAAATATGTTATTTTAATCTGAGTTTAAAAAAGTACCCACAAGTGAGAACATTTTTCACATGTTTTAGTTGAGTACACACTTCTGTAATACTTATTTCATGTTTTCTACTAACTTCTACTTGTGCTTTAGCAATTTTCTCCTGGATTTGTGAACTCTTTACAGATGAAGAAAATTAACCCTTACAGTTCTCCAGATTTCTTTTCCCTGTAATTTTTCTTTCTACTACAACAAGCTTTTGGGAGAACTCATTTGTGTAAGACAATTTTAACCAAGAGGATGTACTATAATACCACAAATCTAGAAACTACAGTAAATTATTAACCATCACTTTGCAATATAAACAAAAATTCTGTATACAAAATTCAAATTACGGAAATGGGGTGTTAAAAACAAAGCCTTCAGAAATGGCGTCTAAAATACACTGCACATCTACTCTGATGTTCTGGAACTATGTTCTTAAGTTACATAGTAAATAGCAGGGACAGGAGGAGGACCTTTAAAAACAGACTACTCTGGGGGCTTGGCTAGAAGACCCTGCTTTCAAAGGCGCACGCAGGATTTTCCTTCCCTGACTTCCCCAGGCTACTCCTCTGGCTACTTACACAGAAAACTAAAGGAAGGTAATGCCACGGGTGACCTCATGCTGGCGTGACGTCAAGAACTCTTGACGTCAGAAGGCGGTTGCCACGGGGACCATTCGCCACCGACGGCAAAGTCGTGAAACCCCATCACCACACTCCGTCTCCTTGGCGGCTGCTAAAGAAGATTTAACCTTAAGGGGGCCTCAGGGAGAGACGAGTGCTGCCGCTGCCGCCGACAGCCGCACCTCCGCGGCTACGGGTCCTG
>NW_011494613.1:1661985-1691906 GCF_000754665.1 Bison bison bison | reverse complement strand
GGAGCTAGAGGCGAAGGTGCCTTGCAGACGCCGCGCGAGTCGGGTGGAGGTGGCGGCCCTGGCCTTGGTCTGGGAGGAGTCGGCCGCGCCGGGGCCCGCAAGGCTGGGGAGTGAATGAGCCGCTCGCAGTAGTCTCCTCCCCGCCCACTCTCTCCACTTTCCGCCGCTTTGACCTGGCCGGGAGGGGGCCGGAGTCGGCCGTGGCGGCGGCAGGATGTTCTCCAAGAAGCCGCACGGGGACGTGAAGAAGTCTACCCAGAAGGTGCTGGATACCAAGAAGGACGCGCTGACCCGCCTGAAGCACCTGCGCATCGTCATTGGTGAGGGGCGAGGGGTGACGGCGTCTGGAGGCCTGGGTTGCTCGGCCTTCCCTCTTCTGGGAGCCCCTGGGGACTCTCCCTTCGGCCCTGGCGCGATGCGCTAGTGGAGGGCGAGGCATCGCCTCTACAGAGACGCGGGAGGGCGGATAATTTGGGGAAGGGAACACTTGGTAGTTGGCAAACGCTAATCACACACAGGGTTACCTCGTTTTGAGTTAATAGCCCTAACTGTTTTAAAAACACTTACTGTTCAACAACTTAGATTATTTTTAGACTTTCTGGAGACTTGTTGTTGCAGATAATGGTGTTTATAGGATATGTTTGTCAGATGACTACCGCCATCCCCACCCAAGTGAAAAGGAAAAAAACTCAGACAATATAAACCCTAATCTTTCAAGTTTCTTGGCTGAGGAGGGCAAGGAGGAAGCAGTTACACCTCTTTGGGAAGTGGGTGGTTCCCTAAAAGCTTGTGGGAAAGAGCCCCGCCCTTGTTAATGCACCTTGTTCATAATTACTATCATTTAGAGGGAGAGCTATGATTAATTGTAGAAAACAAGGTAGTTTATAGCTTCCTTTTCTTTTGGAAAATCATACAGCATTCTATTTCTAAATAAAATTTTCTTACCGTCTGTTACCTTCTCTTTTGCGTCCGACCGAACTACTCTTGAATTGTGGATATAGGGTTAAATGAGTTTAACCCACTCATTTTGGATCACTTGGTAATTTCGTGGGCCAATAGGCTGTAACAGTATTTATGGAACAACTGGTCCAGAACTTGGATCTTTTTATACGAAATTTGAGGTGAAAAGGAAAGTTTGCCTTTGTTGATACAGACAGTTAATGGCAGAACGAGTTTAGAACCCAGATGCCTGAATCCTAGTCCAAGGTTTATCATCTAAGGCTCTCTTCGTAAGGAATGTTCCTTTTGAAAAGTGACGTTTATACAGTGAATTAAGTCTTTTATTTGAGGTGCATGTTTCACTACCATGTGGTTTACTCACACCAACAGGATGCTACCAGTACCCAACCTTTGTATGACACTTTACTGTGTACAGAGTTATTTCACGTAAGTGGTAACTGATCCACACAATAACTTTAGAGTTAGTTAAATTCTTCTTCTTCTTCTTCTTCTTTTTTTTTTTTTTTACAACTAAGAGAGCTGAAGTTCGGGACTGTTACCTGGTCATCCAAGTATTAGGAGGCAGAGTCAGAGCCGGAACCCAGATTTCATGTCTCCCGTTTGTTTTTTACTCTTTCTGCCTTTATGGCAGCAAATCTGTATCCCAAGTAAATTATATTTATTCTTGTGTAATAGTAAGAAAGCGATTAAGTCCAGTTTAGCAATGTAAAAAGATATTTTTTCAAGAAAGAAAATATTTTCTAGACACAGTTGACATTGTGGTCTTTACATTTTACTTGAGAGTTAAGCCATTGAAGAAAAAATTTGGCTAGGAGACTGTGACAGGGAAAGTTAATGTGTAGGAGATTTACCACAGATAATGGCAGTTTGAAATTGAGGACAATGATATTTGATAACCTACTTAGGACAAGATGTAGGTTGGGTAATGGCAGAGCTCTAAAATTGAATTCCAATAGAGTATTGACATTTTCTGAATTAATTGCCATGGTTCGTTAGTTAAGGAATGGTTTGTTTATAATTCTTTGGCCTTAGAAGTTTTTTTCCCACCCTGGAGACATGATCTGAATGAAGAGGTATCAGGTATTTTGTAGGGCCTAGCTTTCTCAGTTTGAAAACAAAACAGTGTTTGTTTGTTTAAAAAAAAAAAAAAAAACTTTGCTTTTTAGTAATTTATTATTATTTTTTTAAAGGAGCATATACTATCTATAATCATTTAAAATATTCTTAAGAACTTTCAAATGGAGGACTCTGTTTTCAGACTCCCTGCCCTGTGAGTGAAGCAGGTCCATATAGAGAGATTACCGCACTCATTTTAGGACAGTAACTCTCAACAGGGACTGTTTTGCTCCTCTGAGGACAATGAGAATGTCTGGAGACACTATTGATTGTCACAACTATGGAGAGGTGCTTCTGGCATCTAGTGGGTAGCAGGTCAGCTGAACATCTTGAAATGCTCAGGATAATCCCTCACAACAGTATTCTAGCTCCAAATGGCAAGAGTGCTGAAGTAAACCTTGTCAAAAGTAGAACAAAAAACATGGACCTCTAAGTACTATACTTGGTTCTAACAGTTAATTGAATTAAATATTCTGTATTTCTGAGTGGTCACTGTGACTTTGAAATATAATTAGTATAATTCCTAGGCAAATGAGTAGGGGAGGGTAGAACTGCAAAGACTGAAAGATGTCTTAAGGGTCTCCCGTTTTGCAGATGGGAGAGCCACTTCCAATCCTTTTTGCAAGTTAAGTGCAGGTTTTATTAATACATAACCACTATAAGGAAACTAGTTTGCAGAATAGGGTATTCCCAGTTACACAGGATTTTGATTTTTTTTGGTTCCATCTAAACTGTATTTTTAACCTTTAAATTAAACTGCCATTCACTAAGGGTATTTTTAGAATTCAGTGCTTACCAGTATGCTGCTGCTGCTGCTGCTAAGTCGCTTCAGTCGTGTCCAACTCTGCAACCCCATAGAAGGCAGCCCACCAGGCTCCCCCGACCCTGGAACTCTCCAGGCAAGAACACTGGCGTGGGTTGCCATTTCCTTCTCCAATGCATGAAAGTGAAAAGTGAAAGTGAAATCACTCAGTCGTGTCAGACTCTTTGAGACCCCATGGACTGCAGCCCACCAGGCCCCTCCATCCATGGGATTTTCCAGGCAGGAGTACTAGAGTGAGGTGCCATTGCCTTCTCAGGCGTACCAGTATATGAGAACATAATTTAAGCATCTTATGTAAGCCTTTGTCCTGGCATGTATTCCCACTGAAGGACAATTCCAGCTGAATTTATAGAACTTGGAGGATTTAGATTTAAATCTACTGTGTTTATTGATAATGTTGTATATTTGATTTTTAGGAACTGGAAGTTAGAATTATTACAGACTAGAAATAAAACCTTGTCTAGTTGCTAAAGTTTCATATTATCATCTTGCTCTGCCCCATCCCCCCGCCTTTTCCCCCGCAAGGAATGGCCTTAAGATGACGCTAAGCACATAATTTAGTATCTAACAAGTGGCTAGCATAATGCTTAGCATATAATGGATATTGACTAAATGTTAATTTTCTTGTATGTCGTGGTAACAGTTCAGTCCTCTTGGCTTAAAAAAAGGTAAGTGCTTACCTAGCTAATATATTGATTATTTTGGCTCATTCTTTCTAGTAACTTTATTGAGGTGTAATTGATAAATGATATGTCACACAAATTTAAAGCATATAATTGAATGCTTTTTAAAAAGTTGAAGTATGGCGACACACAATATTGTATAAGTTACAGGTGTACAATATAGTGATTCACAGTTTTTAAAGGTTATACTCCATTTATAGTTATAAAATTTTGGCTATATCCTCCGTGTTTTACAGTGTATCCTTGTAGCTTATTTTATACCTAATAGTTTATAACTCTTAGTCCCCGACCCTATCTTGCCCCTCTCCCCTTCCCTCTGCCCACTGGTAACTACTACTATGTTCTCTGTGAGTCTGCTTCTTTTTTTGTTACATTTGCTGGTTTGTTTTATTTTTTCGATTCCACATACAAATAATATCTCATATTTGTCCTTCTCTGACTTATTTCACTTAGTGTAATACCCTCCAAGTGCATCCATGTTGCTCCAAATGGCAAAATTTCATTCTTTTTTATGGCTAAGTAGTATTCTGTTGTGGGAGAAGGCAATGGCAAGCCACTCCAGTTTTCGGAAAATCCCATGGGAGGAGCATCGTAGGCTGCAGTCCATGGGGTTGCTAAGAGTCGGACATGACTGAGTGGCTTCACTTTCACTTTTCACTTTCATGCATTGGAGAAGGAAATGGCAACCTACTCCAGTGTTCCTGCCTGGAGAATCCCAGAGATGGGGGAGCCTGGTGGGCTGCCATCTGTGGGGTCGCACAGAGTCGGACACGACTGAAGCGACTTAGCAGCAGTAGCAGCAGCAGTATTCTGTTGTATATATACACCACATCTTCTTTATTCCTTCATCCATTGATGGACACTTAGATTGCTTCCATACCTTGGCAATTGTAAATAATGCTGCTGTGAACACTGGGCATAATTGAATACTTCTTGACATACATACACTTTGTGAAGCCATCATGACATCATGATTAGGAATATAGTCAGATAATCAAGAAACAAATGACATCTGTAATCTCCCAGTTTCCTTTTACCCCTTTGTAATCCCTTCCTCTAACCCTTACTTCCCTGCTATCCTACCCCAGGGCAACCATTGATCTGTTCTCCTCTACGTTAGTTTGTGTCTTTTATATACATACGTGTGTATGTATGTGTGTGCATGCCTGCACGCACACAGTTCTGTCTGACTCGTTGTGACCCCTTGGACTGTAGCCCGCCAGGCTTCTGTGTCCATGGGACTTCCCAGGCAAGAACACGGAATGGGTTGCCATTTCCTACTCCAGGGGATCGTCCCAACCCAGGGATCAAATCCAGGTCTCTGACATGTCCTGCGTTGGCACTGTGCCACCTGGGAGGCCCATGCATAACATATACATGGAATTAACAGTGCTTACTCTTATGGATTGGTTTCTTTTACTCAGCACACTTTGAAATTCCTCTATATTTGTTGTGTGATGATGTGTCTGTAATACATTGCTCTTACTGCTTTTATTGTATGGATATGCTATAATTTGATTGTCCCAGTCACATGTTGATGAACATGTGGGTTTTCAGTTTTCAACTATTACATGTAAAATTGCTGTGAGGTACACCTATTGTGTAGACATATGCTTTCTTTTCTCTTGGAGTCAATACTTAGGAATGGAATGGATGAATCCTATGGCAGTTGTATTTTTTTAAAACAAATGTATTGTTTCTTGGTTTTTTGTTTTTTTTTTTAACCAGTTTACAGTCTCACAAATAGTATATGAGAGTTATAGTTCCTGTAGAAATGCACCAATACCACCAGATATGGTATTTCTTTTTCTTGTCAGTTCAGTTCAGTCGCTCAGTTGTGTCCGACTCTGCGACCCCATGAACTGCAGCATGCCAGGCCTCCTTGTCCATCACCAACTCCCTGAGTTTACCCAAAGCCATGTCCATTGTGTCGGTGATTCCATCCAACCATCTCATCCTCTGTCATCCCCTTCTTCTGCCCTCGATCTTTCCCAGCATCAGGGTCTTTTCCAGTGAGTCAGCTCTTCCCATCAAGTGGCCAAAGTATTGGAGTTTTGGCTTCAACATCAGTCCTTCCAAAGAACACCCAGGACTGATCTCCTTTAGAATGGACTGGTTGGATCTCCTTGCAGTCCAAGGGACTCTCAAGAGTCTTCTCCAAAACACAGTTCAAAAGCATCAATTCTTTGGCATTCAGCTTTCTTTATAGTCCAACTCTCACATCCGTACATGACTATTGGAAAAACCATAACCTTGACTAGATGAACCTTTGTTGGCAAAGTAATGTCTCTGTTTTTGAATATGCTATCTAGGTTGGTCATAACTTTCCTTCCAAGGAGTAAGCGTCTTTTGATTTCATGGCTGCAGTCACCATCTGCAGTGATTTTGGAGCCCCCAAAAATAAAGTCAGCCACTGTTTCCACTATTTCCCCATCTATTTGCCATGAAGTGATGGGACCAGATGCCATGATCTTAGTTTTCTGAATGTTGAGCTTTAAGCCAACTTTTTCACTCTCCTCTTTCACTTTCATCAAGAGGCTTTATAGTTCTTCACTTTCTGCCATAAGGGTGGTGTCATCTGCATATCTGAGGCTATTGATATTTCTCCTGGCAATCTTGATTCCAGCTTGTGCTTCCTCCAGCCCCGCGTTTCTCATGATTTACTCTACGTATAAGCAGGGTAACAACGTACAGCCTTGACGTACTCCTTTTGCTATTTGGAACCAGTCTGTTGTTCCATGTCCAGTTCTAACTGTTGCTTCCTGACCTGCATACAGGTTTCTCGAGGCAGGTCAGGTGGTCTGGTATTCCCATCTCTTTCAGAATTTTCCACAGTTTATTGTGATCCACACAGTCAAAGGCTTTGGCAAATTACTGTTTCCCTGATATCTGATAACATTGAACTTCTTTTCACATGCTTATTTGCCATTGTATATGACTTCTTTGATGAAATCAAGTTCAAATCTTTCACCTATTTTTAAATTGAACTGTTTGCTTTCTTACCCAGTTTTGAAGATTCTGAATATATTCTGTATGTGTGCTGAGTCACTTCAGTCACATCTGACTCTTTGCAATCATATGGACTGTAGCCCTCCAGGCTCCTTTGTCCATGGGATTCTCCAGGCAAAAATACTGGAATGGGTTCCTGTGCCCTCCTCAAGGGGATCTTCCCCACCCAGGAGTCGAACCTGCGTTTCTTATGTCTCCTGAATTGGCAGGCAGGTTCTTTACCACCCCTAACGCCACCTGGGAAACCCTGTATTCTGTATATAAGTACTTTATCAAATACATGATTTGCAGAGTCGTTTTTTTTAAATATTATCTTTTAATTCGCTTAACATTTTATTTGAATGAATAGGAATTCTTAATTTTGATTAAGTTCATATATCAACTTTTTCTTATATGGTTTGTATCTGAAACCTTTGCCTAAGTCCAAGATCATAAAAATTTTCTCCTATGCTTTCTTCTAGAGCTTTATCATTTTAGGATCTATGTCTGCGATCCATCTTGAGTTAGCTGTGAATATAGTTTGAGATATGGAAGGATTTTTTTTTTTTTGCACATGGATCTCCAAGTGTTCTAGCACCATTTGTTGAAAAAGACTTCCCTTTCTCTGCTGAATTGCCTTTGTACTTTTTCCAAAATTCAGTTGTCTCTATATGTATAGAATTATTTTGGGACTGTTTTGTTCTGGTGATCTGTTTGTCTGTGTTGCTGCCTATACCACAGTGCTTTTTATTGTTGTTGTTGTTATTATAACTTGATAGTAAATCTTGAAATTAGATGGTATAGACACTCCAACTTTTTTCTTCCTTACCAAAGGTTTGTTTTTTTTTGCTGTGGGAGAAGGGAGCTATGCCTTGTCTTTTAACTTTCCATAAGATTAGCTTGTCAATTTCTAAAATAAATAAATGAATAAATAAAAAATTTTGCTGGGAATGAGATTGTTATGAATCTGTAGATGAAGAAGGTATGTTTCTTTGTTTTATATGCTGCTGCTGCTGCTAAGTCGCTTCAGTCGTGTCCGACTCTGTGCAACCCCATAGATGGCAGCCCACCAAGGCTCCCCCGTCCCTGGGATTCTCCAGGCAAGAACACTGGAGTGGGTTGCCATTTCCTTCTCCAATGCAAGAAAGTGAAAAGTGAAAGTGAAGTCGCTCAGTCGTGTCCGACTCCCAGCAAACCCATGGACTGCAGCCTACCAGGCTCCTCTGTCCATTTGGTTTTCCAGGCGAGAGTACTGGAGTGGGGTGCCAGGGCCTTTTCTGTTGTTTTATATAGACCTCCTTTAATTTCTCTAGCAGTGTTTTGTATTTTTTAATATACAGGTCTTAAATGCATCTTTTGTCAGTTATCCCTAAATATTTTGTACTTTTTATATCCTTGTAAATTGTATCTTCATGACTATTTCTGATAGTAAAATACAGTTGATTTTTATATATTGAGCTTATATCCTGAAACTGTGCTAAATTCACTTGTTCTATTAGTATTATATAGATTTCATTGAATCTTTTACATACATGAACTCATTAATAGAGGCTTTAAGTCTTCTTTTTAATCTGGATGCCTTTGTATCTTTTTCTTGTTTTATTGCACTTACTGGAATTTCTAGTACAGTGTAGAATAGAAGTGGTGAGAGTGGATATCCTTGTCTTTTTATTGATCTTAAGGGTAAGGTGATCTATTTTTAAACTAACCATGTAATATCATGTTCATTGTAGGCTTTTGAATAAATGTTCTTTGTCATGTTGAGAAAGTCTTACTCTTTTAGTTTGCTGAGAGTTTTCATCAAGAATGGATACTAGGTATGTCAAATGCTTTTTTCTGTTTCTGTTGAGGTTAACAGGTTTTTAAATTTTTTTTCATTTTGTTTTTTAAAGATTTTGTTGTTGTTAACTTTTTTTAAAGTCTCTATTGAATTTGTTGCAGTATTGCTTCTGTTGTTTATGGGTTTTTTTTCTGGCCTTGAGGCATGTGGGGTCTTAACTCAAGACTAGGGATTGAGCCCACACCCCCTGCACTGGGACGCAAAGTCTGAACTAACCCATGGACCACCAAGGAAGCCCCTCATTCTGTCAATATGATAAATCCCAGTCTGGATTTTCAAATGTTGGATCAACTCTGCAGTCCTCTGTAAGCCTAAGTTAATTGTGACATCGTGTCATTTTCATATAATGTTGGATTTTATATGCTAGAATGTTTGTAATTTTGTAGTTATGTTTATGGGGGGTATTACTTTTCTTGTATTTTGCTTTTTTTTTTAACATAATGTTAGCCTTATAGTATTAATTGAGAAACATTCCTTTCTTTTTCGTTTTCTGGAAATTGTTCATAGAAAATTTGTATCTTTTTTTTTTTCTCGTGAACATTTGGTAGACTTCACCAATGAAGCCATCTAGATACGGAGTTTTCTTGGAAGGAAGGTTTTTAACTACTTTAATAGGTAGAGGGCTGTTTGGGTATGTGTTTCTTCTTGAAACAGAAGTTTGTGTCTTTTCAAGAAATTTTCTTATTTCATATTAAGTTGTCAGATTTATAGGTATAAAGTTGTTCATAATGCTTCCTGTTGTTCTTTGATATCTATAGAATCTGTGATGATGTCATCCCTCATTCCTGATATTGATAATTTATCTTTTTTTCCTAATCAGTCTGGCTGGATGCTTATCACTTTTACTGATCTTCTAAAAGAACCAGCTTGTGACTTCATTGATTTTTCTCTATTTAATAGATTTCTGCTTTGGTCTTTATTATTTCTTTTTCCTCCTTAGTTTTAGTTTAATTTGCTCTTTTCCTAGTTTCTTTAAGTGTAAACAGGTTATTAATTTGAGACCTTTTTTCTTTATAATGTATGTATATGTTGATAGAAATTTTCTCTAAACAGTGTCCTACAAATTATGGTATTTTGTATTTTCATTTTCATCTAGGTCCAAAATGCATTCTAATTTCTCTTTTGATTTCTTCTTTGATCTATGGGTTATTAACCTGTGTGTTCTTTAGCTTCAAATATTGGTGGAATATCCTGATATCTTTCTGTTATTGATTTCTGTGATAATTTCATTATTTTCAGAAAACATATGTTTTGTGACTTGAATTCCTCAAAATTTATTGAAATATGATAGCCCGGAATATGTTTTAACTTGATGGATGTTTCATATTTACTTGAAAACAGTATATATTCTGCTGTTGTTGGGTTGAGTGTTTGAAAAGTGTCAGGACAAGTTGTTTGATAGTATTGTTCAAGTCTCCTATATCCTTGCTGAATTTCTTTCTCCTTGTTTTATGAATTATTAAACATGGGGATGTGAAATTTCTGACTGTAATTGGAGTTTGTCTCTTTCTTTTTAAGTTCTATCAGATTTTGCTTAATGTATTTTGAAGCTCTGTTACTAGGTTTCTAAACATTTGGGATTATTATCTCATCTTTATAAATTGACTTCTTTTGCCTTATGAAGTGATCTTTATCTGTGGTAATAACCATTGCTCTGGAATCTACTTTAATAGTGATATAGACTTTTGCTTTCATTGACTAGCATTACTAGGATACATATTTTTCTGGTTTTAATCTGTTTTGTTGCATTTATATAAAGAAGATTTTTTTTGGAGCCAGCATATATGTTTAAATCTTAATTTTTAATATAATGTAATCTTGGCCTTTTAATTAAGATAGTTGGATGACTTTTGTTTTCTTTGTCACTGTGCTGTACCTTACATTCCCAGAACTTATTTATAACTAAAAATTTATACCTTTTCACCCTCTTCACCCATTTTCCCCTCATACTCACTGCCTCAAGCACCATTCTGACCTGTTTGTGTGAGTTTGGTTTTTTAGATTTCACGTGTAAATGAGATCATACAGGATTTCTTGCTCTGTCATCTCACTTAGCGTAATGCCCTCAAAGTCTGCCTATGCTGTAGCAAACGACAGTATTCGGTAGAATTCACCATTGAAGCCAGCTGCTTCTGGATGTTTCTTTGTTGGGATACTTTTGATTAGTGATTTAGTCTTCTTACTCTAATTGTTCTGTTCAAATTCAGACCGGTAACTTATCATTTAGAACTGGATGATGTATAATTAAAGTCATTATTGACTTGTTTGAGTTGATTTAAATTTGTTGTCTTTGTTATATTTGTCTGTTATCTTGCTTTTTTCTATTTGGCTTATCTTTTCATGAAAAGTGAAAGTGAAGTCGCTATGTTGTGCCCAACTCTTTGTGACCTTATGGACAGTAGCCTGCACCAAGCTCCTCTGTCCATAGGATTTTCTAGGCAAGAGTATTGGAGTGGGTTGCCGTTTCCTTCTCCAGGGAATCTTCCCAACCCAGGGATCAAACCCAGGTCTCCCACATTGTAGACAGATGCTTTACCCTCTGAGCCACTAGGAAGCCACCATCTATCTTTTCATAGTTCTCTTTTTTTGCCCTTTTTTTGTATTAGTTGAATAAATGTATGATTTTTTTACATTTTTCTTTTATTGTCTTAATTAGCTATAATCTTTTAATATTTTACTGGTTGATTTAAGATTTATAATTAATATTTTCAACTTCCCAGAGTCTATTTACTATTTAAGTAATACACTGTACCACTTCTTTTTTTTTTTTTTTTTTTATGGAACGCTTCACAAATTTGCGTGTCATCCTTGTGCAGGGGCCATGCTAATCTTCTCTGTATCGTTCCAATTTTAGTATATGTGCTGCCGAAGCGAGCACTGTACCACTTCTTGTATAAGAACTTTACAAGAGTTTACTTTCATTTGTCTTCCCAGACTTTATACTTTTTTGATCATACATTTACTTACACATTTTGTCTAAACAAGCAGTTATCTTTTAAGGACTTCTAAATAATGAAGAGAAAGATATGTATTTACCCATTTAGTGCCACTTTCAGCACTCTTCATTCCTTTGCAGAGAGATTTCTATCCATCCAGCATCATTTTGTTTTTGTTGGATTTCCTTTAACATTTCTTGTGTAATGATGCTCTTCTGGTGATGGATTCTTTACTTTTTTAATGTCAAAATCTATATTTTGCTTTCTTATTTGAAAGATGTTTTGCTGCAATTGGAATTCTAGGTTGATGGCTTTTCTCCTTAGTCTTTTAAATAAAGATTTTGCTCCACTGTCTTTTTGCTTGCATTGTTTCTGAGAAGAAGTCTGCTTTCCCCTTATCTTGTATATCTTCTTTCTTCTCTTTTTTTCTGGCTACTTTTAACACATTATTGAGCATGGAATTTTTGCTGAAACTAATGCCTGTGGCATTAATACATCTCTGACCAATGCTCAATACTGTGTTAAGATTTTCTCGTCATCACTTGTTTTGAACAATTTAATTATGATGTGCAGTGGTGTAGTTTTCTCAATATTTCTTGCCATAGAATCATCGAGATGCTTAGATTTGTAGGTTTAGCATTTTCATAAAGTTGGTAAACTTCTGGGCCATTTTTTCCCAGTTATTTCTCCCCTCCCTTCTTTTATTTTTTTGTTTGACTTATTGGCATATAAAAAGGTATTAATATCAGGCTCATCTATTAGGAAGTATTATATTGGAAGACCTTATAGCTTTTGAAAAAGAACTGATATTCTTTCCATTTTTTTTAGATTCTTTTTTCTGTGTTTTATCTTGGGTAGTTCCTATAGCTACTCCTCAAATTCACGAGTCTTTTCTTTTGCTATATTAGTCTGCCATCCCACTGGTTTATTTTTCATCTCAGATATTGTAGTTTTTATTTACTTCTTTGTGTATGTGTTGTCTGTGTGCATATAAAATTATATCATCTGTATATTTTCTTAGCTTCTTGAATATAGAATACAAGTAAAATACCCTCTGTAATATTCTCTGCTCATCCTAACATCTCTATCTATTCTGGGTCAGTTTCTGTCAGTTGGTTATTCTCATCCTGGGTTATTTTTCCTGCTTGTTTTAATGCTGAGTTATCTTTGGATGTCTCATTGTGAATTTTGCCTTCTTAGCCTCAAAGTATTTTTATATTTCTGTAAATTCTTGAGCTTTTTACTGAGATGCTGTTAAATTACTTGAAAACACTTTGATTATTTCAAGTCTTGCCTTTAGAGTTTGTTGAGTGGATCCATCTAAGGGTAATTATGTATTATGAGGCAATACCTTCATGAATATTCCATTCAGTGCCCCACAGGTATGAGGGATTTTTTCATAGCCCAGCTCTTGGGAACAGGCACTGTTCGCCAGCTTATGGGAGCCTCTGGCACTGTTCTCTCATATTCCCTCACATAGTTCTTTTTCCTGTCTTGGCACGTTTCCTTGCACGTATTTATGCTCAGACTGAAAGGAAACCTCCTCCAGTCTTCTAGGATCTTACTGAGTATGGCCCTTTCATCTTTGGTACTTTTGTCATGTGGACTCTAGTTACTTTGGTTTCCTTGGACTGTCAGCTCATTTTCTCAACTCGGTTTCCACTGGTTCTGCCTAGATTCCCTTTTCTCTCAGCGTGGCCTGTAAACTCTTAAGTCAGTAAACTGGAGCTGTCAAAGGTATACTTCATTTGTTTGCCATCTGTCAGGAATGACTTTCCCTATCTGATGTCTGTACCTGCTTGAAACATACAAACCAAAGAACAGAAAAACCCCTGAAACATAAACAATTTTCAGAACATTGGACATCAGATGCTGATAATAAGTTCTCCTAAATGAATGAGACTGAAAATTGGATTCATAGTCATTCAACTTGGCCCCTACTTTTTAACATTTTTATATTTAGAGAAGAAATTTATGGTCAGTTGACTATTGATTATATCTGTGAAAAATATTTAATTGTTCTCTAATCTGAATATATCAATGTTTTCAAAAAGAAAGTTGGATTAAAATATCTTCAATCAGGAAAATGAGAAACTAGTGTTCATTAGATATAAAAAGTAATGTATAAAGACAGAAACAAGTATTGTTTATGTTCATTAAGTAAATAACTTGAAAGCAGTTTAGGTTAACTTGGAACAGCTATGCCTGGAAATCTGAAAATGTATAGGAGTCACTGTGAACTGTGAACTGTAAACTGCATATAAAAATAAACTAAGTTGATATTTGAATATGTTTTTAGGATTCGATATGCAAAGTTAGTAAGTAATCCTATATACATGTCATTAGACTTTTTATTGTTCTTTTTTTTAAAATTTTATTTTATTTTTAAACTTTACAATATTGTATTAGTTTTGCCAAATATCGAAATGAATCCGCCACAGGTATACCTGTGTTCCCCATCCTGCACCCTCTTCCCTCCTCCCTCCCCATACCAAACTCTTTATATTCTTTAGTTTGACTCTTGAACTGTTTTATCTTTGTATATTTACAAAGAAGTGATATACTGAGTAGATTATTTACATAAACAATGTTACTGATTAATTTGCTTAGTAAACCAAACTATTGCATAATATACCAATTTTTTTTTGTATTTTTGCATTAACACTTCTTTTATTAAGGATTTTATTCCATCCAAAGAATTTTGCATGGCTTATAGGACTGAATAAAATGTAGACTAGAACAATTAGTGATAAACAGCTGAATAGCCATTACTTAAAGGTAACATCATCAGGTTCCAGAGATGAGCTGGTTATAGCTATAAGGCATTGAACTTGATTCTTAGATTTCCTGGCAGCCAAAGTAAAAAGAGAAGCATGTTGAGTTACAAGTTTACAGTGTCTTAGAAAAGAAAGCATACTTTTTTTTTTTAGTTAAAACTTTTTATTCTGAGTTCAATCACAATTTGTGTATATACGTACGTTCATATATTATCTAATGTCTCTTTTAGAAAGGTCATGTAGTAGAAATAGATTTTGGAGAAAATAGAAAAATAGCCAATTAGTATGTTTGTTAGATCTGTTCTAACAGACAAGATCAAATGTCTACAAATAAATGTCTATAATTTTTTTTTCTATTCGTATAAGTGACATCACCATCTTTCACTAAGACATAAAACTTTGACAATGTGGTAGAAAAAGAAAATTTTATCTTAGTTTCTTCTTCAACTTCTTGTTACCCCTCTCTGGTATTTTACATTTCATTAATATTGAATGAGAAATCACTTTCTGCGATGCCTATGCTTTTGCTAATGGTATTTACTGTACCATAATCAATAACCCATTTCTTTTAACCTTCTTACTAAGAAAGAATAAGAGGGAGGAGGGAAGGAGAAAGGAAGAAAGAAAGAAGCATCAGCAACAAAATGATAATCCCACCTGTTGGATTTCAAAACTACAGTCTGGAGGGACAGTTACTATAGAAAGGAAGTAGACTTTGTGTGAACTCTTAAGTTGAAAACCTAATATGGTTTGGATGCGTGCATTAATCCATTTTTAGAAAATATCACTATTACTTACAAACCAATTTTGAATTACGTATGCTGTATGTGAAAGTAGTACTCCGTGAATATGAGTGGTAATAAGACTTCTGGATGCCCACTGGTGCAATGAAAAAGTAGACTAGATGCTATCAAGAAGGCACCTACACAGTGTAAGATGGCAACTGTATTCAAAGAAAAGCAGGGGATAAAAGTTATGCTTACACCTGAAAGCCTTAAGCCTTAAAACCTTTTCCTTAAGAATAGCAGGAAACCTGTAGAGCTTTGCTGAAGCCTTCTCTGTCATCTGGTAGGTATAGGAACTTTTCCGATTTACTTCTAGCAATTTGGTTATTTTACTACCATGTAATTACTTATTTGCATGCCTGTATCTTACAACCTTCCTGAGAATAGAAGTGTGTCTCTTAAGCTTTGTATCCCTAACCTCAGCATAGTGCCCAGCATGAATTAGGTGCTCAGTAAATATTACGTAATTCATGAAGGAATATAGTAGGTATGAGGAGAGCAAAGCTGCTCTTCTTTGAACAACTTCCTTTCAATAAAGAATGATAGAAAAAACTGTTAAAGTCAGTATCAGAAAGAACCCCCCTTGGGTTATCCTAATTTCCTGTGCAAAAAATTGGCTCAAAATCTAAAATTTGTCCCGTGTGAAACAGAAAAATAAAGGCAAAAAAATAGGATGTTAAATGAAGAATTCTTACGGCATTATGGCAGAGGTTATTTTATAATCTTCACCATTATTGAAAGAATTCGTGACTCTTATATAACATCTGATTTTCAAAAAACTTATGAATCAGTGAGCACAACAACGTGTCATGTTTGAAGTATATACCACCACCCCCCAACATATCTAACAGAATAAACTGACTTGTAGATAGACATGGAGGAGAGGATGAAACAGAATACTGAGTTTGTGGCTCTTGATTTGTCACAGCAGCCACAGTATACTGATATAAATCTTTTAGTGTTTTGTTGTTTTGCTTCTCCATATGAATTTGAATATCAATTATATTTTGTAAATATTGTTAGGATTTTAAAAATTGGATGGCCTTGAATCCATACATTTAATTTAAAGGAGATTGACGTCTGTGGTATATCTACAGTTGAACCTAAGACAGCATAGAGGTTTAGGGCACCAACCCTCTGCACAGTTGAAGATCAACATGTGACTTATAGTTGGTCTTCCACATTGCTGGTTCTACGTCTGCAGATTCAACTGTGGATTGTGTAGTGCTGTAGTATTTACTTTTGAAAAAAATTCATGTGTAAATGGACTTGCACTGTTCAAACCTGTCTTTTTCAAGGGTCAGCTATATTTTTCCTATCTCAAGGAGTCTCCATTTATTTAATTAGGCTTTGCTTAAAGTTAATAAAAGGAAATTTTATATTTTTCTCTGAGAAAGATTGGCACATCTTTTATGGTCAGGAATAGGTGCATTTAAAAAGAATGTTAAAAGGGATGGCTTCTCTTTGCTGCAGAAGGAACTCAGGTGACCACTTCATTAAATGGTGGTTTAGGTAAAGATTAGGAAGAAAGGATGTTCATTTGGATAAAAAGCATATATAGATCACTACTTTATATCTTTTAGCAGAGTATGTCCTACATTACTTAGATTCTTCAGTATAAAAAGGAAGGCAAATACATACATTTGCAATATTGGGATAGAGAAGACAGCTTTTAAAACTTAAAGTTAGAAATTGCCATAGAAATGTTGGATAAATTTGCATTTATAAAACACTTAAAATTTTTAATGGTAAAATCTGTCATTAACAGAATTAAAAGATAAACAGCTAAGAAACATTTGCAACATGTTTAAAGGAGTTAATTTCCTTAATTTATGAACTGTTAAAAATGTATGAAATTGGGAGAAAATTGTAAAGGGCATTGTCAAGACATAATGGAAAGAGATTTTCTCATACATTGCTGGCCAAGTGTAAATTAGAGGGCTTCATTAAGTGTCAGAATTTTAAATGTATACATGTATATGCTTTGAAACCAATACTTCCGTTTCTTAGTATTTTTTCGCCTGAGGAACTAAGTGGATGAGTGTGTCTAAACACCGCAGTGTTGTTTAGAATAATGAAAAAATTGAACTAGTCTAAATATTATTTCGGGATTGATTTTAGAATTTAGGTATGTTCTTTTAGATGAACATTGCATTCTCAAAAATTGTTAGCATTCTAAAATTACTTAAATAGTTTGACCTTTGAACTCAGTACATTTTAGATGTGGGTCTATCTCTTCTCTATCTTTTGGAAATTTTTAAGGAATGGAATTGTTTATAGAAGCAGCTATCATATATAAAAATAAGAGTTACTATTTTTGAACACTTACATGTGACAGGTGCTGGACCAAACATTTCATGTGTGTTACCTGACTTAATTCCTTCAACAGACCAGTGTGGCAGATAGTAATTGATCTCCAAGGAAATTTGAGTATTAAATAACTAGTAATGGGTATATAGTGTGTACAATCAGAATATCTGGGTTCTGATCTCAGCTATATGCTTTGGCTGTATATAAAATTAACATAATTTCAGGTATTATATGAAAAATGCATTTGAAGCACAGAGTTTATGGAAAAATTTAAAACATTTGAATTTTAAGTGGAACCTTAAAGGTGCTAAAGTTGAATCAGATATTAATGATCTATTTAAAGTCAGCAGAGTTTTGTTTTTAAAAAATGAGTACAAACCTCTGAGTATACTTGATGATGGTCTTGATTCTGTATTTTCAGTTTCTAGCCTATTAAAAATGGGTAGAGAGGAACTTATTTAAAAATTATATTTTGGTAAAACAAAGAATAAATGAAAGGAAGTGAAATTCATGGTTCGTGTTTTATTTTGAATAACCCAAATCTTTAAGTTGCATCACTTAGCAACATTATTCTTTGCTTCACCATCCCAAACTGAAGTGTCATAGATAGTAAAAGGTGTGTTTGTGTTACCAAAAATTTGTCAGTGTTTGAATTTTTAAAAATCAGTAGCTTCAGAGTACCCAGTCATCTTTTCTTTTCTGTCAATTGTCCTTAGGACTTTTTGGAGGCAAGTTGGTTGTTACCATAAGCTGCTGCTTATAATCATGCCATTTCTTATAAATTGTCTTTAAGAAAAATAATTACTAATTTCTGCCTCCATTTCTTTAAAACTCTGAAAATAATAGTTCTGAGCAACCATTTGAATAGCTGATATAACGCTTTGCTAGGTTTGGGGCAACTGCAAAAGAATAAGGGACTTGATGGTATAATAAGAGAATCATGTCAAATATGAAACATGAGTATAAAAGGCAAAAGGATCATATATATTATATAGTATTTATTTGGTTGCACTGGGTCTTATCTAGTTGCCTGACCAGGGATTGAACCTCGGCCCCCTGGATAGGGAGGATGGATCTTGTAGTCTCAGAGGGATCATATATAAACAAGATGCCTTGAAGAAATGAAGCTGGATCATTCGAAGTGTACATTGAAAGATGATTCAAATTTTAGTAGATGTAAAAGAAGAGCTCAGCTATAAATGCAGGAATGTTGAGGGCAGTGATCTTTCAAGCTTTTAAAAAATAAAGATATCAGGCCTCACCCTAGAAATTAAAATTTAATGGCAAGGTTCCTGAATTCATTGCAGGAACAGATTGCTCATTTCAAGTACCAGTATTAAGGATACTCAGCCTGTATATCAAAACATCTGCATCATTCTTCCCAGTCAATGCTACTGCTACTCAAAATGTAGCCTACAGACTGGTGCTAGTTTTTTAGCTATTTATTTACAGGTCTGTAACATGTTAAGTGCAGAAGTTGAGGTGTTGAGAAGCTCATCTCAGTGTGATAATGCTGTGACATCCAATTGTGTGATTGAGGACTTGCCTTATTGAATATAGAGTATAGACCATTGAATAGAGTATAGGTGCTTTTTGCTGTATTTTCTAACAATTTATTATAAAGCATTAGTCTGTTTTGAATTGGAATTTAAAAACAAACGAACAAAATCCCCAAAAAACAAAAAGCAGCTGTCCCTATATATAATTTGAGAAGCATGATCTACACAGTGTTTAAAATTAACTTTTCACATTCTGACTCATTCTGTTTTTATCCTGTTTTATCTTGTTTTCACCCTCTGTTTTAAAGTATGCCTTCTATTCCTAGTGTAATAGCATTTACTTTCCCTTACTAGTACTTTAAAATGTGTGTATGTTTAATTATTTTCAGTATTCAAAAGAATGCCTTTGAATTTAGGGATATGAATTGAGAAACTTTTCTATTTTGGAGGTACAGAACTAGATCGAGAACAGGTTTCAAGATTTAGCGAAAATAGTTTTTCAGTCTGATTTTTTTAATATACATATACAAAATTATGTCTTTTGTGAATAGAGATGTAATGCTTCTCACTTTACAGTATATATGTGATTTTTATTTAGTGTCTAATTTCTTTGGCAAAAACTTGCAGTACAGTGTTGAATAAAAGTGGTAAAAGCAGACATCCTTGTGTCTTGTTTATGTTTTTAGGGGTAGAACTTTAGGTCTTTTACCAGTCATTATGAAGTTAGGTATGGGATTTTCATAGATATCCTTTATCAGATTGGGGATGTTACTGTGATTATATATAATTTAATTTTTTTAATTTTTGCCTGTGTTGGGTCTTCGTTGTGGTGCAGGCTTTTCTCTCATGGCAGTGAGCTCAGGGGCTGCTCTTCATTGCGGTGCATGAGCTTCTCATTGCAGTGGCTTTTCATTGCCAAGCGTGGACTGTAGGACTCTCAGGCTTTGGTAGTTGCAGTGCGTGGTCTCAGTAGTCGCGGTACCCAGGCTCAATAATTGTGGCACACAGGCTTAGCTGCTCCATGGCATGTGGGATCTTCCCAGACCAAGGATTGAACCTGTGTCACCTGCATTGGCAGGCAGATTATTTACCACTGAACCACCAGGGAAGCCCTGAGGATATATATATATTTTTTATTCCTAACCTACTGAGTGTCTTTATCATTAAAGAATGTTGGCTATTGTCAAGTGCTTTTTCTGTGTCTATCGAGACTGTCATGTGGGTTTTGATCCTTTTACTAATATGGTGTATTGCGTTGATTGATTTTTGTTTGTTGAACTGACCTTGCATTCTGAGATAAATCCCACTAGGTAATGATGTGTAATTCTTTTTATATGTTGTCATATTCAATTTTCTAGTAGTCTGTTAAGGATTTTTGTGTCTTTATTCATAAGGATTATCAATCTGCAGGTTTTTGTGATGTCTTTGATTTTGGAGTGAAGATAATACTGGCCTCATTGATTTAGTTTGAAAGTGTTCTTTCTATTCTTAGAATTCATCTATGAAGCCATTTGGGCCTGGTCTTTTCTTTGAGGTCAGTTTTCTTTTTTATTAAGTCTGTCTTTTTATGGATCTGTTCAGATCTTCTGTTTCTTTTTGAGGCAGTTTTGGTAGTTTCTTTTATGTCTTTCCTTTGAATTTGTCCATTATATGTCAGTTCAGTCACTCAGTCATGTCTGACTCTTTGCAACCCCATGGACTGAAGCACGCCAGGCTTCCCTGTCCATTGCCAACCCCTGGAACTTGCTCAGACTCATGTCCATCGAGTCGGTGATTCCATCCAACTAGCTCATCTTCTGTCATCCCCTTCTCCGCCTGTCTTCAATCTTTACTAGCATCAGGGTCTTTTCCAATGAGTCAGTTCTTTGCATCAGGTGGCCAAAGTATTGGAATTTCACCTTTAGCATCAGTCCTTCCAATGAGTATTCAGGACTGATTTCCTTTAGGATGGACTGGTTTGGATCTCCGTGGAGTCCAAAAGACTCTCAAGAGTCTTCTTCAACACCACAGTTCAAAAGCATCAATTCTTCTGTGCTTAGCTTTCTTTACATGTAGATCACCTAATTTGCTAACATACAGTTGCTCCTAGTATTTCTTAATATGTTTTCTATTACTTTAAGATGGGCAGTAATGTTTTCTTTTCCACTCCAGATTGGTAATTTGAATCATATCTCTTTTTATCTTGGATAGCCTAGCCAAAGATTTGTCAATTTTGTTATCTTTTCAAAGAACTCATTTTGGTTCCTTGATTTCTTAGTATTGTTTTTCTTGTCTCTGATTTACTTATCTCCATTCTAATATTTATTATTTCCTTTATTCCCCATGCTTTTGCTCTTTGTTTTCTAGTTTTGTAGAGTAGAACATTAGGTTATTGATGTTCAGATCTGTATTGAGGTGTTTATTTTTTTTTCCATTTTTTATTACATTTGGACATTTAAGAAACATATACCATCAGTTATACCACTATTCAGTAAAAATCTATTCTAGTTTTTAGAACGCTATGTGTCACAAACTATCTTGCTTCTAGTCTCTAAGACTTTACCAAGAATTTATCAAAAAGGTTGGCTCTGACCTATGGGATCCTGAGCCTTGAGGTTTTAAATGTTTTGATTATTGTAAAACAATTTCCAGTGGATGAACCTTAATTCCCAGCTGTTTTCTTTCTAGAATGGGCTAATCATTTTGAAGTTCCATATTCCATTACAAGAGCTCTGAATTTAACTCTCTGCATTGTTTTAGCTGGATGCCATGTGTTTGGTTTATTATTTTTTCACTTACAGGTCAAAGTATTTTTTCCAGCAGATTCAATGTACTGTCTAGAATCTTTTCATTTCATCTTGATGGATTCACTTGCTAACAACAAATTCAATTAAGGATGCCTTATTTTGCCTTAATTTTTGAAGGACAGTTTTGCTGGATACAGAATTCTTGGTTGCCAAGTGTATTCTTTACGCTTTTTGACTGTATCATCTCAGTGACTTCTGGCCTCCCTGTTTTCTGATGACAAATTATATTTTTCTTTTTGAGGCTTTCTTGTTAACTAATGTGTTGTTTCTCTCTTTGTATTCTCAAGATTCTTTTTGTTGTTGACTTTTGACAGTTTTGTTATGAGGTGCTTAGATATGGGTCTGAGTGGGTTGCCATTTCCTTCTCTAGGGTATCCTCCCAAGCCAGGGCTTGAACCCACATCTCCTGCGCTGGCAGGTGGATTCTTTACTACTGAGCTACCAGGGAAGCCCCAGTGAGTTTCTTAAAAATATGGAGAAGTGTGTTTCATCAAATTTGGGAAGTTTTCAGCCATTATTTGTTGAAATTCTTGTGTTTCTTTTCTCTCCTTTCGATTCTCCTGATATATATGTATTATTACATTTGATGGTGACCCAGAAATGTTTGAGGTTCTGTTCATTTTTATTCATTATTTTTAAGTCCTATTTGTCAGACTGGATAATTTCAACTAACCTACCTTTTGAGTTTGCTTATTTGTATTTTATTGAAAAAAATTGTTTTATTTTTGACTGTGCTGGTTCTTCATTGCTGCGTGGGCTTTTCTCTAGTTGCAGCAAGTGGGAGCTACTCTAGTTGTGGTTGTGGACTTCATGTTGTGATGGCTTCTCTTGTTTGGAGCACAGATTCTGGGGTGCACAGGCTTCAGTAGTTGTGGGATGTGGGCTCTAGAGCACAGGCTCAATAGTTATGGGATTAGTTGCTCAACAGGCTTAGTTGCTCAACAGCATGTGGGATCTTCCCAGATCAGGGATCGAACACAAGTCATTGGCAGGGAGATTCTTTATCACTGAACCACCAGAGAAGCCCTGCTTATTTTTAATTTTGCCATTTCAAATGTGCTGTTAAGCTTTTAGTGAGCTTTTCATTTTGTTTATTGTATTTTTAAACTTTTTTTTAAAACATAAAGAAGTGAAAGTTGCCTAGTCGTGTCGGACTCTTTGGGACCTCATGGACTGTAGCCTGCTAGGCTTCTCTGTCCATGTAATTCTCCAGGCCAGAATACTGGAGTGGGTTGCTGTTCCCTTCTCCAAGGCATCTTCCCACACTGGGGATCGAACCCATGTCTCCTGCATTGCAGGCAGGTTCTTTACCAACTGAGTCATTAGGGAAGCCACCTTACTATTAACATTCTCTCACTTGGTGAGCGGAGAAGGCAATGGCACCCCACTCCAGTACTCCTGCCTGGAAAATCCCATGGATGGAGGAGCCTGGTAGACTGCAGTCCATGGGGTTGCTGAGGGTTGGACACGACTGAGCAACTTCACTTTCACTTTTCACTTTCATGCATTGGAGAAGGAAATGGCAACCCACTCCAGTGTTCTTGCCTGGAGAATCCCAGGGACGGGGGAGCCTGGTGAGCTGCCGTCTATGGGGTCGCACAGAGTCGGACATGACTGAAGCGACTTAGCAGCAGCAGCAACAGCACTTGGTGAGATACCATTCTCACACTTGCCTTTAGTTCTTTAGACATGGTTTTCTTTATCTTTTGGAACATATTTAAAACTTGTGATAGTGTTTGATACTATCACACTTGTCTAGTGTATCTAATGTTTATGCTTTTTCAGGGACAGTTTCTATTGACTTGTCTTTTACACGGAGTGTACTTTCTTGTATCTTTGTATCCTGTAATTTTTGTTGATAAGTTAACATTTTAAATAGCACAGCAACCCTGGAAACCAGTTTCTCCCTCTCTCCCATGACTTGTTGTTTCTTCTGTTTGTTATGGTTGCTGTGTGATTCTTTAATGACTTTCCTGAACTGTGTGCAGTCTGTTTTCTTCTATTTATGTCCACTGGATTCTTCACTCATTCAGCTAAGGATTGGATGGATACTTATTTACAAGCTTGGAGTCTGTAAGTCTCCTAGTCTTCACCAAGGGGCTCTGTGTATGTGTTTGGGACATACTATCAGTATTCAGGAAACAGTTTACAGTACTTTTTTAGCCTTCACATCCTTCTTGTGCAGTCTCAAGATCAGCCAGAGGTGAAAGGTTAAATATTTTTCCAGTCTTTCCTTAATACGCTTGTAGCTCGTGCACATGGCCATCTGTACTCCCTTTAAAGTGTTGGTGTTCTTTAAAGTTCCCTATGGAAAGCACATCCCCCGGCTTTTCCCTTTTTAAAATTTTTTGGTTAGTTGTTTGCCTCATCAGTGATTGCTGCCTCAGGCAGCTGTGGTGTTAAACAATTGCCAGTGATTGTTTTTCACAAATGACTCCAAGAGAAAAACTGTTGCACTGGGTGAGTTCTAAATTAAGTTAAATAAAGACAAGCTTTGTGAGCTCAGTTTTCCAAGGAGCAGATAGGTAAGTCAAATAATGATGTTTCTCAGAGTAAAGCATTGAAAGAACTCTGATTCTGTTCTGACTCTTCCAGTGACTGATAGGCTGCTGCTTGTCACTGTGCTCGTGGGCTGTTGGTTTTAAGGCTGCGATGGAGATGAGGATGGAGGATGGGAACACAATAAGTTTGAAATGCCACAAAGCTTACTGTTTTTATTAAGATTCATCCATTTTTCATGAATAAATGTCTTTGTTGCAAACCTTTAATTAATTTCTAGGTTTCCAAGAAAGTTAGGTTTTAGTGTTTACTTTTTCTTAATTGTTTTTAATGGAGATTTTCAGAGTTCTTTTTTCCGCTAACTTGCTGATATTATCTTATAACATGCTTTTTAAGTTATAAATACTTAATGTTCTTAGTTTTATTAAAATATTCTTTTATGAATATTTTTAGTGACTGCCTGTTGACTTGCATGTATGTACCATGATTCATTTCGTGTCTTACTGTGTAGTGGGTAGTGGACAAGATAGTAGAAGTTAGGGAAGAAGAACAGGACTTGTATATCATATGAGGGAACCTGGGCGTTATCCTGTTTGCAGTGGGAAGCCCTGTACGTATTTAAGTAGATGAGTGATACAAATAGTTGGACTTAGGTTTGGGTAAATTATTCTGGTAGCAGTGTGTGGAGGATGGATAAAAAGTGGGCTTAGAATATTGTGAGAATAGGTAAGGAGGCTACTAATAAAATTCAGACAAGAGATCATGAAGTATCAAATGACGGCAGGCATGGAGAGAAAGAAACGCATTGCAGAGCTGTTTAGGGTGAAAAATGAGTGCTTCGTTGAGTAGTGGGGGTGGGGTGGTGTGGAGTGGAGGGAGCTGAAAAGAGGGGGATGAATCTGAATCGAATGTCAGGTTTAAGATATAGATAATATTACCAATGTAGTAAGGGAATGTTAATAATAAAGAACTTGAAGAAGATGAGGGGAAAGATGGTGGATTCATTTTGGGCCAAGTTGAGTTTGAAACACCTGTGGAAGATGTAAGTGGATAGGTAATGTAAGCCCGAATCTCAGAAAAGAGCATGAAATAAATAGTAGCTGTGGATTGATGGTGGTCATTTGCTTCAGTGGTGTCCCACTCTGTGACCGCATGGGCCGTAACCCACCAGACTCCTCTGTCAATGGGATTTTCCCAGCAAGAATACTGGAGTGGGTTGGCATGCCCTCCTCAGGGGATCCTCCCGACCCAGGGATCAAACCACAACTCCTGCATTGCGGGCTGATTTCTTTACTGCCACCAAAGCCCAGGGATTAGGGAAGTATTTTTATGTAGATAGAGTTCAAGTTGTATCAGATGGAGGAGGAGGACATGTTCCTGTTAGACACTACAATTTAGAGAGAGTATACAGAAAGAAAAGTTCATAGTGAACATGGAAAAAGACAGTTCGTTGCTAACATTATTGTAATAGTTTTTCTGCATCCTCTTCCTTCAGCATGGACTTGTATCAGCCTAAACTTTAATGTCACAACTGTTGATGTGTCTTGGGAGGTAGCATAGAGTAAGGCATACTTTATTCTTAGTTCAGTTTGGTTCTGTTAATTGCTGTTTGATCTAGTGTCTTGGTCTCTTTGAAACTTGGTTTTGAGTTTATTTTTAACTTTTTAATAAAATAAAGAGGTAAAATAAAATTGATAGGTTCCTATCTCCATGAGAATTAATGAAACTAAAGTATCTGGCTCAGTCTTTAGAGAATGGTGGGTGTCAGTAAATGATATTACCTTCTTTCTTCCCCATCTTCATATTGTGTGAGAATTCCTTTGCTCCTTTGCTGTGTTGTGCGGAAAGCAGTTAGTACCAATTGATACTAATGTTTGAATGGTACTTAACTCTTTACACTGTGTGTTAGAGTGGTTTGGTATCACAAATGGATTTAATTAGTTAAAATTTAGGTATTCTGATAAACTGAATAGGCTGTAATCAGCCAGTGTCAGGAGATACTTTAAGGTAGTATGCATGCAACTGCACTAAATCCTCTGAATTCTTGGTAATTTGCAGCGCCTGCCTGTCCTAAACTTCAGAGTTCCTGTCTCATCCCTTGCTAGACTGTGTGGCTTTCAAATAATTCTTTAAAAATACTGTTCTTTCAGAATGAATTCAGTTAAAATTGGCCACAAGTTTATGTTTTGGCCTACCACCTCAAGTGTGGCTAATATGGTGGTGTTGATTGAGGGCTCAGAAGAGCTGGTTTGGAATTGTTAAATAGCTTTGTGTGGAGAATTTCAAAAATATATTTGTGGAGAATGAGTAAGATAACGTTTGTGTAACTGTAAAAGTGCTATCTATGCAGATATAAACTATTAAGTAAGCATAAGTGATTACAACTTGTTTGCCTTTCCTTATCTTTATGTTGCCATACTTAGCTTGTATGTTTGATAAGACAGAATTGACTTTGTTCTTAAATAGGACATTGTTATCTTTGTTTATTAGGTTGTCTTTTTCACTGTATCTCATTTCCTCTGTGCCTATGTGGAATCGTTGAAGGCAAGAGAAAAAATTTTATTTTACTTTATAGATTTTAATCTTAAAATTAAAGTGCTTATAAATATTTTCACATCATCAGTTCAGTCACTCAGTTGTGTCCGACTCTTTGCAACCCCTTGGACTGCAGCACGCCAGGCTTCCCTGTCCATTACCAACTCTTGGAGCTTACTCAAACTCATGTCCATTGAGTCGGTGATGCCATCCAACCATCTCATCCTCTGTCATCCCCTTCTCCTCCAGCCTTCAATCTTTCCTAACATCAGGGTCTTTTCCAGTTCTTCGCATCAGGTGGCCAAAGTATTGGAGTTTCAGCTTTAGCATCAGTCCTTCCAATGAATATTCAGGACCAATTTACTTTAGGATGGACTGGTTGGATCTCAGTCCGAGGAATTCTCAAGAGTCTTCTCCAATACCACAGTTCAAAAGCATCAATTCTTCGGCGCTCAGCTTTCTTTATAGTCCAACTCTTACATCTATACATGACTACTGGAAAAACCATAGCTTTGACTAGGTGAACCTTTATTGGCAAATACATGTCTCTGCTTTTTAATATGCTTTCAGATCACGATCACATATTAATGCTTCCTTCAGTGCTTTTTGTTCTTTCAGTTCTATACATTTTTGTCTTCCTATCATATCAGGAGCTTTTCTGCAGTTATTTTGAAACATCAGTATGGTTAAGAGAGGAGCTACTTATGTTAAGCGATTTTGCTTGCTTTGAAATTTTAGCATGTTTTTAGTATGATTTGTATCTGCTTGCTTTTCATGGTAAAGGACTAATGAATAATAAGTATTTGAAAGATTAAAAAAACAAATATCTTAAGTATTTATACAGGAGATAGGTTCCTAGCTTTTGTTTTGATGAATTAAAACATTCAGGACAGTTATCAAGAGAGAGATTGTCTTGCCTGTTTGCTACATTGTTAAATACAAGAGTGAGTTTGCCATTTTCATTTATGTTAATATGATTTATTATATAAAAATAAAAATAGATTTTAGTAATTACATTCTGAGTTATTTTTTTCTAGTTAAAATGTTGGGACAGTAGACTATTTTTGAAAGCATTAAGAAAAAAGTCATTTTTTGGTTTTGTTTATATTGCTTTAAATTCCTTTGTAAATGTGTTACGAGTGTTTTCCAAGTTTTGGGGGTTTTTTCTTAAGAATGCATGCATGGGGAGCTTCCAGGTGCCGGTGGTAAAGAATCTGCTTGCCAGTACAAGAATGTACTCACATGTGTAAAAACTTCTGTGGACACAGAGGAGCATAGGTTTAAGTGTTGAGGAAATACTCTGTAGATCAATGCATTTCCTAGAGTGATTCCAGAAACTTTATTTTTGAAGTTCCATTTCACCAACTCTCACTTCAAAAAGCATACTGGAATGAAACTAATGAACATAGTGTTGAATATATATTAAATTAGATTTTTAAAACAGCTTTATTGAGCTGTTGAAAATGTATGTTATAACAACATACAGTAAACTGCATATATTTTAAGTGCACACTTTATATTTCTTGTGAGCAGTGTAGGTGAGTTTTGCTTTTTTATCCATCTGATAGTGTTAAACATTTTAAGAGTATCATTTTTATTTAATGTGATTATTTATGTAGAGTCTGTCATCTACTCTTTATCTTCTACTTACCCCCTTTGATTATTGTTTCTCTTTTTCTGCCTTTGTTTGGATTAATAAAGTATTTTTGTGATTTTTATATTCTTTTTTTTGGCTTATTACCCATATGTTTTTGTTTTATTTTTGTAGTTGCTTTAATGTTTATAGTAGTTGTTCAGTCACTAAGTCATGTCTGACTCTTTTACAACCCCATGGACTGTAGCCCACCAGACTTCTCAATCCATGGGATTTCTTAGGTAAGAATACTGGAGTGAGTTGCTATTTCCTTCTTCAGGGAATCTTCCCAACCCAGAGATCGAGCCCACATCTGCTGCATTGGCAGGTGACAGTTCTTTACCACTGAACCACCTGGGGCCGCCCAGTGTTTATAATATCAGATCAGTCGCTCAGTCGTGTCGGACTCTTTGCGACCCCATGAATCGCAGCACGCCAGGCCTCTCTGTCCATCACCAACTCCTGGAGTTCACTCAGACTCACGTCCATCGAGTCAGTGATGCCATCCAGCCATCTCATCCTCTGTTGTCACCTTCTCCTCCTGCCCCCAATCCCTCCCAGCATCAGAGTCTTTTCCAGTGAGTCAACTCTTCACATGAGGTGGCCAAAGTACTGGAGTTTCAGCTTTAGCATCATTCCTTCCAAAGAAATCCCAGGGCTGATCTCCTTCAGAATGGACTGGTTGGATCTCCTTGCAGTCCAAGGGACTCTCAAGAGTCTTCTCCAACACCACAGTTCAAAAGTATCAATTCTTCGGCACTCAGCCTTCTTCACAGTCCAACTCTCACATCCATACATGACCACAGGAAAAACCATAGCCTTGACTAGACGAACCTTTGTTGGCAAAGTAATGTCTCTGCTTTTGAATATGCTATCTAGGTTGGTCATAACTTTCCTTCCAAGGAGTAAGCGTCTTTTAATTTCATGGCTGCAGTCACCATCTGCAGTGATTTTGGAGCTGCAAAAAATAAAGTCTGACACTGTTTCCACTGTTTCCCCATCTATTTCCCATGAAGTGATGGGACCGGATGCCATGCTCTTCGTTTTCTGAATGTTGAGCTTTAAGCCAACTTTTTCATTCTCCACTTTCACTTTCATCAAGAGGCTTTTGAGTTCCTCTTCACTTTTCTGCCGTAAGGGTGGTGTCATCTGCCTATCTGAGGTTATTGATATTTCTCCCGGCAATCTTGATTCCAGCTTGTGTTTCTTCCAGCCCAGCGTTTCTCATGATGTACTCTGCATAGAAGTTAAATAAACAGGGTGACCATATATGGCCTTGACGAACTCCTTTTCCTATTTGGAACCAGTCTGTTGTTCCATGTCCAGTTCTAACTGTTGCTTCCTGACCTGCATACAAATTTCTCAAGAGGCAGATCAGGTGTTCTGGTATTCCCATCTCTTTCAGAATTTTCCACAGTTTATTGTGATCCACACAGTCAAAGGCTTTGGCATAGTCAGTAAAGCAGAAATAGATGTTTTTCTGGAACTCTTGCTTTTTTGATGATCCAGCGGATGTTGGCAATTTGATCTCTGGTTCCTCTGCCTTTTCTAAAACCAGCTTGAACATCAGGAAGTTCACGGTTCACATATTGCTGAAGCCTGGCTTGGAGAATTTGAGCATTACTTTACTAGCGTGTGAGATGAGTGCAATTGTGCGGTAGTTTGAGCATTCTTTGGCATTGCCTTTCTTTGGGATTGAAATGAAAACTGACCTTTTCCAGTCCTGTGGCCACTGCTGAGTTTTCCAAATT
>NW_011494613.1:1638467-1661836 GCF_000754665.1 Bison bison bison | reverse complement strand
TAGCTTTGTTCGTAGTGATGCTTTCTAAGACCCACTTGACTTCACATTCCAGGATGTCTGGCTCTAGGTCAGTGATCACACCATCGTGATTATCTGGGTCTTGAAGATCTTTTTTGTACAGTTCTTCTGTGTATTCTTGCCATCTCGTCTTAATATCTTCTGCTTCTGTTAGGTCCATACCATTTCTGCCCTTTATCGAGCTCATCTTTGCATGAAATGTTCCTTTGGTATCTCTGATTTTCTTGAAGAGATCCCTAGTCTTTCCCATTCTGTTGTTTTCCCATCCTCTATTTCTTTGCATTGATCGCTGAAGAAGGCTTTCTTCTCTCTTCTTGCTATTCTTTGGAACTCTGCATTCAGATGTTTATATCTTTCCTTTTCTCCTTTGCTTTTCGCTTTTCTTCTTTTCACAGCTATTTGTAAGGCCTCCCCAGACAGCCATTTTGCTTTTTTGCATGCCTTGTACCTATATATACACATCTCTTAACATTTCACCTTAGACATTGTAATTTTGATTGATACCTAGAAGCTCGATGTGAATGGTTCTTTTTATACAGCTTCCATCCTCAACTTTTTGGATACGTGGAATGTAGTTAGAATAACTGTCTTCATGTCCTTTTCTGCCTGCCTAACATCTGTGTTAAAATCTGGTTTAAATTTGATTTGATGATTATTTTCTTCATTATGATTTAGGTTTTCCTGCTTCTCTGCATGCCTGGTAGTCTTCAATTAAATACCGGACAAGATAAATTTATTTCATCCTGGATATTTGTATACCTATAAAATTGAGCTCTGTTCAGATGACCTTGAAAACAGTTTGATCTGTTTGCATCTCTTTTTATGATATGTTAGGTGGCTCTGGAGTAATGTTCATTCTAGGGCTAATTGCTGCATCAATTGTGAGTTTTCCTAGTCTGGCTTGTGGGAATTAGGTACTCTCCAGCACTTTCCTCCTTTTATATGGGGGGCTAACTTTAGTTATTAATTCTAAATTTTATTTAATTTTCGTCAGAGAGCACATGTTAATCACTCAGTTGTGTCTGACTCTCTGTAACCCCATGAACGGTAGCCCACCAGGCTCCTCTGTCCATGGGATTCTCCAGGCAAGAAGACGAGTGGGTTGCCATTCTCTTCTCCAGGGCATCTTCCTGTCCCAGGAATTGAATCCAGGTCTCTTACATTGCAGGCAGAGTTTTTACCTCTGAGCCACCAGAAAAGTCCAGAGAGTATGGTATGTGCTGTTTTTTTTGGTTCTTTTTCTCTTTAGTTTGTGTCCTTACTAGTTCACTTTTACATGAAAAGATGTATACTGTATTGAATTCAGAGTTTTAAGGGTAAAGTGCTAATTGTGTGTTCAAATCTTATGCATAGTTACTAGCCTTATCTTTGCTAAATATGAGACAGATGTGTTAAAATCTACCATACTTTAAAATTTTTATCTATTTTTAATGAAAGGATAATTGCTCTACAGTATTGTGTTGGTTTCTACCAAACATCAACATGAATCAGCCATAGGTATACATACGTCCTCTCCCTGTTGAAACTCCCTCCACATCCCCACCCCTCTAGGTTGTTACAAGTCCAGGTTTGAGTTCCCTGAGTCATTCAGCAAATTCCCATTGGCACTCTGTTTTAGGTATGGTAATGTGTGTTACCATGTCACTTTCTCCATACATCCCACCCTCTGCAAAATCTACCACACTTTAAGTGACGTTGCTTTTCCTTAGATAGCTGTTGGTTTTTGCTTTTTATATTTTATAACTATTCATGCAGAATTGAAGACTTCCTGGTAAATAGAGCTTTTTGTCAAAATAGATTCAGTTCAGTTGCTCAATCATGTCTGACTCTTTGCAACCCCATGGACTGCAGCACACCAGGCCTCCCTCTCCATCGCCATCTCCTGGAGTTTACTCAAACTCATGTCCATTCAGTCAGTGATGCCATCCAACCATCTCATCCTCTGTCATCCCCTTCTCCTCCTGCCTTCTACCTTTTCCCAGTATCAGGGTCTTTTCAAGTGACTCATTTCTTTGCATCAGGTAGCCTAAGTATTGGAGTTTCAGCTTCAGCATCAGTCCTTCCAATGAATAGTCAGGACTGATTTCCTTTAGGGTGGACCAGTTGGATCTCCTTGCTGTCCAAGGAACTCTCAAGAATCTTCTCCAACACCACAGTTCCAATGCATCAGTTCTTCAGCACTCAGCTTTCTTTATAGTCCAACTCACATCCATACATGACTACTGGAAAAATCATACCCTTGACTAGATGGACCTTTGTTGGTAAAGTAATGTCTCTGCTTTTTAATAAGCTGTGTAGGTTGGTCATAACTTTCCTTCCAAGGAGTAAGCGTCTTTTAGTTTCATGGTTGCAATCACCATCTGCAGTGATTTTGGAGCCCCCCAAAATAGTCTGTCACTGTTTCTGGTGTTTCCTCATCAATTTGCTCTAAAGTGATGGGACCAGATGCCATGATCTTAGTTTTCTGAATGTGGAGTTTTAAGCCAGCTTTTTCACTCTCCTCTTTTCACGTTCATCAAGAGGCTTTTTGGTTCCTCTTTGCTTTCTGCCATAAGGGTGGTGTCATCTGCATATCTGAGGTTATTGATATTTCTCCCAGCAATCTTGATTCCAGCTTGTGCTTCGTCCAGTCCAGCATTTCTCATGATGTACTCTGCATATAAGTTAAATCAGCAGGGGGACAATACACAGCCCTGACGTACTCCTTTCTCAATTTGGAACCAGTCTGTTGTTCCATGTCCAGTTCTAACTGTTGCTGATATTCTAACTGGTGGTCTGATATTTCTATCTCTTTATGAATTTTCCACAGTTTGTTGTCATCCACACTGTTAAAGGCTTTGGCATAGTCAATAAAGCAGAAGTAGATGTTTTTCTGGAACTCTCTGGCTTTTTCGATGATCCAGTGGATGTTGGCAATTTGATCTCTGGTTCCTCTGCCTTTTCTAAAACCAGCTTGAACATCTGGAAGTTCACAGTTCATGTACTGTTGAAGCCTAGCTTGGAAGATTTTGAACATTACTTTGCTATGTGTGAGGTGAGTGCACTTGTGCGGTAGTTTGAACATTCTTTGGCATTGCCTTTCTTTGGGATTAGAATGAAAACCGACCTTTTCCAGTCCTGTGGCCACTGCTGAGTTTTCCAGATTTGCTGGCATATTGAGTGTAGCACTTTCACAGCATCATCTTTTAGGATTTGAAATAGCTCAACTGCAATTCCATCACCTCCACTAGCTTTGTTCATAGTGATATTTCCTAAGGCCCACTTGACTTCACATTCCAGAATGTCTGGCTCTAGGTGAGTGATCTCACCATCATGGTTATCTGGGTCGTGAAGATCTTTTTTGTATAGTTCTTCTGTATATTCTTGCCACCTCTTAATATCTTCTGCTTCTGTTAGGTCCATACCATTTCTGTCCTTTATTGAGCCCATCTTTGCATGAAATGTTCCCTTGGTATCTCTAATTTTCTTGATGAGATCTCTAGTTTTTTCCATTCTGTTGTTTTCCTCCATTTGTTTTCATTGATCACTGAGGAAGCCTTTCTTATTTCCCCTTGCTATTCTTTGGAATTCTGCCTTCAAATGGGTATACCTTTCCTTTTCTCCTTTGCGTTTAGCGTCTCTTCTTTTCTCAGGTATTTGTAAGGCCTCCTCAGACAACCATTTGGCCTTTTTGCATTTCTTTTTCTTGAGGATGGTCTTGATCACTGCCTCCTGTACAATGTCATGAACCTCTGTCCATAGTTCTTCAGGCACTCTGCTGCAGTCCATGGAGTGGCAAAGAGTTGGACATGACTGAGCAACTGAACTGACCCAGACTTAGGGTCTATGGGCTCTATGGTAGCGTTAATGGTGAACTCCAAGAGCATTTACACTAAGGGAGCCCTTACTGGCCTGATCCTGCCAGTGCCCCTGTCCCCATGCCATCCCATGCCTCCACAGGCAGCCCTACAACATTAGCAGGTAATTTTGGTTCAGTCTCCTATGGGGTCACTGCTCCTTTCCTCTCGGTCTTGATATGTGCAAAATTTTGTTTGTGCTCTCCAAGACTGGAGTCTCCCTCTTCCCCAGGCCCCTGGAAGTCCTGTAATCAAATCCCGCTATCCCACAAGGTCTGATTGCATGGGGATTCCCAGTCCCTTTATCAGATCCCCAGGCTAAGAAACCTGGGGTGAGGTCCAGAACCTTTGCAACAGTGGGAGAACTTCTTTGGTATTACTGTTCTACAGTTTGTGGGTCACCCACCCTGCGGTTATTGGATTTCATTTTACCGTGATTGTGCTGCTCTACTGTCTCACTACAGGTCTCTTTGTCTTGGACATGGAGTATCATTTTTTGGTGGGTTCTAGCGTCCTCCTGTCCATGGTTGTTCAACAGCTAGTTGCAATTTTGGTGCTCTTGCAGGAGGAAATGAGCACACATTCTCCTACTCTACCATCTTCTCTCGTCATCTTTATATAATATTTTCATCATGCTTTTCTTCTGTGTTAGAACATTCTGAATAAGAGCACCAGGCTCTCTCCCAAGTATTTGTTTCTTTCTTTTGTCCTTTCTTTTCTTCCTCCATTTTCTCAGTTTCTTCTCACTTCTCATATATCTGCCTCTTTTTAGAACTTGATAATGTATTATTTATAATTTTCCAGCCTGTTTGTGTAGTTTTACCCCCCCTCCTCTTTTCCTCCTACTTTTCTCTTCTGCTTTCCTCCTTATTTGTGCTTAACTCCATATTGTTTGTATCTTAATACTGTATTTTTGCGTTTCTTTCCCCTTACCTTTCTCCCTTCTCTTCATCCTTCCTTCCAGTCTCCTTCCCTCCATATTTCCCCTTCAACCCCTTCCTACCTTTCACCATTCCACATTCTTAGCATCTTCCTCTCCCCTCTTAGCCCTTTTCCAACATCCCACTTCCTCCTTTCCTCCTTACTCTCTTTTCTTCATTTCCACTCCTACCCTCTCGTTTTGAGCTTGTATTTATTTTTATCCAGCATTTCTGCGTCTCTGCAATTGGAGAGGTTTTTGGTGTGTTATTCACCATATTGTTGCATCAGTCCTCATTATTATTGGTTATTTTAAGGAAATAATTTGCATTGTTACTTTATTATTAGAAGCTGATTCCTTGTAGTACGCTTCATAGTTTAGTGTAATATAATGCCATTATTTGAGAAAAAGTTCTAAATGGTAATTTTTTTTTTTAACAGGTGAGAAGGAAGAATGATGATATTGCAAAATTTGTTGAATTTTTGGTCTTCCAACTTGGGTTATGTGATAACTTTTATAAGGGAGGTATTAGTACAGGTGTTCGAAATTTAAGCTCAGGAACACTGGCTTCTAAACTGTAATTTTTAATTATGTATGTTACCAAGAGCTTAAATATCTTCAAAGTATGTAGTAGAAAATAGATATGTTAACGTTATTCGTAAAAAGATCTTAAAGAGACATCTGAAATTTTATTTGTGAAAACTCAGGTCTGGAACTGTTTTGCCACTTGAAGTTAGTATTCCCAAAGGTCTTCAAAGCATTCCTAAGCCTGAGTCAGTTTTTTACAATCTCAGAAACTTCAATCTTAATTTATAGTTGAAATGTTTATTTGATTACTTTAAGGAACCTCTAGTTCACAAACAAATCAAACAAAAGTATTTCTAAAATTGGGGAAATTTTTGAATGTTTAAGCTTTTAAGTTCCAGCCATCAGTTTAGCACTATGCAGAGCACTCCCTCAGATTAAAATTTTGAAAAAAATATTGAAGGTTAAAGAAGCTAAGGCATGCTTCCTGTCCCCCAAAGCATCCAGTATCTATAAGAGAATAATATAATTGGCACTCCATCTTGGAGTGGTGGGTCTGCATCCTCAGATTCAACCTACCATGGATCCAAAATAGTTAGAAAAAAATAGTTCTAGAAAGTTCCAGAAATCAAAACTTGAATTCGCTGCACCCAGTCAGCTATTTATATAGCATTTATATCGTGTTAGGTTTTATAAGTAATCTACAGATTGTGTAAAATGTGTGGGAGGATGTGCGTAAGTTATATGCAGATATTATATCATTTTATGTAAGGGACTTAATTTGAGTATGTTTGGATTTTGGCATCTCATGGGTTCCTGGAACCATCACCTGCTGATACACAGGGACAGTTGTACCAGCTAATGTGACATAATTAGGATCCATATTGACTGAAATTAATGGAAGCATTCACAGAAAGAGAAAAAAACAATACCCATAATGGGTTATGGTCATTTGACAGGGGGAGAAAGGTATTGGGTAGAAGTTTTTCCCATAATCTTTCTTCCTACTTTTCTTTTCTTTTTATATTTTCCTTTCTCTTGTGGTATAATTTTAAAGAGTTGTTTTTAAATTAGTGAAGCCTTCTTTTATATTATTATTTTATATATACCTATCCTTTTATATCCACTTTTTTTGTGTGTTTCTTTTCCTATTTTCCCCCGACCATGTAAATTTTGTGAATTGATGAGCAAAAGTATTTTATAAGAGTTTTTATTTGCTAATTAGATCATTATAAATAGACACAGATTTAAAAAACAAACTTCTAAATTTTGATCCAGTACTTTTTATTAGTATGTAGTTTCCAGGCTTTGTTTAACCTAGTATATGGGAAGGATATAGAGGCTGTCTTGGCTCCTAAATAATGTTGCAAAATCTTAAGTTGATTCACGTTTGCTTCTGTTATGTTTTGATTTTTTTTTTGTTTTGCTTTGTTTTTGTTCTCATTTTCTTTTTTTCCCTGGGGACATTAGTTTTGTTAGAAACATTAGTTTCAGGAAATTTAGTGATAATTATAGCAGTTTATTTCATTCTGATTTCATAGTTTTTTGTTATTTCAAACTAGTCTATGGGGAAAATAGAATACTTTTCCTGTTTATTTTAGTTGTATGTGTTTTATTTTGGTATTCTTTAAAATATGTTTAACTAATATTCGTGACTATTATTCTTATCTTTGTTCTTTTCTTATTTTTCTTATAAATGTGCTAACACTGGAGGCCGAATAACATAGAGGTTAAGAGCATAAGCAGTAAGTCCAGGCTGTGTGTGCTGTGCTTAGTCACTCAGTCGTGTCTCACTCTTTGAGACCCCGTGGACTGTACCGTGCCAGGCTCCTCTGCCCATGGGGATTCTCCAGACAAGAATACTAGAGTGGGTTGCCATGCCCTCCTCCAGGGGATCTTCCCAAACCAGGGATCGAACCCAGGTTGCCCACATCGCAGGTGAATTCTTTAGTCTGAGCCACCGGGGAAGCTCAGTCCAGGCTGTGTTGAGTTTAAATCCATGACTCTGTTTCTCACTAACTGAATTACTTAAACTCTCTATGCTTGTTTCTTCATCTTTAGAGTCAGGATAATAATAGTACTTCTTTCATAGTGCTGTTTTGAGGAATACAGGAATTAATTTCTATAAAGAACTTAGAGTGTCTGGCATATGGGAAATATTGTTTATGTTAGGTGTTACCCCCCACAGTTCTCTGAAGAGTCACACAGATACTGTTACAGGTAGGAATAGAACCTGGGTGTTCTTATTCCAGTCAAGATGAAGCAATGCTATTTTGCTTGTCAGTAGGTTATGCAGTGTTTTCCAAGATACAAATTTCCAAGCTACAAAGTGAATACAATAAAATTAAAATTATTTATTTATTTATAATAAAACACATTTGCATGTTCAGCACTGTGCTTAGGTTTTATAAATGCTAAGGTAGACACACTTTCTGTCCTAAAGAAGCTATAGACTAATCCTGGAAAAGAGACAAGGAAACACTTGAGACATAATTACTTTCATGAGAGAGAATTGTAGAGAACAGAAAGAAATAGAGAGGAGAGGGCATCCATCCCTTCCTTTGGGAGGGTGAAGGAAAAGGGAAACGGTCTTGGAAAACTCCATAGATGAGCTATCAACTCAGGAGTTATTAAGAATATCCATAGGATAAGATAATATACCACAAAGAGTTTAAAGTGCTATGTATATGTTGTTAATATTTAACTTTATACTGAAATCTTCTATTCAGCCTTAAAGCATTCCAAGAAATTAGTTGATTCTTACCTTTAACTTGAGTTTACCAACAAGTAGTAGTTTATCCTATATTTTACTCCCAGGGTGTGAAAAAAAAATTTTTTTTTTCCAGTTGCTTTTTTCAAATTTGTTTATTATAGAAGAGACACGTGCTTTTTGTAAATGAATTTGAATAGTTGGAAGTATATAAAAGTTATTAATTCCTCCCCCTTTCCCCAACTTTCTCATTCCCTCTGAAAACAATAAAATGTGTAAGTAAAGAATCTGCCTGCAATGCAGGAGAGCCTGGTTTGAATCCTGGGTCAGGAATATCCCCTGGAGAAGAGAGAGGCTACCCACTCCATTATTCTAAGGCTTCCCTGGTGGCTCAGACAGTAAAGAATTCGCCTACAGTGTGGGAGACCTGGGTTTGATCCCTGGGTTGGAAAGATCCCCTGGAGAAGGGCATGGCAACCCACTCCGGTATTCTTGCCTGGAGAATCCCCATGGACAGAGGAGCCTGGCAGGCTGCAGTCCATGAGGTTGCAAAGCGTTGGACAAGACAGAGTGACTAAGCACAAGCACCTGTATACCTGTATAGGTATCTTGCTTTAAATGATAAATGCCATTTCCTTAGTTTGCACTTAAGACATTTCATGACATATCAAGGCTATTTTTTCCATTTTATTTTTATCAAAATGCTCAAAGCTAGCCAAAATAAATGAATTTTCTGCATTCTATCCTGTTTTCTTCATGTTTTTGTTTATGCCAAAAATGTCTTACTTATTCAAAACCACCACATCATATCCAAATACCTTCCTGTCCGTAAAGATCTTTTCACATAATACATTCTCTGTCAAAGCTTTTCTTCTTTTCCCACCTTCACTCCTTCCTGTGTTTCGAAAGTAATTTTGTGTTAGTACCTAACACTTGCTGCTGTGCTGCTTGCTAAGTCACGTCAGTTGTGTCCGACTCTGTGCGACCCCATAGACGGCGGCCCACCAGGCTCCCGTCCCTGGGATTCTCCAGGCAAGCATACTGGAGTGGGTTGCCATTTCCTTCTCCAGTGCATGAAAGTGAAAAGTGAAAGTGAAGTTGCTCAGTCTTGTCCAACTCTTTGCGACCCCATGGACTGTAGCCTACCAGGCTCCTCCGTCCGTGGGATTTCCCAGGCAAGAGTACTGGAGTGGGTTACCATTGCCTTCTCTTGCTGCTGTGGATACAATTAAATGTTTAGTTTTCTGTGCTTTGGACTACACTGACAGTTCTTATAACAGTATTTTATGAGTTTTGTAATACTTAAATCCCTATTTGTAAAGCCGGCTGTTAGATATTTAAAATAAAATGTATTTTAGTCATGTTTTATTACTCTTAGAAATACTGATTTTTAACTGTCTTGGGGAGAAGTTACAAAATGTAAGCTGTGAGTTGAAAATAAAACTTGGTTTGGTTAATGATTTTGGGTGAATCTTTCTGAGACATTGTTTTCTTCAAAGATTATGATAACCTGATTTGGCCAGTTTTTAAAATTAAAACTAAATAAAATCTTTAAAAACTTAAGTTGTGAGAATAAGGTATAAATAAATCTCTCAAATATTTTAATAGAAGTTTAAGAGCAGTTCTTTGACATTTTTGAAGGAAACTTGCCACAGTAAATATTTGCTGAACATGATATAAATAGTTAATCACTAAAACTTGTTTTCATTTATTTTTCAGAGAATGCAGAATCCATTGATCTTAAACAGTTTTTTGACCAACATTTTTCACATATATATTATGTGTTTTTTGAGAATTTTGTTACTATTGAAGCTAGTCTTAAACAGAAAGGTAAGATGTTAAAATCAATCCTGGCTTACGCTGATGTTTCAAATAATTGTCATAAACATTCACTTAAAATAGACTTTTTCACATTGGAATTTTAGTATTATTTCACTTCTCCTCTCAGATGGCTTGTAGACACCCTGCTCACACTGTGGGTTAGTAGTATTAATAATACCCTTATTATTTTGAAAAGGCTTAGAAGATTGGCCTTTTCTCTGGTCAGATTTGTTTTCTCACCTTTACTCTGCCCTAGGGCCATGTGTCAGGTTTGAGCAGTCATTTTCATAATTTCATTTTGAAGAGCTCACTTAAGTGTTTACCACAATATATTATTATTTATTTTTTAGACATAAATATGTAAAACCTAAATGTAATTGTCTAAAAAAAGTAGAGATGCTATGATATTGTCTACACATTGAACAGAATACACTTTAAATATTTTATTAAAGAATCACTGAGAAAAAACTATGCCTGAAATATTTTAAGCTTTTTAAGTGGTTGTTGACATTGAGGACAAAATGATAATGTTTAAATATTTTTCTGTAAAAATGTTTTAGGTCACAAGTCTCAAAGGGAGGAATTGGATGCTATACTTTTTATTTTTGAGGTACGTACCTACCCATGTAACTTTTTTCCCAAAATTAATTTTTGGAACATACAAAGGAATATATTGAATATTAACAAGCACTGTGAATCTGCCATGCTTTTTAAAAACTAAATTCTATTGTTTAACCTAAAAAAAATTCTGAGGTATATTTTAGGTACAGATAGAATTAATGGTTTTATGCATTTGAAGTCACAAATGGTACAATATTTATGGTGTTTACAAGCAATAAAAATTTTAATTTGTGGGATGTTTACACAAATGGAGAATTTTTTTTAAGAAATTCTAAAACATACTTACTTGAGAGGATAAATTCATGGAACTGTTATATACCTAAGGAGTTCATAGTTTCTGCTTTAACTGCTTTTCATTGAAAACTTGTATAGAATAATTTTAAACATTTTATACATTGTTGTTTTACCACATTACTTTTTATTGGGGCGGGGCAAGTTTGTATTGCTAAATAAGCAGAAAGAAATAACAACATATGATACTCTGTTAAAACTTCTGTCTTATTTTTGGCACAGTGATAAAAATGAGGGACACACATGCTTTTCAAATAACTCCTTACTCTTCATTCTGGTTTTCAAATCAAATAGTGATAGGAGTATTCCAATCTTTATTGAGGATTTTAGCAATCAGGAAACAGCCAGGATTAATTAGACCTTGTGTTTTGAAAGGCATAAAGAATTTAGAAATCAGTTTCTAAAGATTGAACTATTTACTGCTAATTAAAATTCACTGTTTTGTATATTGACTATTTTAGTATGGTTTAGAAGAATTTAAAGAATTTGATCTTTCTCAGTTGCTGAGTCAGTCACAGCTTAAAAAAAGAAAGTTTTGTGGTTTTTTTTTTAAGCATTCCAAAAGAAGTAACTGGTTTGATACCTAGTTCTGCAGTTAATTTTCGTTAGTCATTAACCCTGAGGAATTTGCTCATATTTACCTCCCAAAGTGTTTGCATTAATTGTTTACAAGGGGAATATTAAAGCATGGATATTTTGAGAAAGAATAAAACAGTATGTACAGAGAAAAGATAATTCCTGGAAAGTATTCCTTCAGACATTTGTGAAACTATATTTAGGAAATTGAGATCATTGACTAGTTAATAGAAGCTCTTTCAGGGTATTCCTTCTATTAAAGCATAATCCTTAGTTTTCTGTATGTAATATATACTGGTCATTTGTTAATCTGAACTGAAATGTTTGTCTATAATCCATCACTAAATTTCATTAGGAAAAGAACTGTTAAATGTAGGGTTTTTATCTTTTGGAAAAAATACTTAACCTGGGTGCTGTTTTTGTACTTAGGATGGTAACAATATCTGACTTCCACCTTTAGAGACTAATGATTTAAAAGATCAAGAAATTATCTAAATAAACTGATTTCCTTTTTCTGGAATAGGTGCATCATTGTGGAATGTTATGACATAGGATTGATACTCTGTTTTCTTCTGTGTAGTTAAGAGTGTACATGATTTCTTTCATCTTTATATTACTGAATAAAAAGATGATGAAGTGTAATTTAGTAGTGATAATGTAGAAGTACTTTAAGTAGTTCACAAACTTGTCCTTTTAGTTTTCTATAATTTTAGCGCTTTCCATACCGCAATAAATATAACTATACAGTTGCTGGCTAAGTATGGGAGAAATGTAGGAGGGCAAGGCTGAAGAATTTTCTGTATCTTATGTGGGAATAGCACCTGTCTGTGAAGAACTTTATAATTTCTTTATCATCCTCTTATATAAGAAGGACTAGAGACGATTATCAAAAGGAAGATAGAGAAGTGTAAAAACAGGCATACCATTTTTTGAACAGAATAGTATGAAAGCACTAATTCTGGAAATAGGAATATGGAAGCTGGAATCTGTTTTTCCACTTTCTAACCTAAGCACATTTTTTAACTTGTTATGGCAAATGGAATCACTCCTTTTAGGATGGTTTTGAGGATTAATGAAATATCCTTTATATAAAGTGTCTATTATTTGGCCCTTATGAACATTCAATTAATGTTGACTCTAAATAGTAATAAAATAGAGCAGCAATAATAACAAATACCATTCAGCAAGCAGATGAGTATTGAGAACATAGTTCAACAGCATAGTAAGGCAACTATTGAAGTAGAATAATTCATACAGGTGCAATATGTAGAGGAAAATAAAGACAAAATTTTGAAGATATTATATGTAAGAAATATTCCAAACTTGTAGAAGTATGTATGGGTTAGCTTAACCATAGGGCTCCTGAATTTAAAAAATTTTTTCTCATACCTACAGCTGTTATAATATATAAGTATCTTTGGGTTCATGTGATTAATTTAGTACAAGTATTTGATAGGATTTTTGTGAAAGCAAAATATTTCCCCTCTTAGGTTTATCAAAATAGGAGAAAGAAAGAACTACTTGAAGAGAAAATATAAGATACTAGTATCTAAAAGAATTTAGAACAGATCAGTAGTTTCCACAGAAAGTCTAATAGAAAACAAGCATTAAAAAATACAGCATTTATTCACTAAAGAGAAATATAATTTTTACATCATTATAAAAGATAAATTTCATCAATTTCCTGTTCCAAGACTTAGTTAGTATAGCTTGTTGATTTCTGGAGTTTTCATATAATGATCAGTATGCCAGTGCTGAAGTAGTGCCACTACCATCAGACTAGCTCAAAGATGATTTTGTATTTGTAATACTATCTTCTGCTTAACAAACTCTTAAAGGCTTTGTGTAAGTTCTTTAATTTTTCACGTTGTTCAAGATGTGGACTTGTTACTTGCTTTTCATACGTTTCTTTGTTTTATTCATATTGATTTTTAGAAAATTTTACAACTTCTTCCAGAAAGAATTCATCAGCGATGGCAGTTTCATAGTATTGGTAAGTAATGTAAATACTATTTCACATTTGAAATAAATGATAATATTTGAACATATTCTGTTAATGAGTTGGTTATTACTTGAAATGAGTTCATAGTTTATATTTTAGTAAAAATAAATAAAGAATACAGAATTAAACTTACTGGGAATATAAGATAAAAACATACATGAAGGCCTGTTAAGTTTCATAGTGGCATGTTAAATTTCTTTGATCCACCTGTTGTTACTGTGAATATGTTAGCAATAATGATAAACTATAAAGCCTAAAAATAAAAGTAGATTCTATATCAAAGTAAATATTCTGTAATCAGAAATGGAAGACAAAATGCAAAGTGCCAAGTATAAGAGAGCCATGGGTTCCAGGTTTGAAAGCAAGCAGTGTAAAGTTGGCAGTTTGCTCCATTAAAAAAAAAAAAAGAGGGAACCTGGGGTTTAGCTTACTGCTTGAAGAGCCAAAGTAGAACTTCCCAGATCAAGAAATGAAGCTGAAAAGGAAAAGGGGAAAGGAAAAACATGCAGCCCTGCTGTAGATTACTGTGAAGAACCAGATAGGCAGGTCATAGGCTTCTCTTACAAGGAGTTAAGCCAAGATGCTGGCTGGCTTGGAGTCTGGTTCTTTCATAATCATAGCATTGCCACAGGACTCTCTGACTCTCATTGTAAGCCTTTTTTCCCTCTTGGATGAAAAAGGAATCTGCAGGTAGGCAATTTCTGGCTTTGGTTCAGTGTCTCAATTAGAACAAAGGTGATTGCTAGTGATTCTCGTGGCCTTTCTCTTGTGAATACACAGCCAGCCACCATACCTACATTGTTGAAGTAGAATGTTATAGGCCTTATATTCATTTGTAAAAATTGTATTTTCCTTATAAAAAAGAGTCATAGATTTATTTAGGCCCTACAATTCTTAATCAGTTGTAGCAAATAAAATCTGTGAGGCTTTGAAACTATAAGTCATCCCAATTAGCAGTTCTGGAAGCAAAAGAAACTACATATAGGATGGATATTGATGCAGGGGCTAAAAAAGACAAAATTTTATTTTTTTAATTTATTTTTAAAATTTATTTTATTTTTTAACTTTACAATATTGTATTGATTTTGCCATATATCAAAATGAATCCACCACAGGTATACATGTGTTCCTCATCCTGAACCCTCCTCCCTCCCTGTACCATCCCTCTGAGTCGTCCCATTGCACCAGCCCCAAGCATCCAGTATCGTGCATCGAACCTGGACTGGCGACTCGTTTCATATATCATATTATACATATTTCAATGCCATTCTCCCAAATCATCCTACCCTCTCCCTCTCCCACAGAATCCAAAAGACTGTTCTATACATCAGTGATAATAAAGCCTGTTGAGAATAAACTTTTTTGATAAAGCTCAAGACTAAAAATGATGTGTCCTTAATATATAAAGAACTCTGGCAACTCAGTAAGACAGATAAGTTTTTTAAATATGCAAAATATTTGCATATATATCATACCAAAGCAGAGAAGGCAATGGCAACACACTCCAGTACTCTTGCCTGGAAAATCCCATGGACGGAGGGGCCTGGTGGGCTGCAGTCCATGGGGTCGCTAGGAGTCGGACACAACTGAGCGACTTCACTTTATTTTTTCACTTTCATGCATTGGAGAAGGAAATGGCAACCCACTCCAGTGTTCTTGCCTGGAGAATCCCAGGGACCGGGGGGAGCCTGCTGGGCTTCCGTCCATGGGGTCGCACAGAGTCGGACACGACTGAAGCGACTTAGCAGCAGCATACCAAAGAAGACATATAAATTGCTAATAAGCATGATAAGGTGCTTAATAGAATAGGGAAATCCTATTTTTTATTTCATAATCATTAAAATGTTCTTGGTTATCTATGAAGAAACTTCTCTAGACATCTGAACTTGTAAAGTTTTTCTACTGAGGAATGTAGTCTTCAATATGTAAAAGAGCTTTGGGCTATCTAGTTGTCATGTTTAGTAGTAGTCCAGTAAATGTCCAATTTGAGAAGATATATCAGTGGTCATTTTTCTTTGTCACTCCTCCTCCTCCAAGTCACTTCAGTCGTGTCCAACTCTGTGTGACCCCATAGACGGCAGCCCACCAGGCTCCCCCGTCACTGGGATTCTCCAGGCAAGAATACTGGAGTGGGTTGCCATTTCCTTCTCCAATGCATGAAAGTGAAAAGTGAAAGTGAAGTCGCTCAGTCGTGTCCGATTCTTAGCGACCCCGTGGACTGCAGCCTACCAGGCTCCTCCATCCATGGGATTTTCCAGGCAAGAGTAAGAATCCTTAAAAAAAGTAACTTGAACAACTTTACGCTAACAAGTTAGGCAGTTTTTTCTTTAACATATTTATTTATTTGACTGTGCTGAGTCTTTGTTGCAGCATGTGAGATCTAGTTCCCTGACCAGGGATGTAACCCAGGCCCCCTATATTTGGGAGTATGGAATCTTAGGCACTGGATTACCAGGGAAGACCCAAGGCAGTTTTAATAAAATCAGCAAATTTATAGAAAGATAGAAATTATTCAAACTGACTCAAAAAAGAATGTGCTCAGTCCCTCAGTTGTGTCCCATGCTTTGTGACCCCGTGGACTGTAGCCTGCCAGGCTTTTCTTTCCATGGCATTTTCCAGGCAGAAATAGTGGAGTGGGTTGCCCTTTCCTTCTCCAGTGGATCTTCCCAGCCTAGGGACTGAACCCACATTTCCTGCACTGGTGGCAGATTCTTTACCACTGAGCCACCTGGAAGCCCTCATTTAGATTACTCACTCTCAGTGCTGCTGCCAGAAAAGCTGTATTCCATTTTGTATCTCCTTGGGTCTGTCGTTGTTCCCTGTTGTTGAATACTTTAAAAACATCTACTAATTGAGAAGGTTTCATTTCAAATATACCATCTAATTTCTATAATTTTTTAATCTCTGGGGCTCTTAAAGTAACAATTATAAATCTTCTCACAAAGGAAAGCTTAATTCCAAATATCTTAAAAAGATGTAATATCAATTGGTCACAAACTCTTTCAGAAAATAAAGGAACTCTTCCCAGTCTATGTACATGTCTATTATTATCTTGATAATAAAGCCAGATTAAAGACCTCACAAAAGAACACAGTAGTGTTCAATATCCATCATAAACACAGAGGCAAAAATCTTTAATAATTTATTAACAAACTAAATTTAGTAGTATGACAAAAAGACTATGTAAATGGTAACCAATTGGGATTTATCTCAGGGATGCAAGGTTGGTTTAATATTTGATAAGCATTTTGTGAAAAATACAGTATTAATAGAATAAATGACAAAACCACCTGTAATGCTGACTGTGATGTTTACTTGACTGTAATGCCAGTAGCAGAAAAAGCATCCGACAGAATTTACTGCCCATGCATGATTAAAAACGCTTATCAGATGTGATTAGTTTTCCACTTCTTTTTCTCTTCCAGGGTTCAATCGGTGATACTACAATGCATTTAGCATGTATAGATTTTTTAGGAGAGCTAATTAAGACCGAGGCTTTATATAGAATTGTTTTAAGAAACTGAATTTGCTCAGACACGAGGAAGGGAATTGCAGATAAATCAACACGATTTGTTGAAATATTAAAACTTATTTTAGTACGATAAATAAAACTTAAGCAATAGAGTCACAGTCTTAATCATTTTATATATATATTTCATATAAAAATTTGTAATCTTGGTGTTACTAGAAAGAATAAAGATGCAAGATTAGAACAAATAGCTGTAGAGGAAATTTTGTTACTGGTATAAATTTTACACATAGAAACTATTTCTAAATATTTTATAGATTTATAAATAGTAATAAAATATTTTTGGAGATAATTAATAACAAAATCTGGATAAGATTTCTTTTGGGGAGGGAAGCAGGAAAATGATTCAGGATGAGTTCATGGGAGGCTTAAGTGATACTTATATAAAACATTATAAATAACAAATAAATGAAATCTTGAAATTATAGGAAACATGAGACTATTTAGATTTGTTCAAACTGAATGGTGGACTTCTGGTTGTGAATATTATTTCATTATTTTATTATAGCTTTGAAATATTGTATAATTATAAGAAAAAGTATTTTGAATACTCTGAGTATTTTGAAAAGAGAAAGTAGTACAGGGGAAACGTTTGTTAAGAAATACTACAGTTTCAGGTGTTTATTTGATTAACTATAAAATTTTCTACAGTGGTTTTTATTTGTATTAGTGATGGTAAAAGTATTTATTTATATTCTTCAGTTCAATTCAGTAAAATATATAGATTGTTGCCTTAAATGCAATTTTGGTTTTATTGTTTGTTTTAATAGGATAAATCATATTTAATTCCAGTAAACCATGTGTTAAAATGGTGACTTTTTATATGCCCTCTATCCCAAGACTATGGCCAGAGGGATGTTAAGGTCACCAAGAATAATTTGGAGGTGACCAGGGACTTGTTTTTAAAGTGTTTTCAAGTCTTACTGATAACTCTTGACATTTAGAAATGAATAAGATATGAATGTTTAAAATCATGTTTTCTTTTCAGGATTGATTTTAAAGAAACTACTACACACAGGAAACTCCTTGAAGGTATAATGTAATTATATTTCTTTTTTATATTTAAAAAATTATTTGAATTGATTATTTTCAGCTGTGCTGGGTCTTCGTTGCTGCACAGGCTTTTTCTAGTTGTGGCAAGTGAGGGCTACTCCAGTTGTGTCCTGGCTTCTCATTGCAGTGGCTTTTCTTGTGGCTCCCAGGCTGTCAAGTACAGGCTTGGTAGTTGTGGCACTCAGGCCTGGTTGCTCTGTGGCATGTGGGATCTTTCTGGACAGGAATTGAACCCTTGTGTCCTACATTGGCAGGTGGTTTCTTTACCACTGAGCCACCGGGAAAGCCCCATTTCTGTAGGTTTTTTTTTTTTTTTTTAACTGAGTAAAGCATATAGTCAACTGCTCCACTTGCCTGCATCATTGTTTTCCTAAATAAATATGAATAATCTTCAGTTCCCTGGATTGAAGTGAAATCACTTAAAAAATAGCAGCATGCTCAGTATACATGAGGTTGACCATGCTATTGAAAACTTTTTGTGGTTTTACCACTGCATTTGACTCATTTGGCAGAAACATAGTCAGCTCTTGATGTCCATGGGCTGTACATCCATATCATTTTATATATTGGACTTGAGCATATGCTGATTTTGGTATCCATGGTAGGGGAGGTCCTGGAAGCATTACCCCATAGATACTGAGGGACAACTGTGCTTTGCCCTGTGGTCCCCAGAAGATACAAATTATTAAGCTATTCAACAAATAATTCTTCATTTTACCATAGCTATCCTGAGATATAGAGGGAAGTAGTACATCTGTTAAAAATGGTTTGTTCATTATTATTATTTTTTCTTCTTTTTTATTATTCCATTGTGCTGTGGTTAGAAAAGCTTCTCAGTCCAAAAGCATCTTGCTGTAAGTTGGGTAAAAGTCTCATTGTAGGTACTTTTGGTGTCAAGGTTTGGGTTTGCAGTACAACGGGATAAGCCTTCCTACAGCTTTGTCCTGTTTCTAACTGAACTGAGAGGGTGGCAACAGATGTCTAGCTTTGGCAGTGGCTGTTTACAAACCATGCATGTGTGCTAAGTTGCTTCAGTTGTGTCCAACTCTGTGCTACCCTGTGGACTGTAGCCCACCAGGCTCCTCTGTCCAGGATTCTCCAGGCAAGAATACAAGAGTGGGTTGCCATACCCTTCTCAAGGGGATTTTTCCGACCCAGGGATTGAGCCTTGATTCTGTTACATCTCCTGCATTGGCAGGTGGGTTCTTTACCACTAGCACCACCTTGGAAGCTCAGTTGTGTACAAAGCTGTGATAGAGGAATATCCGAAGCTATCAGTGAGGTTAGGTTAGTGAAGAACTTTGTGGTTTGCTTGGAGATTTGGAGTTTGCTTTGTTTTCTCCTTTTGTCTTCCTGAAAGAGCATTGTTCAGTTTAAATATGTATTTTCTGTGTATTGGGCATTGTTCTAGTTGTTTAAAGATACAGTAATAGGCCAAATTTGCCCTTTAGAAGCAAATTAAATACATGAGATAATTTCAGGCTGCTAAGCCTTTAAAGGACAAGAGCAGTGAGTTAGCAGTGCATCCGGATCTCCATGACCATTCCTCCTTTTAGCAGTTAATAGTTATACCAAGGAGTGGTCATTGCCGTCTCTCCTTTCTTCTTGGATTAGAGTGGCAATGTGGGGAAGAACGGAAGTTAACAAGAAGGAAATGATTTTGATTTTCTATAAGTGAAAGTTATAGTGTAAAAATTACCTGATAGCTTTAAGTAGTTCAGTTCAGTCATTGAGTTATGTCCAATTCTTTGTGACCCCACGAACCGCAGCACACCAGGCCTCCCTGTCCATCATCAACACCCAGAATCTACCCAAACCCATGTCCATCGAGTCAGTGATGCCATCCAACCATCTCATCCTCTGTCGTCCCCTTCTCCTCCTGCCCTCAATCTTTCCCAGCATCAGGGTCTTTTCCAGTGAGTCAACTCTTCGCATGGGGTGGCCAAAGTACTGGAGTTTCAGCTTCAGCATCAGTCCTTCCAATGAACACCCAGGACTGATTTCCTTTAGGATGGACTAGTTGGATTTCCTTGCAGTCCAAGGGACTCTCAAGAGTCTTCTCCAACACCACAGTTGAAAAGCATCAATTCTTCAGTACTCAGCTTTCTTTATAGTCCAACTCTCACATCCACACATGACCACTGGAAAAACCATAGCCTTGACTAGACGGACCTTTGTTGGCAAAGGAATGTCTCTGCTTTTTAATATGCTGACTAGGTTGGTCATAACTTTCCTTCCAAGGAGTAAGCGTCTTTTGATTTCATGACTGCAGTCACCTTCTACAGTGCTTTTGGAGCCCAGAAAAATAAAGTCAGCCACTGTTTCCACTGTTTCTCCATCTATTTGCCATGAAGCGATGGGACCGGATGCCATGATCTTAGTTTTCTGAATGTTGAGCTTTAAGCCAACTTTTTCACTCTCCTCTTTTACTTTCATCAAGAGGCTCTTTAGTTCTTCACTTTCTGCCATAAGGGTAGTGTCATCTCCATATCTGAGGTTATTGATATTTCTCCTGGCAGTCTTGATTCCAGCTTGTGTTTCTTCCAGCCCAGCGTTTCTCATGATGTACTCTGCATAGAAGTTAAATAAGCAGGGTGACAATATACAGCCTTGACGTACTCCTTTTCCTATTTGGAACCAGTCTGTTGTTCCATGTCCAGTTCTAACTATTGGTTCCTGACCTGCATATAGGTTTCTCAAGAGGCAGGTCAGGTGGTCTGGTATTCCCATCTCTTTCAGAATTTTCCATAGTTTATTGTGATTCACACAGTCAAAGGCTTTGTCATAGTCAATAAAGCAGAAATAGATATTTTTCTGGAACTCTTTTGCTTTTTTGATGATGCAGCGGATGTTGGCAATTTGATCTCTGGTTCCTCTGCCTTTTCTAAAACCAGCTTGAACATCTGAAAGTTCACGTTTCATGTATTGCTGAAGCCTGGCTTGGAGAATTTTGAGCTTTACTTTACTAGCGTGTGAGATGAGTGCAATTGTGCGGTAGTTTGAGCATTCTTTGGCATTACCATTCTTTGGGATTGGAATGAAAACCGACCTTTTCCAGTCCTGTGGCCACTGCCGAGTTTTCCAAATTTGCTGGCATATTGAGTGCAGCACTTTCACAGCATCATCTTTCAGGATGTGAAATAGCTCAAATGGAATTCCATCACCTCCACTAGCTTTGTTCATAGTGATGTTTCCTAAAGCCCACTTAACTTCACATTCCAGGATGTCTGGCTCTAGGTCAGTGACCACACCATTGTGATTATCTGGGTCATGAAGATCTTCTTTGTAAAGTTCTTCTGTATATTCTTGCCACCTCTTCTTAATATCTTCTGCTTCCATTAGGTCCCTACCATTTCTGTCCTTTATTGAGCCCATCTTTGCATGAAATGTTCCCTTGGTATCTCTAATTTTCCTGAAGAGATCTCTAGTCTTTCCCATTCTATTGTTTTCCTCTACTTCTTTGCATTGATGGCTGAGGGAGGCTTTCTTCTCTCTCCTTGCTATTCTTTGGAACCCTGCATTCAAATGGGAATACCTTTCCTTTTCTCCTTTACTTTTCGCTCCTTTCTTTTCACAGCCATTTGTAAAGCCTTCCCAGACAGCCATTTTGCTTTTTTGCATTTCTTTTTCTTGGGATGGTCTTGATTCCTGTCTCCTGTACAGTGTCACGTACCTCCATCCATAGTTCATCAGGCACTCTATCGGATCTAGTCCCTTAAATCTTAAATCTCTTAAAGCCCCAACCAGTAACGCTGAAGAAGGTGAAGTTGAACAGTTCTATGAAGACCTACAAGACCTTCTAGAACTAACACCCAAAGAAGATGTCCTTTTCATCATAGGGGACTGGAATGCAAAAGTAGGAAGTCAAGAAACACCTGGAGTAACAGGCAAATTTGGCCTTGGAGTACAGAATGAAGCAGGGCAAAGGCTAATAGAGTTCTGCCAAGAGAACACATTGGTTGTAGCAAACACCCTCTTCCAACAACACAAGAGAAGACTACACATGGACATCACCAGATGGTCAACACTGAAATCAGATTGATTATATTCTTTGCAGCCAAAGATGGAGAAGCTCTACACAGTCAGCAAAAACAAGACCAGGAGCTGACTGTGGCTCAGATCATGAACTCCTTAGGTAGTTAGACACCAAGTTTATTTGTTCAGAATCCATAAATTTAGATTTATAAGTGCTAAGGGGGTCAGTAAATTGTCATGGCTATCATTCTGTCTCCCTCTCCTGCCTGCCTTCCTTTTCTTCCTCTCCTTTGGAGAGTATCAGTCTGTAACCATCTTCCAGAGAATTTTGGCGTGGAAGGAAGAAAATATTTCCATTTTAAATAAAACTACTGTTTTTCATTTCATTTCATTTTAGATTAGGCGGGAAGGTGTTCGGCTTTTCTTATTATGGTTGCAAGCTCTTCAGAATAACTGTAGCAAAGAACAGCTTTGGATGTTTTCATGCTTAATCCCCGGATTTTCAGCACCACAGTCTGAATGTGGACCTCGAACTTTAGATAACCTCATTAATCCTCCACTCAACCTTCAAGAAAGTAAGATTCATCTTTTCCATCATTATTTTAAAAATTTTGTGTAGTTTGTTAATATATATTTTAAAATGTCTGTACATTTTTAACTGGTTAATCCAAGGCCATGTTTTTAAATGTGGGATTTATAAAACAAAACTCATGGAGAAAGGATTCATGGTTGCTGGGGGAGGCGGGGGGTGGTTTGAACAGGGGAGCGCGTGGGATTTGAGGGTGGGCAAAATTGGTGAAGGGGATTTAGAGTTACAAACTTCTTGTCAGAAAGTAAATAAAATAAGTCATCAGGATGTAGTGGACAGCATGGGAACTGTAGTTGATGACAATTGTTGTGAATTTGAAAGTTGCTAAGAAACTAAATATTAGAAGTTCTTACCACAAGAAAAAAATTTTTTTTGTAATTTTGGTGGCAGGTGGTAACTACTTATTCGGGTGATTATTTTATAGTGCATACAAATGTTGAATCATGTACACCTGAAACTAATATAATGTTGTATGTCAGTAAAAAATGTAAATAAATAATTTTAAAACATCCAGGTATAATGAGGCCAACAAATCAGGAGATGATTGCTGTTAAAAGATAGCTTGTTACTCATAGTTCCCAGGAGAAGTGGTTGTGCCACACCAAGGAGGGTGGTCACACAGGGAAACACCAGGGTCAGTCGAGGATGGGGCTTGGAGGGTAGGGGTGGATATCATGGGCAAGAGCTCAGTCAGAAATGTGTGAAGTAGGGTGAGCATGTCTAAGTCTGGCTACCTAGTCCTAAGGGTCATTAGGTTAGGGGACTAGTAGCCCTGAATGTATGGAGAAGGAAATGGCAACCCACTCCAGTGTTCTTGCCTGGAGAATCCCAGGGACGGGGGAGCCTGGTAGGCTGCCGTCTATGGGGTCGCACAGAGTCGGACACGACTGAAGCGACTTAGTAG
>NW_011494613.1:1636156-1638367 GCF_000754665.1 Bison bison bison | reverse complement strand
CAGCCCTGAGTATAAGAGCCCAACAGAGGAAGTGGTAGAGATATGGGCTCTGGATATTTAGTTTGTATTTGAAAGGCAAACTTTCAGGCCTGTAGTTTTCTCTCTCTAGGAATTAGCTGTGCGAGAGGCTTTCTCACTAGGGCCTGTAAGACCCCTGTTATTGTTTAATATAGGCCATTTTTACATTTAATTTTGAATTGTCATGTATCAGCTTGTATCCTTAGGTAAGTTCTCTTTCTTTCTGGAAGGGAAATATTAATAGTATATCATCCTTTGAATAAAGATGCTACCTTAAGAAGTGTGGACATTACCTAGGGTAATCAGATTGTCCTTTAATTGATGAATAAGCATAGTATTATATGTTTTTATAATATTTATGGAATTTTGTCATGTACACTTTTAATCTGAATTTGAAAATATGAGCAGTTCTTTTTCAGGCCAACGTTATTCACTCTTAATCCCTGAATATCTGTCCATCCCTGTGTCACATTTCCTTGATCAGGGCTTCATGAAACAGTGGATTATTAAAGTTGATGGTGGTTGTGATGGGCTGTCAATATGACCTTAGGTTTATATCAAGTTTCAGTCATTAGAATATTCTCAAGCTTTGCTTATTCTTTGCTTATCCGTTTTGTAGTTAAATTTTATACTAACTATAAATAGTTAAATATTCTTAAATTTGTGGTTATACCAAACTTTTGTCTTTGGATAGCTCAAGTCACTATAGAGGAAATCACTCCACTTGTCCCCCCACAATCAGGAGATAAAGGACAAGAAGATCTTACAAGCTATTTTCTTGAAGCACTTTTAAAATATATAGTAATTCAGGTATGTGTAATCTTCTTTTATATCACCCTTCTTACTATCCTGTGGGTAGTTCATTTTCAACTCCTTCCAGTTATGCTGTCATACTAGATACTTGCTTATTTTCCTAAAGGAGGAGTAACAGATTTTTAATTCTGAAAATATATGTTAGTATGCTCTTCCTGAAATAAAATCATTAGAGGGATTATGAACCTCTTAGAAAGGGAGCTGGAGAGAGAGATTTTTATAGTAGACTCTTTATAGTGTCAGCAAAAATAAGACCAGGAGCTGACTGTGACTCAGATCATGAACTCCTTATTGCCCAATTCAGACTTAAATTGAAGAAAGTAGGGAAAACCAGTAGACCATTCAGGAATGACCTAAATCTAATCCCTTATGACTATACAATGGAAGTGACAAATAGATTCAAGGGATTAGATTTGATAGAGTGCCCAAAGAACTATGGACAGAGGTTTGTGACATTTTATAGGAGGCAGGGATCAAGACCATCCCCAAGAAAAAGAAATGCAAGAAGACAAAATGGTTGTCTGAGGAAGCCTTACAAACAGCTATGAAAAGAAGAGAAGTGAAGGCAAAGGAGGAAAGGAAAGATATACCTATTTAAATGCAGGGTTCCAGAGAATATCAAGGAGAGATAAGAAAGCCTTCCTCAGTGATCAGTGCAAAGAAATAGAGGAAAGCAGTAGAATGGGAAAGACTAGAGATCTCTTCAAGAAAATTAGAGATACCAAGGGAATATTTCATACAAAGATAGGCTCAATAAAGGACAGAAATGGTATGGACCTAACAGAAGCAGAAGATATTAAGAAGAGGTGGCAAGAATACACAGAAGAACTGTACAGAAAAGATCTTCATGACCCAGATAATCACAATGGTGTGATCACTCATCTAGAGCCAGATATCCTGTGAAGTGATATGAGCCATAGGAATGTGAAGTCAAGTGGGCCTTAGGAAGCATCACTACAAACAAAGCTAGTGGAGGTGATGGAATTCCATTTGAGCTATTTCACATCCTGAAAGATGATGCTCTAAAAGTGCTACACTCAATATGCCAGCAAATTTGGAAGACTCAGCAGTGGCCACAGGACTGGAATAGGTCGGTTTTCATTCCAATCCCATAGAAAGACAATGCCAAAGAATGCTCAAACTACCACACAATTGCACTCACCTCACACACTAGCAAAGTAATGCTCAAAATCATCCAAGCCAGGCTTCAACAGTATGTGAACTGTGAACTTCCACATGTTCAAGCTGGATTTAGAAAAGGCAAAGGAACCAGAAATCAAATTGCCAACATCCGCTGGATCATGGAAAAAGCAAGAGAGTTCCAGAAAAACATCTGTTTCTGCTTTATTGACTATGCCAAAGTCTTTGACTGTGTGGATC